>NC_084664.1:143758149-144064070 GCF_028389875.1 Rhea pennata | reverse complement strand
TCTGATAGAGTTTGCTAGGACCTCATGCTTCTCATTAAATAATGCTGTTCTCATTAAATCCCATAAAAGTATGGGATTAGGCAGTAATGAACACAGACCAAGCAGCTGTCATCTTCTGATATTGTGATTTAGGAACTATTCCATTTTAAAATGAGTCTAATAATCCCACTCTTGCTAAGAACATCTTTTCTTACCCCCTCTTCTGCCAGAGATGAATTTTTTAAGCATGTAATAACAGAGGCAATAGAGAGAATGTAGACATACTCCTTAATAAAATTATTAGCCTTCTTAAGGATGTTCATATACTTGGTTACTTAATAGTTTAAACTTCACTCCTTTTTTTAGATTTGTTTTATATAATTTTTGATGGCCAGCATAGCTCTGAAAATGTTAAGTATTCACCTACTCTTTAGTCATTAATGTTCATATTCACAGGCTCTTATTTGCTTTGCCCATGTGTGAATTTTCAGAATAGTTTTTCATTTAGACTAGGCTAGTTCTAGTTCCCTTTTTTCTGGATTTCATGGTTGGGCTCCTCTGTCACCTGTATGGAGCATAAATGAAGCCATCTGCCACTCTGAGGAGGCTGTGTCCTTTTCATGGTTTAATACCACAAAGTCTTCCTGAGAACACTAACCCATACCTCTTGTTTTTGGAAGTATTCCTTTTACATGTTATATGAGATCATCTTTGTGGCCTCATATAGATAGATGTTTGATTTTTATTTTAGTCATTTAGAAGATGCATTTTAAGCATTCTATTTTGCTTTGCCATGCTTTATAGGCCTCTTCTATTGCTAGGTTCCTCTAATTGCTAGGTTCCAAAGAACCCTGGTTTTGGACTCTCTATAAAGCAGCAGCTTTCCAAAACAAACCAAGAACTAGAATGACTGTTTTATTTGGGATCCAAAATCAGGGTACTTTCAGATTTATTCAGTTATATAACTGAAAGAAAAAATTTGGATAAGAAGTCAGGTTCACAGGGAAGAGCCATCCGTGGCTTTAAGCGCATGAAAGGCTGATGTAGTGGTTACTCTGTGAATGATGGAGATTTCCAAATGCGGGTTCAAGTTTTGTCACTGACTTGCTATGCTAGTATTGGCATGTCTCCTAAGGTTAGCACCCCTGAGGGCTATTCTGAGTGCTTGAGTCCTGAGTCCCAGGTATACAACCATCAGTTTGGATTAGTGCAATGATTCTCTAAATTATTCATGGGGAGAGTTAGGAGCTGAAGAGTGGGGTTTAGAATAGTCAGTGCAGTGAATGGGAAGCTGCTAAAGCCCAGCAGTGTGAGCAGCTGAAGAGACAGAGACTGAAATTCCTGCTTATTAAGAGTTTCAGGTAATTATATTGGTCTTTAAAGAAACAGAACCTAAACTTACTGCTTTTAAAGAGAACGGAAGATGAAAGACAATCTGAGGTAATTCTTGTATAGTAGTTTAATAGTTACAAAACCTCCCTAGGAATAGGAGTTATAGGTCAAGTGTCCTCTTCAGCCCAAGGGAGTAGAGCACACATCTCCATGGAGGTGGCCTGCGGAGCTATCCCTCTATATATGGAGCCTTAGATAAAAGTGCTTATACAGCCTCAGACAGAAAAGTACATAACACGTGCATAGCCTTTATGGAAACCTCTAAATGCTCTTCTGATCATGTGTGACCTATGAGTTTTACAAAGGCTTATAGGCTGGCCAAGTGTGCGTTTATTTTCATAGGAAGGCAAAGGCATGTGCTTCACATGAAAAACATCCCCCCAAAAATGTCAGTTCCTGCTTCAACATTTGGTATAGGCCTCATATTGTGAGAAATAGTCATCAATTCGTTTCTAAACAGATATTTCCCACACTTCAGCTCTGGATGTGGCGGAACCACCTTCTCTGAAATTTCTCAAAGAAATTCAGACTGAGGCACACCTCTAGTAAGAAAAATTGTAGTTCAATTGCTGAAATGTAGGAAAATGGACTTCAAATAAGAATAGAAATAGGTAAATTATTAGTATCATCTTCTTACTAAAAGAGTGTACTCGGACTTGCATTTTACTTACAAAGAGGCCTTGGAAAATCAGTCACACAAACACAATTGCTTAGTGGTATCTAATTACATTATCAGAATACACTTGTCACTGAGATTATATGCTACTGTAAGTGCAATAATAAATAATATGAGAAAAGGTTTTGCTGAAGAAATTCCAAAGGCTGAATCGTCATTTTTGTTAAAATAATTACATTGGGAAGAGTTTCAAAATTAGGGGAAGAGCCATTCACTTAACCATCTAGATTAAACAGAAGTGGTAGAATATTGCAATAGATTTTGGCCTATCCTCAGCATAGCTGAGAGTATGTGAGTACTCATAAACTTCTTAGCTCAGCAATTTATTTCAAGGAATTTTCTACATGGAATGTCAATGTCATTTTTTTTTAATTCTTCTCTTTTGGGGGGCATTTTTCCAATCAGACAGTTCATAGATTTTCTTTCTTTATATTTACATGATGAGCTGCCAAAATTGAGAAACAAAAGTCTAAATCTTAACCAAGCTTTACTAATAGCTAAAAAAAGATGATGCTGGTGAAAACCCAGACTACATATAGGAAAGGATATGGATGGGACCAAATATCTCTCTGGTACCGGACATAACATGAAACTTCCCTGTCCCTGGAAAGCTCATGACATTTCAAACTATGGGGTTGTGCATGTTATTTGTCCATCTTACTGACAACAAATCCAGACTCACAGGATCTCATTCACTTCTCATGTAGAAGGCATTACCTTTTCATTGTTGGAAATGGAACTAACCATTTGTATATCTGAAGGAGAAGAGAACCAGAGCCAAGAAATTTTATTTTCCTAATTTCCTCACTGGAGTTTTCATGTGAGGAGGCATCATTAAGCGCATATACTTCAAGAGGTTAATAATAAAAATTCATTATTTATAGACTATTATACTCTACACTGAAAAAAATTCTTGTTCTCTAAGGTGGGCCTTCAATATCCCAAACTGAAGGGGAAAATCCTCTAGTGTCTTATTAATTTATGTCACAGAAAGAGACGGACACACCTGCACATTACACCGTTGCCTATGGAAGAAGTCCTGAAAGACGAATCAGGAAACTACAAATCCCTGCAGGAAACCGTATGTGAGTGAGAAGGGAAGCTGGATTAAGATGCTCAGGAATCCATCCTTATAATTTCTCCTAACTACTCCCCAGGGAGTTGCTAAGGTGCTGGATTTATCAGCCTTGGACCTAGAAAGAACTTCATACAACTAAAAGGATTATTTAGGGGTAAGAGCTTTGGCTATGCTTATAACATTCCTGTGGTAAACACACAGAAATTAAAGAAAATAAAATGTGCATTTATGCTGGATCATATCCCATCTGCAGTTAACTGTTGATTTAAATTTTGAATTCCTGCTTCTGTTCTTCTTCCACTTAATGAAACACGTTTTAGTCCTAATTTCTAAAAATCCAATCACAGAATATTCTAGCTCTACTCACAGAATATTCTAGCAGCCTTGGCTCAGAAAAATGTGAAATGCAACTAAGCAGTTGGAAAGTCAGCATATTGGGGGTATTCCATGCCTGGATTAATTTAACTGAACAATAACAACTAAATCTAGACTGAAATTTTTATTATATATTTCATTCCATAGCAATGTATATTGCTACCCTGTTTATTCAGTGGTGTCTGCTATCAACTTTAGGCTTTGTCATTGTTTTAAAAGCTGATCAGCAATTAAGATGTTTCTGAAAATATTTTGAATACGTTTCAAATACAGAAATGCTTTCCACACAGATAAGCATTTCATGGAATCCATCAAAGCTTAATGAAGTAAGATCCTAAGGTAAACGTGTTATATCACACTAAGTGATATAATATTTCTTCTAGCCTTAAACACTATTAATTTATTTCATTCCTAATATTCAAATACTTACGAGATCATCAATTTAATCACTTCTATTACTGCAAATGACAATACAAAAAATCCTATTTATCTTTTCCTTGTGAAGCAGCATTGAAAATATAAAGTAGGTGTTAATTAAACTGAGGAATACAAGACTGTAAATAGAATAAAGATAAAAAAAATCTATATCTCTTTATGTTTCCTTTGATGCAGGCAATGTATAAAATATACATCATAAGAGAAAATTATAAAGCCCATCTGTATTTTTTTCCGAATATTTTTCTGTAGTAGATATTTTACAATAGCAAAGCAGTTTTTCTTAAGAGATTTGTCAGTTAGAAAGAAGAGAAACATGGATTAATTTTGTAACTATTGTTCCAAGAGAGATAGCTCTTAGCGAAAAATGTGCCGTTTGTGTGCCCTAGAAACTGTTTAACTACTTCAGAGGAGATCCTGAAGTTTACAAAACATTCTCGGGTTCTGCAGTGGATGATCTAGGACCATGAAAAAGCCAAGGGCAAGACAACTTAAAAGGACAAAGGCTCCTGGGGCACAACCTGCAGTGCTCTGAAAATCAGTGAAATTTTGAAAGTAAAGGGCAAGCAAGTGAATTAATCTAGCATGTACATTCACCACTTCACTAGCCATATTCCAAAATTAGCTAATCTGACAAATGCCTGGGATTTTCCAAAGATACATTTCCAACATACTGCTCTCACCTGTTCCAAAAAGTGAAAATGCTTTGTGTGTTATACTCAGAGGTGGCTAAGTCTGGTCTACCTGTTGACCATCAGTCTGTTGACTCAGAGGGACTTAGTAGACTGATAGGGAGTCAGAAATTTGCAGACAGCTTGAGAAAATACAGACACCACGTTCTATCCACATATTATGTCAGCAGGAAGACTGTTGTGAAATTATAAAAAATATACAAGACAAATGGCTACTGTAGCCTATTTCGTTTCCAAACTTTTGCATTTCCTATAAAACTTTAACACTAAAGTATTCCTTATTAGTACTGAATACTTCACGTGCTAGAGGACAGCACATGGTCTGTCTGGTTCTAGCAAAACATCTAGCAATCTTTGAGTTGAATTTTCCAACATTTTGTTAATTGGAAGCTGAAAGAGACATGAGAAATTTGCTTATTCAGATGATGATTACTCAAGGGTCTCTAAAACTATTGTGCAATATAAGTGTCTAGTATTTGATAATCATTTGGAGATCCTCAGATGGAAAATGTTATTTAGGTTTAAAGTATTATATGTATATATTTATTCATGAAAGAAGCTGAAATGGGATTGGCTTTCTGTCAAAAACAGATTGGCTTTCTGTTCATTGAACAAAAATAGGATTCCTTCTGGATAGTTGTCTTGAGGATTCCTGCTGGTGCCTCAGAGATTTATGTGGAAGGATTTACAAGTGTGTTATGGTCCAGTGAATAGAAAATTGGACCAAAAATGGGGAGGATTATATTCTACTAACAACTCTGACCTGAGTTATTTTCTGATCCTCTGACATGTCGTTCTGCATTCCTTTTCCTTCCTGTGTATTGCCTAACTTGTCTTCTTTTGCAAATTTTCAAGGAGACAGAAAGGAGAAGGGGCTTAGGAGCTCTAATGCCCCTAATTGCACTCTTCTCAGTGGTGTTACCAGAACATCTTCACAGCTTCACCGTTTCTTTCAATCTGCATCCAGCCTCCTGCCAGGGACAATGACTGTTTCCTATCACATATTTATGTAATGAATTAAGAAATGCAGATCTGATGATTTTCTAGTTAGTGTAACATTATTATTACTGTTATTACTACTGAGGACAATAGGTGTAAATATAATAATACATTATTACATATATAACATTATACAAATATATATGTGTGTGTGTATAATGTATGTTTTATATGTATATAAAAATATATATATTTGTATGTGTATGCATATAGCGTGTGTATATGTATATAAAATAATTTTTATAGCTGCACATTGATGGATCAGGCTACAATTTCACATATCTGAGAGAGCACCTAGCCACATCCATTCTCTATATCATAATGACAACCAGACTTGCATTTCTGAGCGAAACCAGACAGCACTTTCATTTCTCTTAAAGAAACTTGGAATATACAAGGGGTATAATGCATTTTTACAGAGTCTAATCTGAACAATTAGGTGAACAGGACTCTGGCAGCTTTAAGTAAATAGTAATTGTTTTTAGTCAGTAAGTACACAAGCCATAGGCCATATGTATTTTTGTTGCTGAGAAGCACCTTGAGAGATAAAGGCATGAGGATTCCATTTCAGTTAACTGTGTGTGTCTATAAAACTATCTTATTCAAAACAATCAGATTATAGATTAATTTACCCATGAAAAATTCATACTTTCACTTTTCTTTTAAACATTATGCTTTATTGATTTTTAAATGTCACAAAAAGGACATACAATTATTTAGCATAGAGAAAACAGCTTTAGATCTTTCAACAAACACAGGAGACAGGAAACTCATAACGAGAAATGACAATTTATGGACCTCATTTCAGAAGTTATAGAAAAGGAAAAAGAAAGAAAATAAAACAATTTAATGATTATAAATCAGAGCTGGGAAAATAATACAAGGTATTTTCCATGTTTATTTGATTAATTTCTTTGTGGATTCATGCGAGACACGTTTGTGACTGTTTCTTTTTATTAAAGCCACTACAAATTATATTTTTTCCTGCCAAAATGTTTGCAAACAGGGAATTCAAAAGACATATTTTTGAATATGATCTGAAATCTAGATTTACATTTACATGTGTAAAAATTTGCACTAGAGCTGCTTGGATGTTTATCAAAATGACTTTGCTGATCAAAGCATGTAACGTGCGAATACTCTATAAGAACAATTCATATTCAGTCCATAAAACTAACAAACAACTTTTTAAAGAAGCTATTTTAATTCTGAATAATGAATAAATTTGAAAGAACTGCAATCTGCTCACAAATATGCCATAAGAAGAAAAGAGTTTAGATAAATTATTCATAACAACTAATTCACTCATCTGTGTTCTAAACAATATCCATCAGTGTTCCTAGAGATGTTTATATAACAACAAAATGTGTAGCTGTGGATATGAGAGTGGACAGCTCTCTGATATGTTTAAGAAAGTAAGGGAAAGGTAGCTTGTTTCTTTAACTTATAATTCACAAAAAAGATCAATTTAAAAACTGTTTAGGAAAATGTCTTTTACAGTAAAATTTCTTTTCTTTTTTTTGATGGTGTTTAAAGTCATGGCTGTTGATATGGTTAAAATATACTGTTCAGATTCAACATGAAAAATAGTTTGTTCCACAATAGAGTTAAGGACAGAATTTACCAAGGCTGCTGTAATATTATTGTACAGAAAATAAATAAACTGTCCTAACTTCTGCATAAGAACAGAAAAGTAATATTACCTTAAAATGTCCAGTAATTAATTATATAAATAGTATATAATTATATATACTATAATAAAAAGTACTGCATAACAAATAATATGATTTGCTTTAAATTTCTACAGAAAAGATCTCTACAAAACTCTAGAAATCTCAGTTAGACAAAACCTAAGCAGACAGGGGCATATATTCACATATAAGTTGAGGTCTATACCATATGTGTGGATATGTATGGCTATGTCTTGAATTCATAGTTGACAATAGAACAGCAGAGGAATAGAGATATCCCCAGTGGAAGCAATTCAGGGATCAAGGACTATAACTACAACTTGCTTTTGTTCAAAGTAATGAAGCCAAAATTTGGGTCCTGGAGTAGCACATGAGTAGGTGTGCAGATACATGTAATTCTCCTTTTCTCCCCAACACCCTAATCTGTGCCTACAATTGAATGCAAGAAGTGACACAGAAACAAATTTTGAGGCACCTGATCTGTGCTGTGCAATTACATCCATTTTCTAGCCCTTATTTCTCTGAAAAGCACAAAGTGATAGTCCAACATTCCCCATGGAAAGGTCATACTATGTCTGTGGAGAAAATGTGAAAGAAATAAACCCCACAGCGAATATTTAAGAAATCTGTACAATTTATGAATTCAGGTATGATACCTTAGTCTCTATTATGTCTGTGAGGCAACATCTGTACCAGCAACTCCCAAAACAGACAAGAATTGTCTGGGAAAAAGAAGTTGGGCTATGCCAAAACTGTGGCAAGGACTCTTTGAACAACTGCACGTCATCACATTCCTGTGCCTGAGAAGGCAGCCTAGACATTATATAGACATAAACAAATGCTTCCTGCAATTATGCATTTTATGCTATGGACCAGAACCAGAGTTTGCCTTCTACAAGTCTGTCTTTTGAAGAAAGTGTCACTAAAGGATCTTCTCTGCTGATCTGAGTAAGAAAAGAGAATGTTGCACTTTTTTTCTTTTCCATGGGGCTATAATTTAGAGTGGGGGAATTTCTTTAATAGTAGCATACCAAAACTTTGTGTTACTACTAGGATTGAAGTCTCTCAGAGAACTTTCAGGAAAATTATAGCCAATAGAGTGGAAAAGGGAATACCTAATGCCTTGTTTCTGGCTACAGGACTAGCCTAAGTCAAAGGAAGCTGATAAAGACAGATAGGCATAAAGACATAGCTTAGAAGAAAAATGCTAATCTTGGACATCATTCCAGATGATTTAAGTGGAGAAAAATGACCTAGGATGGGAAGAAACTTAAGCGAAGAAGTATATAAATTGTACCTTGTTTTGTCTAAATCTGCATACTTTTTATACCAGCAAAAGAAAGCATTAAGCGTGGTTAGAAAACTTATTCTGCGTGTGAGAAGAGTTTGGAGTCTCAAAAAACGATCAAAGCAGCCAGCGAGAAGGAGGAAGTGAGGCTGAAGTCTGTCGCTGCATGGGCTCAGGAGTCAGACTCAGAACTGCAAGGAGGTGCCCTAATATATCAGGATCCTCTTTTATCTGAAAGTATCCACCACTATTCTGGTGAGTACTGAAAAAGACAGGTCATGAGCAAGGCTTCTGGCTTTAACGTGAACAAACCTCAAAGTATTTTATGAGAAATACAACCATGTTCTTGATCTTCTTCATTTTATATGGTATGAACGTACATTCAAGAGTTTGCAGGACAGCAGACTTTCTCTCTGGATATCATTCCTAGCATAAGCAAAAGGATGTAGTTTCCTTTCCTTTTTCAATTAAAATTCCTAATCTAGTTCAGAGCCTCCTATTTTTCAGCCTATTGATAGGTGCTACATCCCAAACAAACCTTTATTGTCAAACATACCTATGTTTCTTTTTTTTTTGTGAATTAAACATGAAATCCTTCCCAAAGCAGGGAAGTTTCATTTCCAGTAAAGCATTTTTCATTGTTTAGAAATTTCTATTGGAGGAAAAACATCTATTTTCTAATAAAGGAATTACTACAAAAAGACTAACCGCATCATAAGTGAGATTTGTTTGAGACTGAGAGTCTTGGTCTTAGGTAGGGCAGCTAAAGTATGCAAGCATCTACAAAGGAAGAGGTTTAACTTAAGCTTCGTGCTCTTGAGTGTAGCCTATGTTGACCTTAGAAGACTTACAGACAATACATACACATATGCATTAATACTGAATAATACATATAAAGTACCTTTTCTCTGATTGACTTATTAAAATGATGCATCCTTAGTGTAATAATCATGTAGCACTTGCTATCTATGCTCATAAAAGCAGTAGACTTTCTGTTTTACAAAGGGGAAAACTGAAGCCCAGAGAGCACCTCCTTCAAAGAGCTGAGGACAGAACCAATGCTTTTTGTGCAATACTAAGCTACTAGGGCGTACATCAGCTGAACCTATACAGAGTCAGATAATAAAAGGGAAATCATCTTCTCAGTCCTTTCCTATGCCATTTCAGATTTTGTTTTTATAACATTTATTAAATTATTTTATTAAATGTAGATATTTTTGGTACTCTTGTTTTGGAATTATTTGAAAGAATCTGGATTCCTTGGAACTGTCAGACTGACGAGTGATATTTATTTGACTTCAGTCAATGATGCTATGACACGTCAAGGAGGATATACTTGAATAGAATCCTCCATTGACTGGTATGGGTACTACATGGAGATCTGCAGTATAGTTACCTCTGAGGCCATTGACAGCTATTTGTGCATTATTTGGATAGATATTCTCTATTGATGCTAAAACAAAAACAAGATTTAGGGGGAAATATATCATGGATAACTAATCTAATTCTTTTAAAAGAACTGAAGATTTTCAATAAAGTGACATTATCTAAAATATGTAGTATCTGGTTTTAGGGGAATCCACAAGAGAATACGACCTTCTAGAAGAGATGAACAGGGCTCCTTAAGCCACCACTACTTGTTCTTAAATTCTTTGGGAAGAAGACTGAAAGCTTTTAGAAACTGGAGGGTAAATACCAACTCCTGCATTAAATTGTTTTCTTAGGGAATACTCAAATGACTTGCTAAGTGTTCTCTGACAAAGATGGGGTGTCTGGCTTTTTAAGAGTCTTCCTTTCTTAAGATCATTCAGACCTTATCATCAATCTGGACTGTATTATATTCCTATTTCTTTCTTTTTTTTTCTTTTTTTCTTTTCTTTCTTTTTTTTTTCAGAGAAAGAAAAATATCATTAAAAAGAGTTTGCTGTTTTGGAAGTCAATACATGACTAAGATCTCTTATATTTTTGCTAGCTACTTACTGCTAGCTATTTACTATGATTAATGTCCCTTCTATTTTAAAATATTTTCTTTTTCCATGTTAGAGTTCTCACTTCTGTGGGAAAAGAGATAAAACTGAATTTGCTGCCTTCTGTGTATTTGGTGTCTTCTATAGTCACTGCAGAGATTCCACTGGAGTGCAGTTGAAGTTGAATTCCAAAATTCGGTTTACTTGCAAGAGTACATATTAATCTTCTCTGAAAAGCAAAAAGGACATGTCAGTAGGAAATTTCTCTCAGCCTCTAAATTTTCAGCTTCTAAATTTTCCATGTGAATTTTATCTATTTGTCATTCAAAAAATTTCCTGTGAAAATCCTTGAACTTAGACTCTGAAAACTGAATTCTGCCAATGTCATTCATGCTTTCAGATGTTGACCAATAGCTCTTTAGAAGTAGCCTGTCATACACAATTTGTCAGAAAGGTGAATCTTGAGTAGATCTGTGACTATTTTTTTTAAGGGTAATTTTTGCAATATTCCACACTGAAGTCAAATAGTTGTATCTAGTGTTCAAAATTTGAAAGACTGAGACTAGATGCATGCATATTGGATGGATTAATACAATCTAAACACCTACAGTCTGACAAGAAAGCATGTCATCTTGGTGCCACATCACTGATCTATACAACCCAATATATTAATCTTTACAAAATGTAGAAGTGCAAAGGAAAGTATGATTAAGCTTGTGTTTCATTCTTTGTTATGCGTAATACTTTTGTGATGCTTTTAGTTACTGGTAAACTAGGGTAGGTGAACTTTTAAGTGGGTAAACTTCCCATTTTCATGCTTTTCTGTAAGGCGTTCTGTGATTAAGCAGTTCAAACGAGTTACCAGTCCAGGAAAACAAAGATATTCTCTTTTGATGGCAGACAGAAGAGATAATGCTGACTTTATAACAGAAGAAATCTATGATGCCCACGCAAGGTTCATTGTGTGCTTATTCACAGTTTAGTGTTTTTAACTTATGTTCAGTTTTACAAGCCTGAAAGGAATGTGATTAACAAATTATAAGAATGTTTTTTAGCTCTAAAACACTGTATTTCATGGAGTAGATTGTAAGAAAAGACCAAAAATTTTGATTTTTCTGCATATTTCATACAAGAACATTTCTTTTAAGGTATCGATCTGTGTCACTTGAAAGATGATGTATACACAGGATCAGAATTTTATGGAGGACAGTTTGACTTGGACATAAAAGGCCATCCACACTAGTAGAGCAACTGGTTACACATTGTATTAGACATCAGAACACAATGGTGGATCTCCACATAGTTGGAATATGCTCATGGGCTTGAGTCCTAAAGTTGCAAGCTTGTTGAAGAAAACCACAAAGATTCACTTGAATCAGTGCAGAATGAGTGCAATAGCCGGAGAACAAAAAGAGGTAAGAGTGCCACGGAGAAGTGGATTTCGTTGATGTTTTTTATATTTATTTGGTGATGAAACCATGCCAGTCATCTCAGAGTTACCTCAGTTATCCCATTTCCACTTCTACTCTAAAAATGACAGAAAAAAAAATAGAAGTAAGTATAGGCTTGTAAAAGCTAATCTTCATAATTATTTTCCTGATTTTTGTCTGTGAAAGGTTGCCCATCATGCTATAAGATAATAGAAAGCAGAGTAAAAGTCGTCTACCCCATTTTCCCCTTACAAGGCAAAATAAAATGTCAGCTTCCCCATAAATACTTATTCTTGGCTCTTAAAACCTTCCAGGTATAGTAATGCTGTGAATTCTTGTGTAAAATTAAATTCACCTGTGCAGTCAAAAACGCAAAAAAGAAATCAAGCACTGACTTCTTTGGTAAGACCTGTCAATAACTTTCACTTTCTCTTGACCAGAAAGAACACTCTACATGTTCTTTTTCTATAGTATAAGTGATCTTTAAAAATGGGTAGTTCTATAAGAGCAGGCTTCACGAAAGTTATAGGGTACCTAATATCAATCTGAATAATGTCAGTAGCTATAAAATAGTAACCTGAACATTCCCAGGACTCTTCTTGGGCTCTGAGTAACTGGAATAGCTTATCTGATATGCATACTATTAAACTCTCCTAGGCTTCAGAAGAGAGTAACTACGTCCCAGCTGCCTACTGGGAATATTCCACAGCTTATACTAATTCACAAACTGCCTGGGAATTGCTTGAAAGGGTGTGGTGTGGTGTGGTGTGGTGTGGTGTGGTGTAGTGTGGGCCAAAACCATGTCAGGCACAATTATAACAATTTAACTGTAAGACAATCACATTTGAGGGTCCAGAAATGTTCCCTGGAACTGTTTAATGTATCCTGTGTATACTGGCTTGCTTATCTGACATCAACCAGGGAAGAGTTATAGAAGATATGGGCATCATGAGCTAGTTACCAGACCAGCCAGAAATGACTGCAGTGAACTATGGTGGCTGTAACAACTGAATAATATCCCTTCCTGTTGATAAATAAGTGAACCTGAAGAGGGGAGAGAAAGAGCAGAGAACAGGGCAGTAGATATGTATATACAACCCAGCAGTAGCATGAACATATCTGGGAAATATCATGAAGGCAAAGTCTGCTATGCTTTCCTGCGTGTCCATCACTTGAAAGTAGCATGGAACCAGATTCTTCAAAATGGGAAATGTCACTTCCTGAATTGCTTTATCGATATCTATTTTCTCATCATAAATTGAAAGTAGTAAAGTTCAAGCCGGTGTTGCCAGCTTCTAAACCTCTCCTCTGCTCAGTGACACTCTGTAACCAGTTATCTTCTGCGTTAAATGAGGGGTGACCTCAGTACAAATCTCCATGAAAGTGAATTCTCTTTCCATTGCCTCTCCTCTCACATTGTAACATGACCTTCTACCATTAATTATTTGTTCTTCTCAAAAACTTGAAGGCTATGTGGAATAGGAAGTCGTTCATCACAATGGTGAAAGTTCAGTCTGCTATAATTTAATTTCTTCATGTACATCCCCTTTCTGCATGTGGTCCGTGGTAAACAAGACAGTTTACTCCCTTACATCAGTATGACCATAGCTGGGCAGAGATCAAGTCTCTGCAGCAGTTACTTTATGTTCATCTTGTGAGAATGAGCCATAGATGAAAATAAAATTTGAGTTGGCTGCTCCAAGGGGTGGATGGGGACCTGGACCAACAGTGTTCTGTTATCATACTTTTAAAGGGACATGTTTCCTGGACCACTGCCTGTCTTTGAAAAGAGTCTACCCAAAACATCCCAACCGTGCAAGAGGGCTGGCATTCCAGAATGCACAGCAGACAGATGGAGAGCTGAATGTACTACAGGTTAAGATTAAAGCTTAATGCTTAATGTGACGTTAAGTTTAAGAGCAACAAGGGCAGAAAATCTCAGTTGCATGCTCTTGCTAATTTGGCATTGTCATTTAGCATGTGTTAATGAGACTGAACTGCATCAGATGACTGAGCAGTGCAACATTACAGAATCACAGAATGGGTGAGGTTGGAAGGGACCTCAAGATCATCTAGTCCAACCTCCCTCTCAAGCAGAGTCATCTAGCACATATTGTCCGGAGTTGTGTCCAGATAGCTTTTGAATATCTCCAAGAAAGGAGACTCCACAGCCTCTCTGGGCAATCTCTTCCAGTGTTCTGTCACTCTCACAGTGAAGAAGTTCTTCAGACAGAATTTCCTGTATTTCAGTTTGTGCCTGTTGCCTCTTTTCCTGTCACTGGGCACCACTGAAAAGAGTCCAGACCCATCCCCTTGACACCCACCACCCCCCCGTAAGGTATTTGTATACATTGATAAGATCCCCCCTCAGTCTTCTCTTCCCCAGGCTGAAGAGGCCCAGCTCTCGCAGCTGTTCCTCGTAGGGCAGGTGCTCCAGCCCTCTGATCATCTTTGTAGCCCTACGCAGGGCTCTTCCAGTAGCTCCATGTCTCTCTCATGTTGGGGAGCTCAGCACTGGATGCAGCGCTTCAGATGTGGCCTCAGCAGGGCTGAGTAGAGGGGCAGGATCACCTCCCTCGACCTGCTGGCAACACTCTTCCCAATGCACCCCAGGAGACCATTGGCCTTCCTGGCCACAAGGGCACATTGCTGGCTCATGGTCAATCTGTCATCCACCAGCACTCCCAGATCTTTCTCTGCAGAGCAGCTTTCTAGCAGGTCAGTTCCCAGCTTGTACTGGTGCCTAGGGTTATCCCTCCCTAAAACATTAACACACTAGTGCTGGTTCTCTACTTCCTTTGCTAAACACTTCTCTCTGTTGTGGATGTTAACTGCCATTTTCTTATTGGGTATTACACTATAGTATATTATAGTGATATATAGTAATATCGTAATAAATAGTAATATTGTTATCATTTACTTAATTGTGATAACTTAGCCAAAGGCAGTTATGACTCTCTACTATTGGATTTTTGCTGCCTCCTGTATAGATTGTTTGGCCCTAAGGACTTTCCTACTTTCTTAGGTGGTATCTTGAAAGATATTCTCTCTCCTCACAAACCTTGTTCCTATCAATGTGTGGGACTATATGGATAAATAATTTAAAAGGTCTAACAGTGAAATAAAACATTTTTAAAAGGAGTAAGGTTAATAATAATTCACTTTGCCTTGGTGACTGTGTTCCCAACAGAAACTTAGCCTTTATCTCCAAGGACTGGGACAATACTAAATAGAATTTTTTTCTATTTGGTTTTATAGCACTTGATGTATCAGTTTTTGCTGGAATTTCCTTACTCAGAATTTTCATTTGAATTACTGTTACTAATTGGATCTGTTTTGCCAATGTTGCATTACATCTCTAACTAGAGAAATTCTTTTCTTTTATTCCCCATACTCACTAATGTCTTTATTTTTCCTGTAGAAAATAGCCATGTGCTGTGATTTTTATAAACATAACCTTTTAAAAGGAAAAAATAATGTTTTTTTCTTGTAGATCTGCAATAGTGTGGGTACTGTTAGCAATAACCCTGATAAAGTATAAATAAAAAGTTACTTGCAGTGGTTTTATTTCAAAATGCTAACAGGATGGCAGCAGCTCATAAATCATTAATGATGAGCTTCTAATTATGTGCCAGCATCACAGTGGGATCCAACCTAATACCAAAAATTTACATATTCATGAATACACCCATACTTATGCATGGCAGAATACATAATATAGCAGAAATCAAATAATAGTCTTTGCCTTCTCCAAAATGTTATTTGGGTGAATTGTCTCCTTTCCAAACCCTGCTATTTCAAGTATGTGTTTATGATATATATATTCTCATTTCACACAGTTTTCTTTGGAGTTAAATTTTAGAATGTAGATAGCTTCAGCTTGTCCAAAAGAATGTGTATAGTCTGCAACGTTACGGGTAAGGAATACCTCATAGAATTAGTGTCCACTCCACTTCTACTTGCTGACACGAATTTTGAGTTTAAAATATAGCTGGCATATGTTTAGTCTAGAACTAATGGGCTTTTATCTAAATTTTCTGTGATGTAACTTGGCATCAATATTAAAAAAAAATCTGTTTTTTTTTAGTGGATGCTTACAATTGTCTGGAAATTGGAAAGTTTGTTTTGGCCACTGTAGGTACTTCAACAGATCACCTATAAAGGATGGCTTCTAATTGCAAATAGAAGGTTTTGAAGGAAGAGGATGGACTTTGTTTGTTATGTTTGTTTTGTACACTTGCGAGCATCAGCTTATCTGTGTGAAAAACTTGCCTACTTTCTCAGCCCCAGAAGAATCTAGCATGAGCGTTTCTTCAGAGACACAGTTTCATTCATTCTTCAGATTAAAATGTGAGTAAAACATTGAAAACCAAACCATTGCTCATGTCTTCTATAGATTCAATCCCTGGAGATCGGAAACTTTTTTTTTTCCTCTCTCTCGCTCTGCTTATGCCTCTTTGAGTATGATACTCTCCTTTTCACCCTGCTCAGTCTTTGGTGTCTGGGGTGGCAGCTCACCTGCAGATCTCTTTCAAATGAGTCACTTCCTAGGTTTATAACCATTTCTGTCTTTTTTACTGGATGCGTTAATTGAAAAGACAAGGTGGTTCTTTAACCCTTTCTGTCACAGGCAGGTAGGCCACCTCAGACTAATTATGTGTATTTTCCAGAGGGGCTGTTATTCAAGGATCTCTAAGCATTTTTGCAATAAAGAATTATATGCACAGTATATAACTATTATATGAAAATCATTGTATCTGGCACTGAGTAATCGCTGTCCGTGTTGTAGAACGTAATATCTGTGAAAAAAATGACTTGCCATGAAGTTCACAGTGCCTACTCTCTCCTCTCTTGCCCATCGTGCACCTGTATCTCAGACAGATGTAGCACTTCATGCTGCTCCACAAGCCAGATGTGGTCAGTCAGAGAGGGTCCTGATAATGACACAAGTCCTCATGTCAGCTAAATCCCCGCTGTGTCACATAAACAGCAGAACACATGACTCAGTATAGCTCCTGGTGGTGGGTCTGAGGAGATAAGACATGAAAGTTCAGTATCGAAGTGAAATTGCATGAGGCGTTTATAGTATTGTGCCTACTCAAAATAGGGCAGTGTGAGAATTGCCAAGCTGGACTGAAAGAGTGGTTTTTCTGGGCCAACTTTCTGTCTCTGACAGTGAGCAGTGCCAGGTGCTTTCGAGCAAGGTGCCATAAACTCCATAGTTATAGGTTAGGGAACAGAAATTCTGATTAAAAAAACTTTTCAGATCCTAAATGCTGAACTGTGCTTCCTTGTGCTCACCCTCCTCAGACAGACATTACATTCTCCACTCCGACAGACCCTTCTTCTTTCCTCTTGGCCTGTTCCAGTTTATGCTCAAATTACAGGCAGAGCCTTACTTATCCTCTGAGCTAAAGTTTTTTCCTACTTTGATGGAATATAACATGCAGAATCCAAGGCGGTGCGTCACTGGAGTTGTACCTGTCCTTTGGCCCTGGGGTGCTGTGTCTCTCTCTGCGGGAGGATGGAACATGGCCTGAAACCAGGAACCTTGGCTTGTGTTCTTCTTGAGAATGAAATAAGGAGAAATATCTGAGAGCAGAGGCAGAAAATTGTAAGGGGTTTTCATCACTCATGGTTCTTAAAAGTCCCAGTTTTATCCAAATCTATCCTTTCAGGTTCTTAAAATTAATAAATTACTGAAATAATTTAACCTATTTTCCAATGAATTAAAAGTGTAGTCCACCATTAAGATAATATTAGTAAAGACCATATGAAATTAACGTTGTCACAAACATTTCGAAAATATCTAAAATAGATTACAAATATTTCCTTAGGATAAAACATGCTTCAGTGAAAAGAACCAAACAATTTCAATTTAAAAATTTTAAATAACTCCATTGTTAATGGATGACAACTTTGAACTAATTCAAAGTTTAATTTAATTCTGTTTTGGTTAATAAGTTATTATTATTTAACAAAATAAATTTGCTGACAAGAATTATAGCATGCATACTGAATGACAGAAGAAAATTTGTTAAAGTAATTTTCACTATACAGTAGTTACAGTAGTATAAATTGTATACAGCAATATAAATTAATATATTGAAATATATTTTTTAAGTTTATCTCTGATGTTGCTAAATCCAAACATTTGACAGAGGACAGTGGATGTGATGATGCACTCTCCAGGTTATAGAAATAAGTAAATTCCTAGTGAATTTATAGAAACTAGGAATCCCAGGAAATCAGTTATCCTGTGCGTGTGATTCTGTCAGTAGTACAGCAGGTGTTAGGACTCTGAACATGTGATGAGACAGCATTGTAATGCACTAGGCCTATCCACAGTTTTGCCCTGCTGTAGCTGTTTGTGGCTTGTATAAATTACAGCAAACCACTATTATTAACAACTTTCATTAAAAACACTTTATTAGAGCAACTTTTTTATATTGAGATAATATATAACTTCAATATTTAGAAAACCTATTTTGCAAATAACACAAATGCAGAAGTTTTTGAAGAGTTAATTTAAAAATCCTTTCTTTACTTTATTCTTGCAATTCATCCAAATATAGCTTTCTCATGTATACTTCTATCCTAGTTACATCCCTGTGGCTTTTAATCCTTTATCCTGCTGCATACAACTCCGGTCTCCTTACCCACCGGGGAAACCTTTTAGTGTAGGGAAATCTCCAGCAATGGGATGTGGCAGCTTAATACTGCAAGGTCATTTTAAGTGTTTTCTCTCCTGATTTCCTATTTCCCCAGGGGAAATTACTCTGCAGGATAACTTCTTTTCAATGTTCAGGAAGATTAAGAAATTTGTCATATATCAAATTGGAATTTTTTTGACATAATCAGAAGTGTTATAAGTTGAATAGCACTCACAAAGTATAAGATATCCCAAACTAGGTTGAGATATGGGACATGCAAGGCATATTTTTAAATAATAGGATTTCTATAGCAACACATGGAAATCTATTGCTTAAGATGCCTGGGCCTAGTTCAGTGTCCACTGACAATCTTCCGGTGGTTTCATCTGGTCCTGGACCAGGCCCTCATTTAGTTAAAACACAAAAGCCAAACGTCACCCTAGACAAACAGTACCTCTCTCAGTGGCCCCATCCTTTTTACATCTTGTCTTCAGCTACTTACACACATTGATAAGATCCCCCTCAGCATTCTCCAGGCTGAACAGCCCCACCTCTCTCAGCCTTTCCTTGTATGAGAGATGCCCCACTCCCTTAATCTTCTTAGTAGCCTTCTGCTGGACTCTCTCCAGTAGCTCCATGTCTCTCTCATGTTGGAGAGCCCAGAACTGGACACAGGACTCTAGATGAGGCCTCACCAGGGCTGGGTAGAGGGGCAGGATCACCTCCCTCAACCTGCTGGCAACACTCTTCCTAATGCACCCCAGGAGACCATTGGCCTTCCTGGCCACAACTTGAATACATCCACCATAGCTACCTGGGTTGATTTTGGTGCTCTTAGCCTAAACGTCATGATGCTAGGATCTTCTCTTTTCTATTTACATTATATTTGCTTGTACACAAATGATTTACTAAATTCTATATAAAGAAACAAGAAGAATATTTTGCATTTTGAATCACAGACGAACAGAAAAACTAACGAAAAATTAATCTAAAATGTTAAGAAATGTAGCCATGCTTTTCAAATTATAGAAAATAATTTGACATCTGTGTTTTATCAAATATGGACATTGACTTAATTGGAATTAGAATCATAAAATTTCAGTTAGAAGGGACCACTGGAGGTCTTGCTCAAAGCACAGGCAATTTGAAAGTTAGCTTGTGTTTCTGAAGGCACTATCTAGTCGAGTTTGGAAATACTCAAAGGACAGAGATTCTGTATCTTCTCTGGGCTGTTATACTCCCAAATGCAAATATAATATATCTGTAATAGTGTTACATGGAATGTTTGCATAGATTCATAATGTTCTGCATCATGTATTTTTAAGTGGCTTTAAAAGTATATATAGCATTTAGTCTAATGAGTCTGACCTTCATCTCCACAGATCTATGAATTTTCTGTTCTTTACCATGTGATGTGTACCTAGAAATCAATTAGGTGCTTGCAGAATTGAATAGTACGTTGTTTTCCATTATTAACATGGACAAAGACTGTTTCATAAAAACCTTGGCCCCCCAGAAGCTAATGGCAAAGCTCCCACACCTTACAGCAAGATCAAGGTTCCAATGAGGATATGCTTAAAACATGACCGCATTCTGATTGCTATAAATATGCAAATACTTTGGGCAATATAAAAAAATGAATGTTTTCCATACCACACTATTTACCTTTATTGCAATATTTGTACTATTTCCAACACTTCATGGAGGAAATTCCTCAAACACTCTATAAATTTAAGGAATGGTTCTGGTAAATGTCCAGTTCTTATTGGCTCCCAATGTGAGATGAAACATAGGACATATAATACCTTACAGTGCTGTCCTATAAAATAAATCTTTATATTTATGCCTTGGATATAACTTACTTCTGAAAACTTCTTTTAGTCAAGGTTCCACAGCTAGAGTATAATTCCAGGCAATGTTTTCTAGGTCACTGGCAAAAGCAGTCTTTCTTGAGTTTGTAAGGAGGCTTTTAGTAAAATTTCAAGCCACTGAATGCTGTGCACTTGTTCGATATTGAAACGAAATAGATAAAGGAGTTGAGGACCATGAAGCACAACTGGAGGAAATGACTTAGTATTAACACAGATGAAGAAGAAAAGAAGAAAGATTTTGTGTGGAAAGAGGACAGAATTTAGAAAACTGGAAGAAATGTGATATTATAGAAAGAAATTATAAAATGTATATGGAAAAATGTATGATACAATTTATATCTATTTTTTCCACTCACTTCAAGTCCAAGAAACATTCTCAGGCACTGCAACTTAATCTACACTGTAAAACTGCCAGTATGGTCTCTGGCATGTTTGTTGCTCAGGCCAGACAGTATCCTCACAGACAATTTCTGGCCATGACTGAGTAACTAGAATAGACCAGGACTGCCCCTTATAGACAGTTCAAATGTTGCGGTCCTATTTTGGAGACTAACGTTACACGTGGGCTTTGTTCTGCCCTGATTGGCTTCAGTGCAGACCAAGCTTACCCTAACAATCCCAGGAACATATAATTCATTAAAATAAAAATATCATTAGAGTTACTTTTTCTAGTGCATCATATTCTTACCTCTATCTCAGCTCATATCTTGGGGGCAACCTCAAGTTTCTGATTACTCTTTATCTTGCTTCATATTTGAACCTGTTCTACATCCACATCATGTTTTCTGCTATGGCATTGACTCTCCTGCTTTCTCTGTGCAGAGAGCGATCCCCAGCTCTTTGTTTTTTAATACTATCAGAAAAGAAGCTAAGTCAAATGAGGCACTGTGTTTCTAATCTATCTGACAGACACAGACTTCCTTACTCAATTGACATTGGTATCTACGGGCCTGAATAAATCAAGTTCTGAGTGTTCCTAGAATACAGGAGTAGGCTTAAACTATGAGGGAATTACTCCAGGTACTGAACACCTATTATGACCAGAAAATGATAGTGAATGTGTGAAATTCACATATGTAGAACAGACTGGTTTTCTATTTGATGGATATAATCATGGAGATGAGATTGCATTTGTAGTTTCCAGTTTCCTAGTTTGTAAATCTAAGAACATTTTAACGACACATTTTTGTTTTATAAATGGAACTTTCTTGGTTAGAAATTAAAGAACACATCTCACCCGTATTGCATTTAATAGCAGTATGGGGATGCAGAATTTAATATGGACTAGCTTATGACAGCTAACGTTATTAATATATCATCAATCACCTGTTCTGGATTACTGAAATTCTAGTTGTTTGTAATTGTGATGCTCATTCATGATATTTTTGCTATCGTCCAGATTTAGACTACAATCTCTTTCATATGCTATTATCTGCTCTGGTTACCTATAGTTCAGCTTTTCATTTCACTCGCTTCAGAGATCTCAAAAGTTCTGTTAGATTTACGAGGAGAGTAAGCACTATTTGGCTTTTTCTGTTACAATGCATGCCTGAGTAGAGTGGTATTCTCCTTGACAAACACAATATTTTGATAAATGTCACTCCTTTGGTTACTCTGAGAAAATCCTACAAAAAGTGTGACTACAGAGATTTAATTAATTGTTCACCCATAGCAATAATACAGGCCACAGCTTGACTTATTTTGGCCACGCAGGGCAGGCAAACATTCTCATTGTCCCTGCTTGGACATGCATTCTTTGCAAACGATTTTCCATGTCTTTTATCTGGCAATTGGTGTGCGCATGTGTAATTTCACTTCCAGAAGAAAGAAAATAAATGCTCTTTCATAAACTTCGTTAGTCATTAGATTTCAGGGTCCCCTTTCCATTTTCCAAAACTTAGAGACGGTGATGTTCTCTGACACTACAGGAAGCCAAAAGAGCTTTTGAATACCCAAAAGACTGTGAGCAGGAATCTAGCATGGGAGCAATGGAAAAAGGAGATTTTCTCTTCCTTTAGGTAGACACCTTGGACTTTAAAAGAGCAACTTATAATTTGTTCTGATATAAGTGAACTAAGGCTGTGCCTTTATAAGGAAAATGAATGTTGGAAATGTTACTGTTTTTGTTGGTGACTTTTTAGTCTCCAGTAAAGTAGAATCACAATGTATAGTCTTGCTATTTGAGTACCATTTCCTCACTCTGCCTTAGAAGGCAATCAGTTAAAATAAAATGTGATACTAACAAAAACTGAAAAACACAAGGCAACAACTTAGTCCCTTATGATACAATCTTTTTGAAATATCTTGCAGAAATCTACACCCCTGCAGCCTGTCTTTTAATTTGTATGTTTACTTAACCACACAATAGTATAAACAACCCAGTGTAAGACTGGCACCATTCATAAGTTAAGGGAAAGAAAATTCAGTTTGTTTTTATTAATTCATGCAGGAGCAGCCCATGTCTGGTATGCACAACCTACATTCTCCAGTTTGTATTTAAACACCGAAAGAGAAATACATTCCATCTTTATTGCTACAGTTGCTTTAAATTAAAATTGTGAAGAAATACAATGTTAGGTAACACAAAGCTTCTTTTACTTCTCTTAAACAAAAAGCTTTATGAACATGCTGATGTATTTTGTAAACATAATAAATTTTATCTAGCGAATCAGTGGGAAAACATAGCCCCAAGGCTCAGCTCTGTGGTGTGTCTCTGAAATGATACCAGTAAAGTTATACTAAAACTATAATAAAATTAAGAAAAAAAAAAAAAAAACAACCTTTTAGTGAGTGCTTGCAGCATTTTAATACTAATGGAACCATATTGCTCAAATGAGAACATTTTGGTAAAAGCTTATAGAGCAAAAGGCACAGCATTTTCTTTATACAAATTAAAGGTAGGACATTAAAGGTCAGATATAAAACTTTGCCAAATAGTTTTCTCTTCATTGATTTTACTCTGTGTTAAGAGGAGTGTATCTAGCATGTTTGTGACATGGAGAAAGAGTGCTGATTTCCCTGACTTTGTGCAAGTCTGAAGGACCAATGGAGGAAACTTATGAGTGTGAAGCTATGAACCCTGCAAAGGCAAAGATCTGGGCACACCTTCAAGGTCCGAGGTCATGAAAGTCATCCCTGAAAGCTCATCAGTGAAAATGCCAGGTTCCAGTGATTTTCAGTCATCTCCACAGACTTTCCATTCTGGACTCTGCCTGCTGTAATGTCCCTGTCAGGCAAAGGCTGAGATTTGGTGAGAATGGCAACCTGAGCTACAGGAGTTGCCAAGGCTGGCGTTCTCACCACCAGATGTATTTGAAAAGTTAAAGGAGAAGTCAAAGGCTGTGGAAAAGCTCTATATTACTCTAATTTCTCTTATTCCTGGACAGTAATGTTCTCAGTCACTAGTGATATGGAAGGTGTGTTTTTTAGGCATGAACTGCATAGTCCCTTGGCAAGCAGTCCATAGTCATCTGCAGTGGAGTGGCAACATGAGGTCATGGTTCCCTTTCCTGTTAACATATCTTCTGTATTACTTGAGTTGTAGTTGAAAAGCTGATCAGTACAAATGTCTTAACAGCTTTATTCTAAAGCCTAGTCTGGAAGTACAATTATGTCATTTTTTTCTCCATTTTTTTTTATCTTTATGAAAGAAAAGGTTTATTTCCTGTGAGCCCCTATTGTGCAGAAAAACATTTCAGTTGTAGTATATAGGAATGTAGAGGAAAGTCAGAAAAATTCTATTTCAGATTTTGTTTTGGTAACTTACCCTTTTAGGGGTGAAAGTGATTAACAAAATTTTTGTAGTTTTAATTTCTTTTCTTTTTTTGAAACTCAGCTTGCTGCTAAGAATTCCTTCTGCCATCAAACAAGAAATCTTCAAGGTAGATTTCGAATGTTGGCAGTTGAAGGCATTCTGAAATGTACACTAAGTAAGTCAAAGCTGAATAATAACACTAATGTCTATGCTGCTAGAGTAAGGTTATATTTATCTTTCACTATAGACCGTTAGTTATAAAATACTGCTCTGAGCTCAGTCTTGCCAAAAAAGTTCAGGCACAAGAGAGTTGTTCATTTTGATTGTAATTTCAAAGAAATCTGTTGTCTTGCTTGCCTGAAAGTAATTATGAAGTATATTATAAGACATAATTTTTCTCCTTTCAAAATCACCAGAAAATGTCAGCATATTTTAGTCTTGTAAATTGTCTAGTTCAATAATGTTGAATTTTATATAGAATCTCTTAGCACCACAATTATGTTTTATCCAGCTAAGACAATGCTGTTGCACGTTGCTGTCTCCCTAAAGCTCTTTAGCCAGTTTGCATTTTATTTCCAAATCATTTTTAATGACTGTTTTGAGATCTCAATTGACAAACTAAAGCATTGCAGATATGGTCACAGAGCTGAAGAAGTATAAAAATAACAGATATACGTTAGCATACATTGGTGCAAAATTACAAATGGATGGGAGAAAAGATAAGTATAAATATTTGAAGGGAGTAAGGGTCACCCACAGTCAGAGAAACTATATAGCATGATTGAATAGATTTTATTAAGATTAAATTGAAAAAAAATTAGGAAAGAGAAATTTTAAAGTGACTATTGAAGGGAGAATATCCTGATAAGCAGGATTTCCCTAAAAAGAAACAGTGGATGTCTTCTCACTTAAGACATATGAAGTTACAAGTGACAAAAAGCTAAAAATTATAGTATAGGGAACAGTTACATGCTGGTAGAGAAATGGACAAAATGATCTAGGGAACATTTTCTTTTCCCAATTTCTGTGATCCTATGAAAATATTTATTTAATATTGCAGCATATTTCTGTGTGAAGCAAAATAGCAAAACAAGCTGTTCCCTAGTCTCGTGTGAAAAGTATAGGAGAGGGGAGGGTAGTTGAGAACTGGATAATGTACAAATGGTTAGACTAGTTATAGGTATAAAAATAAGTGAGATTTGAATCTATACATATTATTGTGACAGGCACCACACACACAAAAAGAAGTGTATTGGAATGTTACACCAGGAATCAATCCTACTCTTACCACTGAAGAATAATAGTCTCAAAGCTACTCTGATATTTCTCAGCCAACTTCCCTCCTGCTAGGAGCACAAGCAGAGAGAAAATGGAACAAAACTATGAACAAAATACATGATAAATAAACAGAAAACAGATTTAACAGGATAAAAAGTGTACCTCCCCAAAATACACTGCAGAAAATGAGCAGTTAGACATCTGTCTCCAGAGGGGAGAAATCTGCAGCAAATTAAGAGTTCATCTATAGGATGTTTGGTGCTATTTTGTCTGAAATGTCATCTACTTGTGTCTAGGATTCATTAGCAGGCCATTATCACATCCATCAATTTTTTCTGAACGTAGGGTTCATCTTCCTTTTTCTGCAGGACACAAAAGATACCAAGTAGATTAGCACAAGCCAGCTAATTTATTATCGAGTTATTTGGGACTATTTGAGGAGATGCTTAGGGTTGCTGGAATATGAAGGCTTGGGTCTCAGGTGGAAGTTGTAGGTAAGAAAATCACTCAGAAATTCACATGTTCATGATTCCCTTCAAATAGTGCTGTGATTGAAAATTCCAATCCTAGTGTATTGTTAATAAGAATATACATCCAATATCACAAACCGCACAATTTTCTTGGAATTGCCTGAATGCTGCTTATCTTTCACATTCCATTTGAATGAAGAGATAATTACAAACAAATAATAATTATACTGGAAAAGTACCATTCATCTAATATTTCAAAAAGCCTTAACCTAGGTGGATGAGTAATCTGATTTCTTTGTTACTGATAAAGAGACAAAGGCACAACGAGGCAGTTTTTAAAAATATGCCCACACTTAAAAATACTGATAAATGAAGAATTTCAAAAATATTCAGGTGTCTCATTCCACTGAGAACCTAATGCAGTTAAAAAACTGACTAAAAAAGAAAAAAAGGAAGTAAATTATTACCTTCCATCGTACTTTTTGAGTATCAAAAATGAGAATAGCACACATCAACCTTACTGTACAGTCTCAGAGTGAAACCCTGATCACTCTGAGATCCAATATAAAATATCTGTTGACTTCTATTTTATCCATAAACTTAAAAGAATTATAACATTTTATTCAGCTGAACTTGTCAGGTCGTCCAGGCTTTAAATAATAAACCAGCATCTTTCAATTAAACTAAAGGCCAATGGTTGCTAGAGGACTTGCACAAAGGACCAAAAGGGCTCTGAGGTTCTAAAAAAGGTGAGGCCAATTTAGAAAGCTTGAAGAGTTAGGTCTAGCCTAATCAATTTTATAAAGAGATTTCAGAAGATCATTGAAAACCAGGAAAGAAGCCAATGGGACAGACTATAACACAGAGGCCAAGCGTAACAGTTGTGAGTACTAGGTAAGTATTAAAAAAGAGGAAGGATGCAGGGTCAGATTGGAATTTTTGCCTTTAAATTTGAATTTATTAATAAGTTTAGTGTTTTGCTGTTTAAATTCACATTTGGCTTGAACTTGAAACACAATCTGTTAGCCTCATTGTAAATGTTTTATATTAAAAATGGCTGATACTAGGTTAATTCTAAAACCCAGAACAATCATTTATCTATTTAAAAAATCACATAAAAATTAAATATCATATTAAAATTAAAAGCAGATTGTAGATTTTTCCATGAACACATTTTTATTTGCTGCTATCACAGATTTTTGCTCTTTGATGAAGTAATTTGCCTTTTGAAAAAGCTTACTGGATCCAGGTGTTGTTTACTGCCACCAACAATATCAGTAACTTTCCATCTGACGATAACTGCTGACATTGACATAATCTAGACACTGACACAGCGTCAGACTGTTTTCTCTTCTGGGAGATTCCCGCACACTTACACTCGTACTGCTGCAATAACAGAAATAATTGTTCTTGCAGTCTTATCACTGAATATTTGCATGAAGAAAAACAAGGGGAAGAGTGTTTAAAAATACATGAAACAAAGTTAAAAGTAGTAAAGCTTTCTCTGGTTACCTGGTTCATTGTGGGAGCAGAGTGGAGTGAGCCTAAATTCCCTAAATACTTTCAATCTGCAAAGTAGGAATGGTGAAGATAGAGCAGGCAGTACTATTGCTACAGGAACTGGGCTTTTACAGTCCAAGTCAGAGGGCCTGGGACAGGCCCTTGAAATAAATGTGCACTCTTTATCCTATATGCAGTATATGGCAATCCTACTATCATGCTGTATCCTACATGCGGCCTTTAGAGAGACTAATTTTGTTCTGTATGTGGTCCTTACACTGGTTGGTTGGGCTCTGATGCCAGGTAGGTACAACGGGTGTGTCTTAAAAGAAGCCTATTTTCTCCCTCTTCTCAGTACACCTTTATACAGTTGATGGAACGTTGTTAGACTGACTTTGCTCCCATTGTACTGTAAAAGTAAAACTGACTTTAGAGGGAACATATTAAGGCCAAAACTCAGAGTCTGAGAAAGTCATGCCCTGCATGTTCAGATGATGTCTTCGTGGCTATGAGCAGATAATTAGGAATAAGAAAAGATCAAGCATACATGATATGTCTTACTAACAGTTTTCCAACCTTAATTTCTTTTGGGGTCTGCAGAGTCCCTGTCCTACATATGATTGAAGGAACGTCCAAATGATTTATTTTCCATGCATACATCCAATCCTCCCTTTGACTCATACAAACCTTGGTGTAGTACATCATTCAGTGCTCCCTGAGTGGAGAGAAAGGATTAAAGGAAGTGTAGCATGTTTCAGCCATATGCTTTTCCTTTCCTTTCCTTTCCTTTCCTTTCCTTTCCTTTCCTTTCCTTTCCTTTCCTTTCCTTTCCTTTCCTGTCCTGTCCTGTCCTGTCCTGTCCTGTCCTGTCCTGTCCTAGAAAAGTTAAGTTGAAGGAGACCTCTGAAAGTTATTTAGTCCAACCTCTTGCTCAAAGGAGTCCTACTAGAGAATGCTAATTGAAATACATAAGCTAGATCCCAATTAGCAGAGAAGATCCTAAGCACTGATAGATACTTCTATGTGCTCTTCTCTCTCACCCTCTGGACTCCAGTAGACAGCCAGGCTCACATTATCTCACCTTAAATATAGAAAGGAACTGAAAATGATAGAAAATGATGATCCTTGTAGCTGTTTATAATAGTTAGGTATCAAATCAAGTACCCACGGTATGTGTCTGTTCTTGAATTTGCTTTCCTCTTTTGAGTACATGTTACTAAAACGTACAGCCTAAAAGAGCCGTGGTCATTGCAGGCAGAAACTGGTGTTTTCTCACAGTTATTTCCTGTACTTATGTTTCTGCCTTTTCTACAGTTCCACTTGCACAAATTTGAAATGCATCGTTTGGACACCTGCTTTGGAAAACTTAGTCAACAGTCAGGAGTTTCCCAGGCAGCATATTCTTGAACAATGAATTGAATGTGGGTGCTCTGAATCAGAGTTTCATTCTGGTATACGTGAATATACCTTCATATACCCATATATACACACATATATCTGTGTATATACACCATAGTTGCCATCAGCAGCAGTCTACATCCTATATTTTTTATAAATTACTGCTGAAAAGAAGATGGAACCCATAAAAGCACAAACCCAGGTGGAGCTTTTTCTTCTTTCATGTGTTGCCTTGGAAATACTCTTAAAGCTATTTTCAAAAGACAGATGATTAGTTCTGTTGTGACTAAAAAAAAAGGAGATTAAAAAATACTTTCTAGATTTATAAACAAAACGTACATGTCATCATGACAGAGAAGCACATGCAAACTTACAAAGATTAACAGACATCATTAATCAACTCGTTGAAACTATTTTGTTTAGGGCTAACACAAATTTTAATGAATAACATTAAGAAGGGGGAAGACAGTGAAAATGCAGCTTCTTAATTGAGATAATTGTGCAGATAGCTTTATCTTCACTTTTTTGGCAATGCCAATGTAATTACTATAAAATGACAATAACATACAAGCCTTCTGTTGATTTCTATATGTTATCATGTTAGTCAAGGTAAAAAACTTCTTAAAAAACATCTAAATCTATATGTTAATGGGCTAAGTCCTTCATTCAAACTCCAAACAAAAGCTACAGTTACTTCACAGGAAATTACAATCAGGATAAAGTCATTATACTTAGGGAAAAAAAAAAAAAAAAAAAAAAAAAAAACTCCTGGATAATTCCCAGATGAATTCTATGAATAATTTAAAGAATTTAAAGATCATTTAGCTCTCATCTGTTAGAAACTTTTACTAATTTTTTACAGACAACATGTTTCTTCTTCTGTGCAGACAGCAAAAATTTCTATATTATTTATGAAAGGCAACAAATGATTTTAGCTTTCAAGACGTGGAGTGGTATCATTAATCAGCTGTGACTGTACAATGTATTTAAAGACTTGACAGTTAAGCCAATTTATACAGATTAATTTACCCAGAACTTATGAAAAAGCTTATGAAAAAAATCTACAAGCATATGTATGAATGCAAGTATGTAAGTATGAATGTATATGCGTGAAATATATGAATGATATCTTACCTTTTGTTATGTTCCTGCCTAAACTAGAAGAGTGCCAAGCAGTATTCTTCCCTCCAATAATCCAGTAAATTTACCTCCCAAAATACTTTTAAACAGCAGTATATGCAATGTGTCAGGTTGGAACTACTGTATTATAAAATGACTGGGTGTCTCTCCTGTGACATGAACACGAACACAATTTCTGTTTACCTGCTCAGGCTACATGAGCCTCAGGTAAGGGGAGCTCAGACTGGTGTGAACTGACACACTCTACCACAAAAGCCTATAACCAAAATAATCAAATTACACTGTGAGGGAGTTCATTCTCATTTTCATGAGGCAGATGATTCTGACGGGGAAGACATCAACAAATATGTACAATTTTGTATTAAGACGTCCTACTATGGTACTACAAACGAGTGGCCCTTGGAAATCCTACCACTTACCTTTTCATCAGTTGAGAGATAACTAAATTCAAAGCTTCTTGCAAACCAAACTGCACGGGTTAAATTCAGAGATTTTTATTAGCACTTTGATGCTATGTTTGTATCTTTCTTTAAGAGTGGTCTCTGGATTTAGTTCCAAAAAAATGTTTAGCTGATTGTTGTGGACTGCCTGCAAATGCTTTGTGTGATGTTTTAAGGTTTAGGGTTTAGCTGACTGCCTGGCCCGGACTCAGCCTGTCCCCATCACCATGACTCTGCCCAGACATATTAGGACCTGACTCCAGCCTTGACCTGTGGAGTGGCTTTCTAGCTTGCCTGTGGCCCTGTCTTATGAGCTACGCTCTTGGCTGGGCCTGGCCACCACCTCTGGGGTTGCCCTTTCCCCTCTGGTGCTGTGGGAAGGCCCTGGCCAGTGAGGTCCCTGCCCTGCCACCACGCTACCCTCTTTGGTTCCTGGATCCCATCCTAGAGGAAACTCCCAACCCTCGCTGCTCCCTGAACACTTGCAGGTTTTTCTTCTGTTGAAATATAGGAAGAAATATAGGAAATATAAGAAGAAATATTAATTGCAAGTGGATCTTCTGTTGTAAAAGCAGTTTCTTCCCACATTTCACCCAAAAGTGAACTTCATATTGTGTAACAAGAAAGGGTCAGCATTCCTTTGTTTGAGATGAATAATTTATTCAAAGTGTAAAAATAAGGTCTAGCATAAGTAGATCTTCTTTTTTTTTTACCTACTTACTAATTAGCAATGCTCACATTTACTGAGAATAATAATTTATTTATTTATATTTTATTTTACTGTTTGCCCAGAAAAAATCTAGTTACTATGTTTCTCAGGAATATATTCAGCAGTTTTGTCCAAGTCTGGCATTACTGTCCAAGTAATGCCTCTGTTTTTAAGAGTATGTGTGTGTCAGAGTGGTAAGTGTATGTATGTGTGAGTGTGCATGCACATTTCAGGAGAAAATAAAACTGATAAAACTTTATCGTACATTTCTGAAGCAAAATTTAGTTCATTGCATTTCACATACAGAGTATGAATGGCTAAAATGTTCAGAAAGTATTCAGTGACTGGTGTTTACACCATAAGGAAATTTCATTCTATACCTCATCCATTGTCTACGAGCTCTGCTTTTTGATTAGGGGATAAAAGATACTATTGACCATTTTTTCTACTCCTTTCTATTGGAAAAAAATCAAGGATGGTAACAGTGACTTAACTGAAAGAATGGTCCAGCCCTACTAATCATATACAAAACAGAGCATCGAGAACTTTAAAAATTTTCCCATAGAAAATAAGTACACATTACAAATTATAAAAAAAAATCAAAGGGAATACTGGATATTTATCCCTGACCAAAAATCCTCAGATCAGTAATATCATGTATTGTCTATACTAGCAAGGCCAATAAACCAGCATGAGATAACATCTTTATGCACATAGGAGTCTACCTGCTGCTAAGCAGCTAAGGATTTATCTCATATCTCACATCTATAAGAAATTTATAGTTTCAGAACTTGATGAACAGTGATGAAAAAAATTATAAATTCAAATCTAGTACTACTCAAATTGTAGGCTAAAAGAGAGATTAGTGAACTGTCTACTTCCTCCAAGATTAGCAAAAGTACCTTATGTACTGGCAAATCGTTGTGTGATGTAACCAAAAAAGTATTCATTGGCTACAGAGAGCAAGCTCAAGACCTATAAAAACATTTACCAACCAGAAAGTAGTGATGACAGAAGGCATTTTTTCTGTAATCTTGACCCATGTTACTTTAAAATATCTTTCACTCCCTCTCTTTCTAAAGGACTCCCACTTATACTTGTGGTGAGGAAATGTCAGTCTCCCTAAAACTGTAAACTGACTGTGGTTGAAAAAAGGAGTTTTTGCATTCAGTTATGTATTTAAATTTACTCTGAATAAAAATAGGTCTATATAATAAAGCCAAAATGATCATTGCCTAGCAACCTTTGTGGTGGTTTGGTCATGACATATGTGAAGGGGAAACCACAGTCTGTGTGTTCTTATTCAAATAAAATATTTGAGCAGAGAGCCTTTAATTTTTTGTATTTTTAATATTCATAAAACCTGTTTTATGCTATCTTTATTCTAATGAATTTAGTTTGAGCTTCAAAACTGTTTTTTTTACAATAAAGGATATTTAAATACGATCTTTATAGGAAAATGTTCATTATGACATAGGATATTTTAAAAATACTGTGTATATCTCAGTGTTATTATCAGTAGACCTTAAATTCTATTGCATATTCAGTATGTAGCATTTTAACTTCAACTGAAGTTATTAAAGTCTGATTCTATTTGTATGAATAATCAGTAGAAAGGCTTAAAATTGTTTTGTTATGAAACACTGGCATAGTTCAGAAGCTACCAAAACTAATGTAAGAGTTTTCTTGTAATATTGAATTTTCTAACTCCAAGCAAAGAACTGACTTGGGTTATAAGGATGGACAATAGAAGCGATTTCAATGTCTGCTTAAAATAAATGTTAACAATGAAGATTCAAATCAATGACATGAACAATTGCACATCTTACTGAAAATTCAAGTAATGTCTTTTATTTTCAGAAAAGCAACATAATATTTTACATCAAAATGTATATGAGCAATCTTGCATCTTTTACATGAATTTATTTTGCATCTCTGAATGAATTTATTTATCAGTTTTATTATTCACTATTGCATTGTATTTCACTTATTTTTGCTTTTTGAAGCAGTTTATTACATCTTTGGTCAGCATATCTAGGCAGTAAGCATTCTGTATAAATAAATCCAGTGCACTGACTTCCAGTGAAATGTTGTTGTAATCCTGCAATAGATAACCTTTGTTTTAGACACACATTTAAATGTCTCACAGAATTAATCCTCTGTCATTATTTATTATGACAAATTGTTTAAATCAGTAATATTATGTCATGAAAAAGGCAAATTAAAAATCTGATATTTTGCTTGGTTCCTGTAACTCTCTTTTCGCTTGCGTCCCAGTTTTTGGCAATTGTGAGAGGAAAGCTGTGCTCTGGAATCCCTGGTCAAAATGGTTATCAAGAATTCTAATGGTAAATTTGCAAGACACTTTTAATCAGTTAGATGTCAAAGACTTTAAGACTGCAACTTGTACAATTGTGTCTAGCTGTGTGATAAAACAGCAGGACAACAGAAAAAATTATCTTGGAAAAAAAATAGAGTATGTAACATTATGTACCATACCTGAATGCCCTTTGGGACATCAAGTTTTAACTGAAGGCTGTTATAAAGTAGTAAGATCTGATCTAAAAAGAGCAGTTTCCCCAGCAGTACCCAACACTTGAATTCGTCTTCTTTTCCCTTCTCCACACTTCCCACCGTGGGATGGCCTCGGGTAGCTCCGTACCCATCAGTGCTGATCCTACAGAGACTGAAAGCCTGACTTTTCCTTTAACTGTTACAGAAACAGCATTGAGTCCTAAGACTCTGACCTTCAAGCATGCCTTGAATTTAATTAGTTTTGAAAACTTAACAGCCACCTCATGGCTGATTAAGGAACAGCATCATCCATTTTGCTGAAAGACATTAGGCTGAAAAAAATCCTTGAGGTGGGTTTAAACCACACATATCAGGCTTCCATTAAGTATATATACCGCTTCCTGAAAATAAAATAGGACCACTGAGCTAGTGAACACAAAATAGCAAGAGTCTTTCTCTGACAGGAAAGCTCAAGGAAAGTCAGTCTGAAAGTATAGGAATCTGTTCCATCTGAAACATCCTTTCACTGACCAGAGTAATGCAGTTATCAGAACTTTTTCCCTTGACTAATGGTCAAACTGTGCAGAGAAGAAAAGTCTGGGGAACAAAATGTGGCCAATAAACTATGAAAACGTGATTTTGAACAGAAGAAAAGGATAAAACAGCCTCCAAGTTAGACAACATCAGAGATAGGATTGTGAACAAGATGGACCTTTAATTTGATCCAGAATAGTAGTTTCTATGTTCTTGTGAAAGAAAAAAAAAGAAGGAGTTTTGTGGAAAGAAAATATAGAAAGACATTTATGGCCATGCTGCTGGCCAGAGAAATACCCATGCCCAGTTTACCCTTGTTCTCATTCCCTTTCAAACAACACAGAACTGCTGCTTTTAGCTCAAAGGATGACTTACAATTTTATACACTTCACTCAGAGACTGCATGACTTTTTTCATCCTAAAGAGCAGCAAACCCCGTACTCCCAGTGGTGCAATGCCAAGAGACCGGAGGATTGACAGTCACTCAATGCCTTAGTGATGTCCCTCTATCCAGGAACAGAGTGATACATGCTTTGTAATTTTTCACCTTTCTGTGTCACTGAGTTTGTTACTCTGTAAATATTACTACTGTCAGTGACTGGTTATATTTGGATTACATATATGGAACATATATATGGTTATATATGTGGATTTTCATGGTTTATATTTGTGTATTTATAAAGTAACAGTGTATTTTGGGAGAGATAAAAAATAAGACATAAGCAAGATTTTTGCGTGCTTTCTTCACCCTTACTACAACCTGTGGCAGACTGCTTTCCAACGATGCTGAGACAGAGGACAATTGAAATGCCATGTAGCAAATGTTATCAAGAACTTTTTTTATACAATTTGATGTATTTTTAATGTAATGTTTCAGTTAATTTGTTTATTTCAATAAACGGCCTAGGAATATTTCATAGTCTAAACCTCTCTTGCATATTATCACTTATTCTCTAAGATTTCTTGAGAGAAATTGTAACAAAGTTGAGATATTTGTACTGTCTAAAGCGAGAACCTGAGAAAAAATGCTAGTTTTTAATAGATGTTTTCATTCTGTAATACTTGAAGCAGAATATCCTTTCTTACTATTTTTCTAAAATTAACAGATTTTTTTTTGATTGAAAGTGAGCTTTCTATTCAAAATGTCTGATTTTTAGAACCTATACTTTAGATTATCAGAAAATCTCTTGAACGACAGAGTATTTCTTTAAGATCACAATACATTGTCCCTTAAATATTCTATTTTTGATAGAAAAGCAATTGTTTGAGGTGTCACTGCACTGTTCAGGATCATATTCAGCATTCAGATCTTTATTGATGTTTGGATTCACATTTTTAATATTTGACTATGGCTAAGAATTTTTTTCTTTTTTTACAGTAGCATGACTCCAGAAGCTGTAACTTTAGAAATATTATAAATCACATCCTCTCATATTGTGTGATCTGAAAATAGCAGTTATAATAGGTGTCATTTACTTGTTTTGTATTGGGCATGACCCATACATTATAAAAGTTATCATGCTGCAATTCTAGTCAAATATTTTACCATTATGGTATTACAAGCCTCGTGTGAGTTGCTGGAACATTTATTTATAATTCTAACCAAGATAATTGTCACTTGTGTTATAGTAGTCATTGATGATTTCCCATGTGGATAAGAAAAGAAAATGAATCCCAGGAAAAGGTCAAAAACTTTTGATAAAATAAATTTAAACTGGAAATGTGAAAAGTCATGGAAAAAATAGGAAAAAGGAGTATGTTGAATATTTTTCTAACTTCAGGAGAATATCTTTCAGAGAACAAAATATGTGGTCTCTGCCTGTCTCAAGGAAAATTATGAAAGCATCACAATTTAACAGATGCTAACAGATTTGATATTAAGATACATAAATGTAGATGTCTATACACAGATATCTACATGTAAGCTTGATATTCAGTACCCTGCTGAATGGTGGCAATTCTAGCTAGGGGAGATCTAGAGTTCTGTTTGGTTGCCAACAAGTGTAATTTGAGATGCCTTAGAGTGGCCTGCAGCTCTTTGTGTAGGACATAGCTCCTGTGTCATCTCTTGACAGCCCCATGAGGATGGTTCATTTATGCCTTAAGGCATTTTAAATGTCACTAGACACTTATATTTAGGCTGTTAAGCCATATGTACCTGCAGCACCATGACTGGCTATAAAATGAGTCTTCCTATAGATATGAGAGGATGAAGGCAGAAAACTCTTTAGTACTAGAAATTTGAACTTTTCCGTTTATTTTTTCATCTTTTTCCTTTCAGTAACATACTTTTCATTTCTCCAGCTCCCTATGCAATTCAAAACCCTAGTGTCACAGAGTGTCACTTTATAGCTTTGTAATGACAGAGTAAAAAAGAGAGAGATTTCTTTAAGACTGATATTAAACTATTCAAACTTTGCATTTTCAGGTTTATACTGAGTACTTCGGTTTCCGATAGGATAGTTCATATTGAATAAAAGTAGTGAGTCTGGAGACAGTTGCTCAATTTTCCTTCATGCCTGGGAGGAGTTTCCCTAAGAGCTGCTGCCCAGAATATACACCTGAAAAGCATAGCTATTTGTGCAGTGTTAGCCAGCCGTTTTCCAACAGCTCTTAGTCAATTAAATGAATAAATCGCTACTTTTCAGATACAAGAGATAATTTTGATGGATAAAGATATAACATATGACATATATGATCCTAGAATCTGTGAGCAATTTCTTCCCTGTGTTGCCTATTAAACTCTAAAATCATGAAAAAATAAGCTGCTTTTGTGCCAGTGATTAATCCTAACTCATTAAGATGAAAACTTACAGCAAACTTTTTACTACTCGTTTTCACCATGTAGGACAAACGTAAGGAGTCCACTCATCAACATTTGGCTGACTTTCTGTGGTATGATTCACCTCTGTTAAGTGTTGAAAAGTTTCCATGCTTCCACACTGGGTGAGAGAGAATGACAAAGCTGTAAAGAAAAGAGTTGTCCTCAAACCGCAGCCCTGTCGAACATCCTTGTGAATTTCAAAAATGTCATATTGCTTATCACTGTACTAAACCATAACTTTCCTGCCATTATGGAAGAGTTGAACCAGAGTAAGGAGGCCAGGGAGGAGGAGATATGAATAGGTGGACAACATATTTATTTACAATAATTAGAAATGTCATAATTTTCTTTTGTTATTGCAGTTGCCTTACAAAAAATAACTTACCAGAATGCCATTTCTTGTGGGGGTCTTTCTCTTTTCATTTCATGAATTCATCTTTGTTTTTTATATAACATGATGTTAGAATTATTAATGTCTGTTTTTGTGCTCTTTTTCCTCTTGTAGACAAACAAAAAAAAGGGGTGTGTTTCTGGTTACAGTACTTTGGCTGATGTTCCTGTGTCTTGTTGATATACTCAACAAGACTAGGACTAGGGAAAATGTGGGCCCGATACTGAATGGGGCAGGGGCCCTAGATTAGAGACCTTCTGGGCAGGACAGAAAACAAAAGTTGAAGTTTTACTGAATAAAATATCTTGTTTTCATTATATAACCCTCCTTAATCTCCATTCTCAGATGGAGATTTTTGTACCTTTTTGCAAAGATCAAGCCAATAAACAGATGAAATTATAACACCTTCCAAAGAGTTCTTGGTTGATTTGCAATTAGCATGTGCCACATTTCAGTAATGTCAGTCTGAACTTTTTACTCTAATTAGAAGAAGATAATAAGATAAGACGTTTCTCTTAATACGGTGTCTTATGTTTCTTGCAGTGAAGCACATCTGACACTGAACTGAACAACAAGAAGAAAGCAACTGGTATTCAAATAATATAAAGTAATATAAATAATATATACTAAAACCATCTTAAATAATCAAAATAAAAAATGAAAATAAAAATGAGAATAAAAATAAAAATATCTTAGCTAATGTATCTTGCACTAATATAATATGACATGCTAGTAGTGGTAGTGCCTAATATGAAATGACGTGATGTCTAATACTGAAGAAAAACAAGTTTTGAAATGTTGGAATTTCCTGTGCACCAGGAAACTTGACTGTTGACTAGATCTAAAAACAGAAGAGCAGTGAGGGGTTGAAGAAAAACAGAAGAGTAGAAAGAGAGGAGAGGCTGAAAGAAAGAAAAAAAAAAAAAACAAACTGGGGTGGCTCATACTTTGGGATTAGAGAGAATCATCCCCACCGGAAATTTACAGCTCTCTATAAAACGTCTCCGCGTTGGTTCCCCTGCCGCAGTGAGCCGAGCGGCCGCCCGTGCTAGCGCCAGCCGGGCACCGCGGCGCGCGGGAGCGAGGAGCGGGGCTGGCGCGGGAGGGTGCCCAGCCTGCCCCCGGCCAGCGCCCCGTGCAGCCCTGCCAGCTAAAACCGCGGACCCGCCGCCGAGACAAACGCAGCATTCATCATCCGGAGCTCTGGTTAGGGGCCATGTTTCCTACAGGGCTAAATAAACGTGGCCCCACCAAAATAAAGAGAGTTTTTCTAATGCGTGCGAGACAGACGTCTGTCTCAGCATGTTAGAAAAGCAGAAATAAAGTGCTTATTTCAAGAATTGGGAGCCTCAAAGTAGATTTGGATAATAAGTTTGTAAATTCAAAGCTCTAGACGTGCATATAATGAGACTCTTTACACGTAGCATGTAACAGCCTAAGGGACATAATAATTTAAAGTGAAGGAGAGATGCTACCTAAGGAAATACTCTGAGAGGAGAAAGAGCAAGTGGGGGGTGGGTATATACTGTTTGTGTGTTTGTTGATTTGTGTATTACTCTTTTTTCAATGATGTTTATCTAGGAAAAAAAAAAAGAAAAAAGAAAGCCCAGGTCTAGATTATTAATAGTCTCAATTTAAAAGTGAAGAGTTCACATTTTTTATATAAATTCCCTGATATTATTTGTCTAAAATTTGCTTCAATTCACTGCTTTAAACTGGGATTGCCTGTCAGTTCTAGACTGTGTAATTCAGCGAGTTCTATTTCCAGTATGAGAAAGCAGAATTGAAACCGATTCCTCAGTTTTAGGACTCCATGAGTATTTACTCCAGCATCTTCAATTTTTCCCTGCCCAAGATTTCCCAATAATTCAAAAACAGGAAGTAAGGCCATTTACTGTGATATGTCAGGAATACTTTGAATAATATTATGTTTTCCAACAGAAATTGGTTTGCAGGCATTTGGGAATTCTGAAGATGCTACAGAGAATATAGGAATTATAAAAATATTTTCTATGCTGGCCTCACTTTTAGAGATCTCCCAAGTTCATTAGAGTGAACCTGACATGCTGTGACTCAGCAGGAATGAGTATGAAAGTTATCCCTTACACCTAGTATATGTATTTTCTTATGTTCTCTTTGAGTTATGGGTAAATGAATCCTCTGAAATTCAATTAAAAAAGGAATTCCACCTATTTAACAAGTTTACTTTCTGCTTCATTAATTGATAATCCAAAGGAAAAGAAGGAAGAGGATGATTTTCAGATGTTAAGGATAATTTTCTTCAGCAACAAAACCTATTTGCTCTCCACATCAACAAGGGCTGTGAACATATATGTGAATATATATTCTGAATATATGTGAACATACATACAGATTTGGTGTAAGCAGCATGTATTTTCATGTGAAGGCAATGGTCTTATATAAAGGTTGAATTTCGTTCAATCCTACTCTACTAGCTTTATGAAACTTAATTAGAAACCATCTGATTAAGGTGAAACTATGTAATAAAAACATTCTTATGTGTATGCTTTTTAAACTGCAGCCCTTATATCCTAATAAAATATACTAAGATTGCTACAAGGATCACATAACTGTTTTCAATCACAGAATTACAGATTGTGAATAGAATTCCAGTAGAAAAATCTTAACAGTATTTTTATATTAGTATTATAAGCCATTAAGCCCCTAATTTGTAAAGCAGTACTTGTTGATGTTTAGTTTTTGCAGATTTGTGTTATAGCATTGGAACCAAAGTGATTAATAATAATAATAGTAATAATAACAACAACAATAATGTAAGAAATAATATAGAGACTACTTTGTAATTTTGAGCGGTATACATTCATCATGCTAAGAGTCGTTCTTAGGTAGTGATCCATTAAATAATTTTAATTTACTGGTGTTCATTGTAACTAGCTTGGCTCAAAGAGGCAGGAAATCTCCGACTCAGAGAATAGGAACTTATATATATGGTTGACATTATTTAATACCCTATTTTCTGCACAGAGTTTCAATTACTGGAAGATATGGGCAGTATTACAAATTATGATGCCCATAGAGTATAAGTCAGAGAGAGATAATTCCCTGCTTTTGCATTTCATTCAATTGATCCTCTATAATTTTTGTTTCTAAGCAGGTAAGATTTATAATGCATTCAGGCTTCAGGATCATTATTATCCGTCTCTGCATCATGTTGATTAAGTAAGTCATTGCAGACTTATCATTAAAATGAATTCCTATTTTAATTAATTCTAATGTTTCTGATTTGGTTACACTCATAGATTCAAGTTGTATGTTAACTTTCTTTGGCTTTCTGAAGAATCCATTATAATTTAAGGCTATTTTCAAAAAAGTAATTCTTCAAATTTCATAAGTGGCACTCTCTAGTCAAAATGCATTTATGAGAAGGAATTATTTTTTCTCACAGTTTTTTTGAATTTTTATTAGGCTAAATAGAATTGTCTGAGGTATTTATTTCCTCAAGAAAATTTTAAAATGGCATTTTAAATTCAAAGTTCTTTTGAGTAGAGGAAGTGTAGGTTATATGCTCAATAACAATGTATATATTCTAAGCAATATATAACATTGTTTATTTTGGTTCATATTTCCTCAGATTATTTCAACTGTTAATCTCATGCAGTCAGGAAATGATGCTGGGTTTTGGGCTTCTGTTACTCCTACACTGTGTACTTTTTTACTCAATGCCTAATTCTATATTTAAAGTGGCAACTGTGTTTATTGCCTACCTGCCTAGGTTTTCAAAATATATTCTGGCTAAATTTTAGTAAACCAGAACATTTTCCTTTCAGTATGTAAACTGGAAATTTTCACCTATGTCACTGAAATTCACTTATCTACTTTTCCTACATCAATCCAAATAGCTTTCATTTTGTCATTGCTTCAGAAATTTTGGAGCTGATTCCCTACTGTACAAGAGAACATTTTTTGTATGTGAAAATAATTCCTTTTAAATTTCTGTTGCCTTTACTTTCAGCAGTAGGAAGTGAAAATGTGTTATAATCCAGTGCCATAACTATTAATGGAAACCTATTTTTGTCAGCTTCAACAGCCGAACCACTCTCACGGTGGGTGCCTTCATATTGTTTCAAATTTCTGCAGAGATCTGCTATTTTATTTTCTTCTAATACAGGCTTGTAGTATCAATATTACTCTGAAATTATGTACAAACAAAATGTATTCAACAGACATAATTCTGTTTCTTTGATTCAATTCGGTTTCATACTTCCATTTCTTTGCACATCTAGTTATCTTCACATTTTTCTACAAAGTATGTTAGTGAATATAAAGCTAGTAATAAAATATCTATTCTTTATGATTTTGTGGGTTTTAAGTTACAAAAATAATTTTGTGATCAAAATATTACTTTCAAAACATCCTTTCTTAAGATTTAATAGAGATTTAACAAAAATGAAGATAGCGGTTCTATTAAATTCATAGTGTATTTTTAATTAGTGTCTTACAAGGGGAAAACATTAGACTTTAAAAAGAGGGTTGTGAAAATAGAAGTATTACACTCAAAGTGTTATAGATTCACCTTCATAAACATTTTTGAAAAAGAACCTTCTTCAATCTGCTGTGATGTTTCCCCTCCAAAAAAGAACTATTAATTTCAAGGGAGACTTGTATGCTGAAATGCTTTCACTGATATGGCCCATGGAGATTTCAAGTGAAGGAGAGGCAGAAACATTTCAGTAGCTACCAGTATGTTCAGAATGTCTAAATTCTCCTAAAGTTTCTATCCTGGTCTGCTTGGTCTGTGAAGTCATGTTATTTTAGACATCAGAGAGCATTCCAAAGGGGCTATGTAAAACAGTGCATGGAGAGTTATCCAATGGAAAGTTCTAGATAGAGGATTTAGGTGGAATTTAAGTTGTCAGAATATGTCAAAAAAGAAATACAGCAATTGACTTACTGAAAGTAAAGGCTATAATAAATTTATTTTTAATTTCTTTTCAATGTGAGTCAGTTAAGACAGCAGTAGTTCTAAGATTTATTTCCTCTTACCAAGAGTTATTGCTATGATCTGGTTTTAGTTCATTAAAATAATTGTGTGTGAGGTGGTATTACTTTTATGGAAGAATACATTGCAAGAATATTCTATGGTATGAAACATAAACAAAGAATATGTTATATGCAGATAACCAACAGTATTATTTCTTTTAACTATATTAAAAATAGTCTGAACACACAAAACAATAAGCTCTTTGATTTTCATTTATTCGGGGTTTATATCATGTATATCATGTATGTAATTTATTCTGGTTTCCTCAGGGAGCTAAGCTATCCATTCATGCTGTGTTTGAGGGTGAACTCATTCACCTGTGTCTACCTGTTTCTTTAGGTTTTCTTGGATTCTTAAATTCTATTCTTGGAACAGACAAAAGTATTATCCATTCTCTGTGAATATTTGTGTTTGCTAAGGTAAGTTGTAAAAGTGTTTGTAAGTCCAATCTGGTATTAACAGGTGTTATTATTTTTTTTTATTTCCCTCTTTTATTGTGATGTTTTAAAAAAAGAATGAAAAAGATTAAAAAAAAAAGAAAAAGAGAGAAAGAGAAAACGTCAACTACAGGACCAAAATTTGATTCTGTAGAATGACTTCTACCTTGCATTTTACAAAATTTAAATGGAAGAGACATGATATCCTTCATCATTGCTTTGGGTGATAGTAAATCTGTATTCTGACACGTCACAGTTACTAAATATTCTAGTAATTAATTATTTTCCTTGTAGCAAGGTGTGCGTAGAAGGTGTGTGCAGCAGAAATGCAACAGTGAACAATTGTCAGGAGGAAGGAACAGAAAAGGGATGACTTTTAGACTAGATCTGTGAAAATGAGTTTGGTAAGGTTAAATATGATGGAAACTGAGAGAGGAGGAAGAGATTGTTTAGCAGAAGAGGAATATAAAAGTAAGAAACCTACAGACAAAAAGATTGGAAAGACTCTACCAGAAGAGGGAAGGCAGAAAGGAGGGAGATAAAATGTAATCAAAATGCAAACTAATAATTAGAGAAGAAATATCAAAATCTAAAAGAGAAAATGAAATTGGTTATGAAAGATGAAGAAAGAAAATAGAATTTTATATATTTAGTAAACTTTATTCCTCCATATATATGACCTGCATTCAGTGCTACTACTTCACAGCACCTTACGTCCATACTCCAGCAGATACTGTAAGACCCATGCCCAGGATCTTCATGGATAACATCCACTCTCAACCCCCAAATCATCTACAAATCCTCTCATCATCATCTATTAGCTCCTGCAGCCACTGTGCCTCCAGCCCTCTCCCAGCTTCACTGTGCACTCTGCAGCCATCTCACAGACCCAAAGGCCACCAGTCCTCCTGAAGAGCTCCACAACCTTCATGACCCGTGGGAGACAGAAATGCGGCTCTCCGTCAAAGCAGTTTGTCTCTGCAGCTAGCACTGGCATGTGTTTGTCTCCACTGTCAACACAGGCCACTTCTTGATGCTTTATGGTGTCCTTCCGGTCTATGAGTCATCAAGTTTATATAGACAGGATAGTTTTTACCAGAATCCACTTTTTCTTTTCTTTTTTTTTTTTTTTATTTATTTTTTTTTTTTTTTTGGTTGGCTGGTTATGATTTAAGTTCAGTTTCAAATTGTCTAAATCAGGCAAATGATCTCCAGTCGTTGCCAGTAAGAAAATAGAGGTGGTTGGACAGAAGATGTGTGGAAAAGGTGCCTGGCTGGTATGGATCACATTTGCCTTTGGAAACAGTTTTCATTCTTCTGTACTGTATTTCTGATTTGTTTTCTTCTTCCTCAAAAGGTGCTTTCTTTTGACAGCTGTTATAGAAAACAGGAATACCAGAGGAAGATTGTTTCCCTGTTTTCATTGTAATATATTTTCCTGTTTAGAAACATCATTAGTTCCATTGAGAACAGGATGTTTGTCTTTCCTTACCAGCTTCCCACAGAAAACTACTTATAGACTTAGATAGCCTTCTCAAAATTTGGGTGTCATTTCACACAAACAGATGTGCTTTTAGGGACCAGTTCTCAAGTGCCACAGAAATTTCTAATCCAGACTGTAGGTATTAATGCTGAGGCAGGACATGAGCAAATACTGTCCAGAATTTCTCCAGTACTGACAAGTTCACATTAAATCACAATAAATATAGTAAAATTATTTTAGCCTCTAAAAGCCAAATGCTGTGTGAATTTAATAAAATAATTATATGGTCTTTATCAGTAACAATGAATGTTGAGCTAATAGATATTAATAAAAAATTCTGGAAGGCAGTGATTAAATAGTTTCCAGTATATCACAAACTAGCTGACCTTAGCCATTATAACAAACAAAATTTATGGTTTTCTGCAACACAGAAGTAACCCACAGCACCTTAGATAACATATATCTTTTTATACCTTTCCCACAGGTAAGCTTGATAAGCAAATGACCTTCTATCATTGTTATGATGAATACAGAGAGTGAAAGAGTGTTGATATGCTCTTAATCAACTGTTTGATTCTTCTGACACATTTCAGTTTGTGAGTTTGACAGTTTAGAGATAGCCAAGAGGTTCATAAAGTAATGTATATTACTATTTTCAGTAGAATTTTGTATTTGGTGCTTGTATGGCTGTGAGAGAGATTCTTTTGTATATGAAATAAATAGTATCATGAATGTCCAGTCAAGTCCATTAATGACCTACCTTACTTACCTCTTTCAGAAAAAAAAAATGAATAAACATAAACCAAACATTTTGATACTTTTTGGAGGCTGGTTGATGTTATAAATTTTCTTTTAATCTAATCTGTCTTAGTGAGGTATGATTTAACTGTCACTGGGTTGATGGCCATTCTTGATTTGATGGAAGTCCCTTTTGAACACAGAGCCTTTGGATGCATACATTTGGTCTAATACATCATTTCATATCTGAAGTCTCCTGACTGAGAGTTCTTTGTCCTCAGGATTTTACCTAGCACTTCTTGTTTTGACATACATAGGACAGAATTCACCAGGCTGTAAGATCATTAAAAAGAACAAAAAGTAGACATCTAGTCCATATTCGTGATCCTATGCCTAAGGATAAGCTATGCCTATTCCTGACACACATTTGTTTAATTTGCTTCTAAAAAAAAGCCCTATGATATGGATATTGTAATTTCCTTGTGTAAATAATTCCTAAATTCTCCTTAGCTATCCTTCCCACTCTCCAAGGATCAAAGTTATATTTTGAATATAACTCATGAAACTCATTATTTCACTTTCTATCCACTATGAAATTTGAGACCAGATTATTTCCATCTTCAGTTTCTTTTAACATGAATACGAAGACCTATCATTTCTCCTTTTGTTTTCTTTAGCCCTAACAGATTTAATTCTTTATTCTTTGTCATGTTTTCTAAACCTCTATTCATCTTCAAAGTTGTCCCTTAGATTCTCTCTTCATCTGGTCAGTATTTTTATTTAATACAATATTGAAGCATTGCTCTTGTAGGTAGAGGAGGGTATTGCATGTATTTTGGAGAAACTCTTCCTTTTTACTTGTCTAAGTATGGTAATCATCTTTTACCAGACTATGATGATATCTTGACAGTCTTCTGCTTATGTGCACTATAATCTTCAAGTCATTTTGTAGAATTGCTGCTACCTACTTGTTTCTCATCCTGTTTGCTTGTGATTGATCATTCCATACTAAAAGAATGTTTGCATTTACCCATACTGAACTGCAATCTTCTTTTTTTTTTTTGAAGACCTTTTCCTAACTTTATGAAGACTTTTTTGAATTCTGAACTGTTTCTCTACTAACAATTTCAGTTTTACAAAATGCAAGCAGAGGGAAGTCAGATCTGAGAAATTTGCTTGACATAAACAACTATGTTAAAAAGTTGTATGCTGAAGTTACCCCCTCCTAGAAAGGCTTTATCTCTTTTGTTAATTAAAAGTGAAAATGAAATTATGTTATTTTAACTTTTAATTAATTGCGCCAATTGCTAGAATTGTTTTCAGGTAATAGTAAGGAATAAAGTTAAGTTGCAATGATAATATAAATGTGGTAATATAAATTTGATACAAATCAGTTCATAAATCTTCATGATCTGTAAGACTTAGATATGTAAATATGTACTAAATAACAATGTTTTCACAAAAAAAGCAGATAAAGTAAACAAATAATTTTATAGAGTGTTTTTTGAAGCTTATCCTACATCAATGTTTACTGTATTTCATTGTCCTTTTCTATCTCTACATAGAGAGTGCAGTATGACCATTTTCTGTTTTGAATGACAATCCATATTCAATTGGGCAAATCTAATAAATTTAATTTAATCCTACTAAACAAGGCTGAAACTCTTCCAGGCCTAGTCAACTGATAACAGAATAAGCCCAGTCTGTATAAGTTTTTAATGCAAATGATATACTAGATAGCAGGTACCATCTTGATATATCCTTTCAGTTTGAGGATGAAGCACTGATAATTAATCTTTGAATATATTTTAAAGATAGTATTGCACTTACTTCAGTAATTTCCTTCAGACCACATCTTCCTAGCACATCTATGAGAATATAATGTGAGGTACTGTCTGCAGCCTTGCTGAATTTAAGATGCATGGCATCTAGTTCCTCTTTTCCACGTCCAAGACCCCTCACCCTGTCAGTGAAGGAAATTGGTTTGACATGATTTGATTATGACAAATCAAGTGGCTGTTCTTCGCTTTTTCTTCATTCTTGGTGTTTACAAATAGTTTGACTGTTCTGTTTTTTTTTTTCCTTTCTTTTTTTTTATGAAGAATTCAAATTAAATTGACAGATCTGCAGTCATCTGTCTCTTCTCTTTCCTATTTTAAAGACAGGTGGTATGGGAGACGTTCACACTACATTTCATAATTTTAGACATCTTGTTTAAATGCCTGAATTAGTTTCATATGCAATCAATTGGAAAAAAACAGAGCAGAGTAAGGCTTAAGGAAGCCTATAATTAGGTTGCATTATCCTCTCCTGGGAAACAACATCTCTCTCCTGTGGTTATATATGTCACCTAGGGAAAAAAATACCTAATTTAGACACTTGAATTAACTGTCTAATATATATCCATATACTCCTATATTTGCTGTCTCCCAGTCTTTCAGAACCTCATCTATCCTCCATGAATTCTCAAAAGTAATTGTGACTGTCTTTGAAGTCTTTTTACCAGTTCTACAAGTAATATGAAGTTCCTTTATTCATCTTTCTTAAAGCCTTTTTAAAAGTCCTTTTGTAAACGACATTATTTCTCTATAGTAGCCTGTTGCTCATGTTAATTGTGTTAGCTATCTAACTGAACCTCATCTTTTTAGAAAGACTGATGTAAGAAGGCAATAAACACTTCAGCTTTTTGTCTTTTCTGTTGAATAAGGAGTCTCTACTTCTGATGGTCTACTACTATTCCTAACGTATTTTTATCCTTTCTAGTGCTTATAATTTAAATGATGTCTGTAGACATTGTACAGATCATTTTATATATTGTTTTTTTGAATTATATCCCACAGTTCTGAATTGTTATATTTTTTCTGTATTTTTGTATGCATTTTTCAGTCAGTTTCCACTTTCAGTAAGCTTGATCTCATATGTAATGTCAAAGTAAGACCCATAATTTGCTCAAACTGATCTTTTACTCTTTCTCCGATTCTTTACACTCCACAGTCGATAAATTTGGCTTTCTGGTGCCATTTGAGAGATCCAGATGTCCAAATCCTGATCTTCAGGTAGAAGGTAGCAAACATCAGTTATATGTCCATGTTCATTTATACCTGCTGTGATCTGACGTATTCATCTTTAATTCCTTTGATAAGACAGTGCTTTAAGTAACATGAAGCATCATGTTAGAAATATATTGTTTCTTGTATCCTATCTTTTCAACATCTACATTCAGATTTGTATTGCTGAGCATCCTCAGCATCACTATGGTAGTTGAAGAGATACCTGAAGGGATTCAGCCCCTCTTGAGAGACATTTTGCAGCTTACAAAATGGCAGCCTCCAACTGTAAATTCCCTGTAGCTGCAATTGCCTCTGGTCTTGCACGCCTCTAATCTCATAGCTACTGCCTAATAAATTAAATAAATAGTACTAACAAATTTAATGAAACCTATGTGAAAAAATGACCTATTATATAATGTATCATGTCATATGGAGATAATTACTTCTGGTATCTAAATATGAGAATAATTTATAACTCCTGTTGCAATAAGTAATTGATGGACATTAGGCACTTAGCCAGGTGTAAAATGGTTGGTCATTTCCGTGCAGTTCTCACTTCCTATGGCTGTATGGGAGATTCAACCTCTGTAAGGGACAGGTGTGGCTGCTCTACCAGTAACCCCCTTCCATGGACCAGGACCTTAGCTGCTTTCGCATGCCCGGGCATTTCATACAACACCCATTTCAAGGGGTAACAGAAATCTGTTCCATACTGATACATTTTGTCAAGACAAAACTTAATATAACAGCACTCAATAACAGCAATAATATAAAAATCCAACACAGTCATAAAAACATACATGAAGCCACAGGAAAAAAAAATATAGCGAGATTTAATTGTGGTTATTTGGCTTGGAATCACTTCTAAAAGTGATAGTTCTCTAGGTTGATTAGAGTGATTGATAAAACAATAATTTTCTGTCATGTTCTGGTGTTACTGTCATGTTTCTGAGGTGTTACTACTACTATGTTGGTTATTAGTATGCATGGTAAAGGAATCAATATGCAAGCACTTAACTGATGACATTAAGTGTGACAAGTAAAACAATTTTGTACAGAACAAATTATGTTAAAGCAGTATCTTCCTCTGACAAAATAACTAGTTTGATGAAGAAATCTGATAAAGTTAACCCAATTTATATAAACTTTGCAGAAGGCTTTCTAATAGAGTTTAGTCCAGAAACATAAAATCTGAATGATGCTGTCTTGTTAAAGACATCAAGAAGGGAAGCACATCTGATTCACGAATTGACAATAAAGAATAAAATCTGACTGATGGAGAGGTTAAAATGGAATCTTCATAGGACTGATAAGAAAAAAGATATAGATCATATAATTTCATATTCATACATGATCTATATATGATCTCTCTATATATAATCCATATATGTATTTTATATTATATATGTATATGAATGTAAATTTATGTTTATATAAATGTTTGTATATATATGTGTGTGTATATATATGTATATAAAATACACTTATTATTCCATTAAAGAGGTAGAAATAAAATGGGCTCAGATGAAATTAGTAGAATGAAAACAAAAAAGAGAAATCAAGTTTAGGTTCCTGGTCTTTTATGGAGCAAGCTGATGATTAGAAAGGCTAAGAAAGGAGCTCATTAAGGATCAATAGTCAATACAACAAGGATAATAATAACTAAAATACTGAAAACAAATTCCCAGGCTTTGATTCTCAACAATGTTTTACTTTGGAGATTTTAGCATAATTGCACTGTAAACTGGATTCACATAATACAGTGTCAGCTAAATCCTTTCCAAAATGGAAAGAAATTACATGTTTCCCATCAAATATAAACATTTTGTATAAATGAAAAGATTCTGAAATTATTCCGCACTGAAATAGGCATTCAGACACTTGAAATTCATATTTTCTATTTTGTATGATTTAATTTCTCATATTTTTCTGCCATTAGTTTACCTGCCATATATTCTATCATATTCACTTACTTTTATCTTATGGACGAATGAAACACTGAAACTGTAATACCAGTTAGAACTCAAGGCTTTGTGACATGGAAACTAATCATAATTATTACTAGTAATAAAGAATGTCTTCTACAAATATAGATGCTAGCATCCTTAGGATGACATATATTTTCTGTTTCACTCCAGGTAGTTTGGCAATTTATTCTCTGTAAGACGAAGTAGCCATCCTACAAAGTTATTTTAAATAATTTCTCTTTAAGTTTGTCATGAAAATTCTGTACTTCTCTTGCTTTCTGTTAGCTCATTCCCACAAAACCCATCATGCACATTTTCAATTTGCATATTTGAAAAATAATTGAGGGAGAGAGAAGACCTACAGATATGAGTGGTACAAGCCACCTTTTTCCTCCTAGCCTCTCAACAACTGAATTTGTTGCAGCAAATGCAAGTGCTCCCTCAACACCTGAGTAGCCTGGATCCCAGTTTAATTCCACCTGCAATTTCCTATGCTGAACTTCAACTGACTATTCCCGATCCCATCACAGGATTTACTCAACCTTGGTTTACATGTGTGACATCAAAAAGATTAATAACAGAAGACTTTCTTGTTGCCAACAGTCTTTCCAAAATGCACAGAACAAAATCTCAAAATTAATACTTCAAATAACCCGAATATGCATGTTAATTACATACTACTGATTTACCTGATTAAATTAACTCAGAAGAAGACAAGATAAAAGGATCTGTATGACATTTAGATAGTTCTATATCTTATATTTTATTATAGAGTAAAACTAGCTTTGTCTGATGGTGTTAATATAGATGTTTTCATTTTAAAATAATTTCTCTGTGAGGCATAACTGAAAATTTAGTGGTTCACAGGCTTTTTCCAGATCCACACTCCAAGCAAAATTTCAATCATAGAGCAAGTCTTATTTTTGGATGTGAAGATTTTAAGTCAGACAGACTAGACCCAAGGTTTTTTTGGTTTATTTTCAGTCCAGAATATAGAGGACTTAATTGTTGGAGACTTCTGAGGAAAGTGACATATCTGTCTACTGATGTTCTGGCAGGTAGCTGTAGCACTACTTTTAATAAGGTGCACCTTGCATTTTCCATTATAAAAAAAATAAACATCAGTCAGCTAGAACACCTGGTCAAAGTTTCCACCAAAGTAGTCATTGCGGAATAACTCCTCATCCTCCTAAAAATCAATAAAATTCAATTTTAGAGCAATGATGGGGGATATAGATTGTTTTTCCATGCTTAGTCATTTTTAAAAAATAACTATTTCAGTCCACTATACTTGAGAGCTGAAAGAATATGAATGGTTATGGACAAAAAAGCTATTTAGATAGGGCTCTGAAAATCTCATATTACTCCATCCTTTTACATCTTCAGCCTACTGACTGAAATACATGTGTACTTTGCCAAAGAGCAATTATTGTAAGCTAGAGGTTCTAACCAATAAGAAAGAAAGAAAGGAAAAAAACTCCCAGAGATTCCTGGATTTTCAAGGAACTTTTCATCATTTCTACTAGATTTTTCTGCCCAGAGAAATTCTAAGAAAGTAAAAATAAGCATTTCCTGTACTATTTTGATATGTGGCCTCCTTTCATACTTTCTTATAGTTTTTACATAAAACAAATGATCTTTTTACTGAAATGGGCCATCCATCATCTAGGTCTCCATCATCTTTGAAAGGTCCTGGAGAACTGGAGAGGTGCCTGAGGACTGGAAGAAAGCCAATGTCACTCCAGTCTTCAAGAAGGGCAAGAAGGAGGACCAAGGCAACTATAGGCCAGTCAGCCTCACCTCATCCCTGGAAAGGGGATGGAACAGCTCATTCTGGATGTCATCTCCAGACATATGGAGGATAAGGAGGTGATCAGGAGTAGCCAGCATGGATTCACTGAGGGGAAATCCTGCTTCATCCTTCTATGGTGGAATGACTGGCTGAGTAGATGAGGGGAAAGCAGTGGATGTGTGTACCTTGACTTCAGCAAGGCTTTTGACACTGTCTCCCATAACATCCTCCTAGAGAAGCTCAGGAAGTGTGGATTAGATGAGTGGACAGTGGATTGAGAACTGGCTGAAAGGCAGAGCTCAGAGGCCGTGCATCAGTGGTGTCGAGTTTAGTTGGAGGCCTGTGGCTAGCGATGTCCCCCAGGGCTCAGTACCAGGTCCCGTTTTGTTCAACTTCTTCATCAATGACCTGGATGAGGGGACAGAGTGCCTCCTCAGCAAGTTTGCTGATGATACCAAGCTGGGAGGAGTGGCTGATCCATCTGAGGGCTGTGCTGCCATTCAGAGAGACCTGGACAGGCTGGAGAGTTGGGCAGAGAGGAACCTCCTGAGGTTCAATAAGGGCAAGTGCAGGGTCCTGCACCTAGGGAAAAATAACCCCATGCACCAGTACAAGCTGGGGGCTGACCTTCTGGAGAACAGCTCTGCAGAAAAGGACCTGGGAGTGCTGGTGGACAACAAGTTAATCATGAGCCAGCAATGTGACCTTGTGGCCAAGAAGGCCAATGGTCTCCTGGGGTGCATTAGGAAGAGTGTTGCCAGCAGGTCGAGGGAGGTGATCCTGCCCCTCTCCTCAGCCCTGGCAAGGCCTCATCTTGAGTGCTGCATCCAGTGCTGAGCTCCCCAACATGAGAGAGACATGGAGCTACTGGAGAGAGTCCAGCGTAGGGCTACAAAGATGATCAGAGGGCTGGAGCACCTGCCCCATGAGGAACGGCTGCGAGAGCTGGGCCTCTTCAGCCTGGGGAAGAGAAGACTGAGGGGGGATCTGATCAATGTGTACAAGTACCTGAAGGGAGGGTGTCAAGGGGACAGGGACAAACTCTTTTCAGTTGTCTCGTGTGACAGGACAAGAGGCAATGGGCAGAAATTGAAGCACAGGAAGTTCCGCCTGACCGTGAGGGGGAATTTCTTCCCTGTGAGAGTGACGGAGCACTGGACCAGGTTGCCCAGAGAGGTTGTGGAGTCTCCTTCTCTGGAGATCTTCAAGTCCCACCTGGATGCAACCCTGTCTAACATGCTGTAGATGACTGTGCTTGAGCAGGGGAGTTGGACTAGATAATCTCCAGAGGGCCCTTCCAACCTCAACCATTCTGTGATTTGTGAACTTGTTTCTTAGATCCAGTAGGACTCAGTTCCTGAAATAAGACTGCATAAAGAGTTTTTGCTTGTTTTGGTACCTTTGCCTTAAGCGGATATGTAAAAAATCATTCATTCCTTTCATTTCTACGCTGTTTCTATGATCTAGTGTATTGTACTTAAAATCCCACAGTCCTCTACAGCCATTCCTGCTCTACATTCTTTAAAAATGTGAATATCTCTGTAAAATAATTATTTATTTTCAACTGTTTGAACAGATTTTATTTATTTCACATCTTGTTGCTTTCATTTTATTTTTATTTTTTTATTGCAGTGACTAAACTAAAAGTAGTGTTGCTTGCCAGAGTTGTCTTATTTTTAAGACACATTCATAGAACATATTGATGAAAGCATTCTAGTCTTTTCAATAAACTTCAGTGGATTTATTCTAAAATTTTCAAAATGTTCATAGTTTTCAAAAGAAAAAAACCCAGCAAATATAGTTCTATTATTCCATTATTACCTACAGTATAGTATTCTGCTTTGTCAGAGGAAACATGAAAATCTTTACCTAAGTAAAAAATTATATGAAAATTTTAGTTTAAGAGAGCAAGCAATTTGCCATTGAAAATGTTTTAACAATAAATATTTCAACAAGACCGATGCTGAAGTATATTGTTAAGCAACAAAGAGCTCTGTTGTTATCTGAGCTCCGTTTGTTATACAGAAACAACCCAGAGTGTCCTGTTCTCCAGAACTGAGCTTAACACTTTTCATGCATTCTAATAGCATAAAAAGAGCACTACCACCCTGTACCCTTGTTAAGATTCTGCTATTACACACTTGCTTCACAAATCATCTCTTTGCTTCAAGTTACATTCAGCCCGCGCTTGGTGCTCTGGCCCCTGAACTGCTGGAGGACCGGATCCAGGAGGATCAGCAGGCTGTCTTCTGATATCATCCCAACAGCTAACGTCTGGCATGGCAGCATGTCATTCCACTGGTAGACTGCCACACAGTAAATTAGTTTAATAGATGATAGAATTTAATTTCTTGAGTGTCTCCTTTCTGTAGCATCACCTAACCTGACAAGTAATTTACATTTTTGCTGACACATTCAGGGTTTCTGATGACGTTTGCATCAGTAGTATCACTTTTTGGCCAAGAGAGGAGGAAGTCTTTGAGGGTTCATATCTCCTCTTTATTTCTGGCTCAACTACCCATGTGGAACTTGTTCAGGTTCCATTTCCTGCACGTGTATTCCTTCCTTGGGGAGTCTATAATGTTACTAATTAACCAGCATTAGGGGAAGCAGAGGGAAAAACCATTTTTGGATAGCTATGATTTGTGAGCTCAGTAGCGCTTCTACTGTTCCAAGACATCAGAAAAGTGTGATGGGCTCAAAGGGCACCTCATTTTATGGGATCCATAATAGATCCCCTTGTAACACTGCATTTTGATACTCTGGAGACTGTGTAAACAATTCACCCTATCTCTCATTCTGAAAGAAATTACTTTTGTTTTTAAGGCTTTTATACACTGAACTCAATACTCTGAATTTGTGATATGTTTGTTAGCTGTTCAGGTAGGTACAGCTTCTTATCACACACTCTCCTTCCCTTTGGAACTTGAATTTTTCTCAGATTAGTGTGAAGAAGGGGCCTTTTCATAGTGAAATCTGAAATTAAATAATTTGTTAGTTAGGTTTTCAGCTATTTCTTTAGGATTTGGGTATGAGTTAATAAGTTTTGTCCATCTGAAAAATCTTTAATTTTAGCCCTCAGATTCAGGTGGTAAAACTTTCAGTCCTACAGCATCATTTGGAATGGAAATAACCTCCCGCTTTGTTCCAGATATGAAATTAAAAGTTATCATTTCTGTCTTCCTGTTTAGAATTCTCTTACTTAAATTTTTTTGTTTGCTTTGGTAAAAGATTTTTACCAAATCTTACTCACTTTTTTTCACTGCTACTAGCCAAAATAATGCAATGGGATATAGAAACACTTCTTCCATTAAAATTATTCCTCTTCACTTGCATGAAAATTCAGCTTTCACAAATATTGTTTTAGTAGTGTATTAACCAAAGTGGTAAAGACGGTAACACTGAGACCAAATAATGAGATCCTTTTGGGTAATGTGAAAATAAACCAGGCAGCTACTTTTGTCATATTTATTGTAATTTTTCTAATCATCATTCCCATATCTAAGTAGAGAAATTGTACTAGTAGCTCAAAAAAGCTACTGCTGAAATGTAACCTTCAAGGTAGGATTAGTGAGTACTGCCTAATACATTCAGAAAATCATTTTTACCTGTCTGTGCTTCAATTATCTTAACTGGAAAAAATAGATATAATGGTACATCTTCTGTAGGGCACTACAGTGCTATATAAGAACTAGTCAATACTCTTATTATTAATATTGGAAGTGCATCAGAGAAAGATATAAACAAACCAGTTGCCTTCAGATAACAGTATATATATATTTATACACACATTCACATTTATTAGCTAACTTAAGAGAGTAAAATCTTTGTAACATGATGGCCAGTCATTTGTCTGTCCTGCAATGAGTCCTATTGATACAGAAAATATGGTTTTCTCTGTTGCAAGACTTGAAGCCTACAGGGAACAAAATCATAAGCACTGTAAAACTTCAGTGTGGTATAGAATGACGCTAGAGAACTGCGGAAAAAATCACCATTATAAATATATCTCTATATATCTCTCTATATATATATCTTTGAATTAATTTTTAAGTTCTACATATCACACCTGAATCTGCTTTCTGATGGAGCCATATAGTAATAACCCAAGTATAGGGAGTACAGGAAGGGTAGGAGAGAAAACACTCCAGCAGTATATGGAAAATATTGGTACATGGCAACTGCCAGAATCATTTATGGATCCTATTTTATAGTATTCTGCAATAAAAGAGATCTTATTTTACAGTATTCTACAATAAAAGAAAGTGTGCTTTTATACTAGAAAGAAAATGTAAAATATTACAAGAATTTACATGAACTGAAACATCATCGTCTCATCAAGACTTGAGGAAAACATAAAATTTTGCATAACAAGTAATAAAAAGACATGTCCAAGATTTTCTTACATAATTTTTGTAATAACAGCTACAACGAGCTATTTATCAGCTTTAAATTTACTCTTTTAAAAAAAACAAAACAAATCCTTCTACTGGTAGTATTCACATCTTGAATATCTGATGTGCTTCTAACTTTTAGTCTGGAAACAAAAGAATGAAAAGATCCATATTTATGGATTGCTTCATTTGATCCTTCCTAGCAAAAGTACAATTTGAAGTAATCCAAACAACTACACAAGGGAAGCCTTACAAAGAAGTGCTCATTGCTCTATGAAAGTACAGCAGTAAAGTGTCAGTCTTGCTCTGAGTTGCATCCAGCTCTAATTTATCCAATTCAAATCCCTTGGAGCAAACCCAACTTTATCTTGAAGAGAAAAAAATGTGTGATTTCCCAGAACTTAAATTTGGCAGTGCTGTAGGATAGGCAGAAGGGTTAGATAGATTTCTCCACTAAAGAAGAGAAACCATCCATTCACTTAACTGCTGCAGTACTGGAAAGTTTATTATATTTAACAAAGTAGTTGCACAGAGTTAAAATGAGATATTTTACAAGACTGGTAAACACCTTTTATGAATTTCTGTAGGAACGAGCTGAGGCACTTTATGAAACAATGATGCTGAAATCCTGGTTCATAGGTGGGCTGCAGCTGGCAGCAGGTCACATTTATTTCCCGTTTTATATAAGGTCTGTCTTTAAGTACATTCTGCTTACTGTGCTGATCTGGAGTCAGGAAGCAGCAGCACCGTGACAAATATTAGAAGATGTAATAGATAATTTTTTCCTACTCTGAAGAATGGGCACAGTTTTTCTGCAAGAATAATGTGGGCAGTTCCCCACTCCACCAAGGCCTTCGGGTAGCTGTAATTTTTCCTGTGGTCTGCTTGTGAAGCATACCATATACAAAAATAGATGAAGCTTTGATGAAAGTCGAAAGATGTGGCTCAGAGGAGGCAAATATCCTGGCAAATATCCTTTCTGTCCTTAATTTCTATTAAAAACAGTCTCAATGAAAGCATTGACTTAAGACTGCTATTTAAAACAAAATAGGTTGTGTCCCTATCAGAACTCATAATATTCTCTTAATAGAAATTCTACTTTCTTCCTGTCTGTAGTTTATCTCACAAACATTTAATTTTTACAGATGTTGTTCAGATAGTTCATACATGAAACTCTATGATGCTAAATAATATAAACAGTTCACCTCAGACCAACCTTACCAGTGTGGATGTCTCTGGGGCTCCCTGGGCTCCTCTTGACCCTGGTTGCTGTCACCAGACCTGCTCTGCTCTCCATGTTAGAGTACTGGGGGACTGCCTGGATGGCCTTGTAGTCACCCTCAGCTCCAAGCTCCCACTCCCTTGCAGAGCAGCCCATTCCTGCGCCTGAGGACAAAAATTTGATAAATGCAACTTAATTTTCAAAACCAGTATATATTCTTCCCACAATAGGTTCAATGATTAGTTTACTTAAGGTAAGACTGATGATAGTTTCAGTTTCTGGCTCATTCTTATTAAAGGTTTGCACAGGTTTTATCCAGTTCTTTCCTTACTGGCTTTATAAATTCAAGGCAAGCTATTTCCATTCTAATATATTCAAATTGCTTCATGGCTACAATCTCTGCATAAAACAAGCTTCCAAAGCATTCTGCTAATCTGAGGAATTGATCTATCACAAAGTGACAGCTTTGAGTTCTAAGTCACATGGAAAATCATGTTCAGCCTTTTTTTCCCCTAATCAAACATCAGATACAGTAATTTCAAGTGAAGATAGAAGTCTTTTTTTCTTCTTTTTGAAAGGGAGCCAGACAGTATTTGGTTCAACATTTTTGACAAAATGTGATGATTTCACTATACATAAAAGTAAATAAAAAGTATTAAAATGAATATATTTTTTAAAGACTCTGTCATGGAAAACAGAGGGGCTAGCTTCTTTCTGTTATAATAAAAATTGTCTGCATTATTTAGGTCAAAAATATTTCTAGATATCAAAGAGTTGTTTTTCACTTCTCAGTCCTCTGTCTGAATCTTCTTTTATTAGGCAGGTTGTTATTGAGGAAATATAAGAAAGCCTCAAAGTCAATAAAAAAAGACAGAGATCTTTCTAATATGGGGAATACCTTTTGTTCGATGTCTTTCTGATCCAAATGTGATGATCTTCCTTAACTGTAATTTGTCTAAGTTACAAAGGAGTATCACTAAGGACAAGTAAGTATAAAGAATGTATGGACTTAAAGATCCAACTGTTGCACAGCTTCAGACATTGATATAGATGGATTATGTTACATAACTCAGAGAAGTATCAATAATAGAGTGAAAAAAAAATCCAATTCACAATTGAATCTTCTCATATCTCAGGAACATAGAAGAACTTGAATTTCTTTGACTAAAAAGGACTGAAAAGAGTATGTCTGTTTGAGGGCTGAGGATTGCGCTTTAGGGTAGACCACAAAAATTGTTTCTGGAAAGCAATTGCATGTCTACAGTACAAATTTAGTAATGTGAATGTTCAGTACCTTGATTCCACAGGTTATAGCATTAAAATAGGAATGCATTCACAGACTAGAAAATCATGAAGAGAAGACTATCAACCTTTATTAACTTTCTTTATCATCCAAAAAGTAGAAGAAGGAGGGTTTGAAAGTGTTTTCTTACTTACCAAAATATTGCTGAAAAACTGAAATATTATTGTTAGAAGGAAATAAATAATCTTTATAGAGTGGAAAATGTTCACCAAGATTTGCAGGACAGATCCCGATGAGAACTGAGAGAAGATGCTCGAGAGCAGAATCTTACTCCTGCTACAAGTATTACGTAGAAAATGATTATACACAAGCACATTTTACAACTCTGTTAGCCTATTAAAATTGCACTCCCACTGTGTTATCAGTATGGCTTCTGACATGAACTGCAGTGTTTAATTACATGTGGTTCTAAACTTAGCATATTTTTGGTCTATAGCCCAACTGGTGGGATAGTCACACACAGTGAACGCTGGATTTTTCAGTGGTTTTACAGAATATTTCAGTGCACAGTGGCACTGTGGCAATGAATCAGGAACCAATGGTTGTCCCCTGTTGAGCAGCAAAGCCCATCTAAAGGAAATGAGTTTTCTCATGGTGTCTTGTGATGAGACCTTTTCCTGTAAGTGACAGGATGCCAAACGACAATTTAGCTCTCTTAGACTTAATAACTATCTAATCAGATACCACATTAAAAGGAATTAAAATTAAATTAAAAGGAATATTCTCTGAAATACTGTATGGAAAGAAATCTATGCTCTCAGTGGAAAACACAAACAAATTTCTCTACAGTGAATTAGGTGACTAAATGTGAAGCAGCTACAAGAATCAATACCAAAAATATCCTCCACGGCTTTGAGGAATTTACCTGAGAGTTATATAACATTATGCAGAAAATAAGGAACTTTCCTTAAGCAAAGTTCTGATCTGGTCAAGAAAGGGAGAAAAATTGGGAATGCTTGCTGGCAGAGAATTACTGCATCCTGTAAGTTTTGACAGAAAACTTAACTGGATGCATTTTATGACCTGTCCTGCCAAAGATTTTATTTACACCATGAAGCATACTGAGAGCTTTGAGATGTCTACAGGGGAAAATATTAGTAAGTACAATTTCAGGCATTAAAAAACAAATAGAGTCTGTTAGGTAGGAAGAAACAAAGAACTATCAAAAGAAAATTCCCTTGATTATAGCTCCAAAAGTCAAGGTAACAAAATGGAAACATTTCTATGAAAATGTCAAGAAAAATTCAGTATCTGTGTTGTCTGGGCCTTCCAAGTGCAAGCTAGTAATACATAAACAGCAAACACAACAACTACTAGAAAAAATAAGAGAAAAACCCTAATGATTTTTTTGGGCTGATCAGTAAGGGACATATATCGATGGGATGTTCCCTTGTGCAAGGAAAGAATCGGGTTCCTTTCACAGGCATAGACAGTGCTCGTTTCCTATTCCTTCATAATGAATGAAACACTCTTTTCTGCAGAATGTTTCTCTATGGAAGAATATATAATATTAACTTAAGAATCATCCACTTAAATATCAAATATTTGCATTTTAGTCTTTTACAAATAATTCTTTGTATTCTTTTCTCTGTTTATTTTTAGACGCCTATTATTCCAATGAAAATACTTCTGCAACTGTACATTGTCCATATGCCTTTTGAGGGAATAAAACTGCTAACTGCAGCTTTGAGTTTTTAGGTTAGTTGTTTTAAGTAACACTGTAAACAAAAGCAAATCCTGCCACCTTTAAAACATGGTTTTTGTTCTCATGTATATTTTCAAAATAAGATTCAGCTATTTGTAATGTTTAAAGTTTTATCTTCTTTAGGTTCTATATAGAAAAAATAATCACAGAAACAACTGGTCAGATCTAAATTAATGATATTTTGAAATATCTGATGTAGGTGAAAAAACACAATGTCTTCCTCTTTGCCTGGGTGGCAGAGCAATCAAAGCTCAGTATACACTCTGAAAAACCGTTATTTCTTTCCATCCCTTTCTTTCCCCTTTATCTTGTGGTCCTGTCACATGACTTGCTTCCATTACTCCTCAGGAGGGCAAGCCTAGTCATACAATTCTTTTCAGGAAAGTAAGCTCCAAAATGTCTATTCTTAAACAGACCTTTCTTAGTTGACAAGAAAGTCTTTTGATTATGTCCCCTAAAAGAAGACAGACTATCTTAAAACAACCACAGCTAGTCTTTAGCCAAAAAATAACTTTGAGATATTTAATGAAAATTTAGCAATTGGAGAAAATTATTTACTGGGAAAAAAAAATGAAATGCAAGAAGAAGTAGGGGTTACTACGCCAGGCAGACAGCAGTGACTGGGCTATAGATTCACAGAATCAAAGGAACATAGGATAACTCGGCTTGAGAGGGACCTCCAGAGTTCTCTGTTCCAATCTTCTGCTCAAAGCAAGGTCAGTTCTGAGATCAGATCAGGTTGTCAGGAACTTTGTGCAGCCAGATCTTGAAAGTCACCAAGGATGGACATGACACCTCTCTGGGCAACTTGTGCTGCTGCCCCACTGTCCTCAAAGGGGAAAAGTGTCTCCTTATATCCAGCTTGAGCCTCCTTTGTTTCAGTTATGTCTGTTGTCTCCTGAACTCCTGTAATGCACTGCTGCAAAGAGCTTGGCTCCATCTCCTCAAAGTCCTCCATCTAGGTGTTGGGGGGCTGCTGTAAGGTGCCCTAAAGCCATCTGTTCTCCAGACTGAACAGCTCTGCTCCCTCAGCTTCTCCACACAGGGCATGTGCTCTAGCCCCAAATATCTTGGAGGATCTCTGCTGAACTCACTTCTTTTCAATATCCATTTTTATACTGGCAGGCCCAAAGCTGGACTCAGTATTCCAGATGCTATCTCATGAGTGCACAAGTAGAAGGGGATAAGCACTTCCCTCGATGGACTGGCTGTGCTCCTGTTCATACAGCCCAGGATGAGGTTGACACTCTTCGTTGCCAAGTAAGGATGCTGCTGGTCATACTCAGCGTGCTGCACCAAGATCCCCAAAGCCTCCTCCACAGAGCTGCTCCTCAGTTCGTCTGTCCCAGCCTATGTCATCTCTTCCCTCCAAGGTGCAGGACTTGGGGCTGTTCATGTGGGATTGCACAGGGCTCCTCCTCCAGCCTGTCCAATTCTCCTTGGATGGCAGCACTACTCTTGACCAAGGCTACCACGTGGTTTGTGTTCCCCCTGCCCTGTTTGGCATGATCAGCACACCTGATGAAAGTGCGCCTCAGCAAGATACGGATTCACTTTAACACATCAGCCATGGGAAACGTGTGGAAATAAAACATCTTAAGCCTTGATAAAGCACCCTGTTCAAGTTTAAGGACTAAATCAGGACTATATGCAAAGAATTCTACTAATATCAATGGAAATCCTGTAATATTTTACCAGTATTTATTTACCCAGCAAAATAACTTTCCTTTGTCTTCAGTGGAAGTCCTTCCAGAGGAGAGATTAAGGAATGTGGAATTTCATACTACCACTGAAGTATGTATATAGTGGAACACCATGGTGCCTTTACTGGATCTAACGACACAGCAGGGAAGTTCTCAAAATCCTGACTGTATTAATAAAACACTGCTTAAAAAGGCCATGTTCTCACAGTGACCAAAAAGATCACTAAACTGTTTTACTCTGGTTGAACTCTCTCAAAACCACAAGACAAAATCTATAATCTTCTCTCATTTTCTAAAACTGGCAAAAATGTAACATTTCAGCTTTGAGGTTGCTTTTTTTTCCCCACATCGTTCCACTTTACAGTGCTGACAACCGAGATGTTTACAGTACTATTAATATCAAACTTGCGATTGTGGAGTGACTTTGAGGGTTGTTTTGATCCAAGTTCTGAGGAGACAAATGTGCTGAGAGCAGGAAAAATGAAATTGGAAATAAGATACAACTATTTAATAATAAGGGTAACTAACTCACAGAACACTATGTCAGAGCACAACATAAACTCTTCAATGCCAGGAATCTTTGCCTTAGAATAGGTTTCTTTTAGAAAGTAGATTATAGTTCAGCCATTAGTTAGGGGATGTGACAATGTTCATCTACAAACAACAAAAGAACAGTTCTCACTTCAGAGATTACTACGGGAAATATATGGCCTACATTATCAGTGGTTGATAGAAATAGTTGTGTCTCCCTCTGACTTCAAGGACACAACCCAAACCCCTTCCTCTTGAATAAAAAGTCCTAGGTAGCTGCAACTGAAACAACTAAGGATAATCAATTGTAAAGAACTACCAATGTTTTGGATATTTTTGGCAAATATAACAAAGACAGCAGGAAGAATAAGCATCTCTTTATCATATCATTAATTATTGCCGCTATTATTATTGCTACATATAATTTGAATTTCTACGCTATGCTTCACACTGCAATAGATGCAGAAAAACAAATAAAGACATACTCCTTGTCCTTGACAGTTAATGATCCAAAAATAACCCCCTCTCAGAAATGTTTCTGCCGGGTGAGAGCAAAGAACATCGGTTAGTGGTAGTGGAGAACCATTCCCTACCAGTTCTAAACTAGATCAATGAATAATAAAGAGATTTTACTCTGCCAGACTGCTGGCCTGGCACATTTCATGACCATTAAAATTGCATGTGCATGCTATTAATATTTACAAAGCAGGAGATCTACTTGGTTTAAAAATCTGTAGCTTTTTTTTTAAGTGATATTCTGAAAGTCTTGCAATGGAAAGATGTGAAGAATTCAGTGTATTCAACTCTGCCGTGCTCATTGTGTGCTGCAATATTAAGAGATGCAAGTGTTCCCTTATTATATTATCTTTTGGCATCCTTTTTGTCATCCTGCTTAATTTTTCATTCAGCTTTTCTGTGAATTTTCTGTGAAGCTTGTTTGTGGAAGTATTTTCTGAATAGCTACAAATATAGGTTTAAGGGAATCAAACAATGCAAACACAATAAAAAGATTTGCATAAAAAAATAAAACTGTCATGAAAGACAAATGTTTCTATTTAATTTGGCTGTGAGCCTGCATTTCTATCTGCTTTATCTTTCTTGCTTCTAACTTCTATTAAACTGCCATTAGCAGGTAAAAAAAAAATGTATAACTTGTTTCAGGTCAGGGAAGACTTCACGAGTGTGCATATTTAATTATTTAAGATACACAATATAATATGGCTCAAATTATTTGTTTTTTTTCAACATGTGCTTGCTAGGCACAAGGAAATTTTGGAGCCACCACTCTTTATATAATAATAATAAAGAAGATGGGGGAAAAAATCTCCAATTATAATATATCCTGATGCATTTCTTTTAAAAAAACAAATGGCTGCATATTATAGGAATTATTTTGCCTTTGCTTTTACCCTTTTATCAAATAGAATTGCATCATGCAACAAAGTCATAAAAATTACTGTCAGTTTCATATAGGAGGATTTTATATCTACATCCCACCAGTGTAAGGCAAAACTAACTAACAAAATAAATAAATAGAGCAGCCTCTGTTTTTATTATAGATACCCAAATGACTCAAACAGAGGTATTAATGACAGTACTGAGTGAGCTGATGAATTGTTAGAGCATATATTTCTTCCTTTGCCCTTGATATAACTGCCCGATTAAGTCAACAGGATTTCAATATTCAAAAACAGAGTAAGAATGAAAAACTGAAGAGTTTTTGTCAGTCCAGTTATTCATCTGTTCACTGGAAAGAATGGAGCAATATTTAAACAACTGTTTTCCCCTTACATTAAATGGAATGAAAGTGGGTGCCTTAAAGGCCCGTCATAGCATAATAATGCCTTAGAAACAAGGCTGTACTGGCTTGTTACTATCAAGACATACTAAGATACATAGCAAAAGACTGCATTCCTTGTGAGCTTCTTTGCTATGATTGTCCCTTTAGTATGTATTTAGCAAGGTCTTTGAGGCTGAGTTCAGGGAGATCACACAGTGAATTATGCAGCCATAAAGACATGCTGCGATAATTTTGTGAGAAGCTGAGAAACGATGAGAGCATCCATGGACAGAAAAGTAATAGTAAGAATTCTGACGAACCAAAAGAGACGTTAGATGGAGATTTTCAGAAGAATCTAAAATTTTATACAAATGTGCATGAGGAGCTGTGGAGAGATTCACAGAAAGCACCAGAACGACCCACAAACATAAGCAGGGAAGAACATTTCATTATTCCCTGCCTTTCTGACTTCATTAGTGAAATTAGTTCAGACAGTACTGCCGTTTGCTCATGAAATCCTCTATCCTGAGTTTACAGCGCCCTTTGCAAGAAGTGAGAAGTAAGTCAAATCAGACTGCAATGCAATAGCATCTCCACATCCCCAAGCCAGAAAAAAAAAAAAAAATAGCTGTAAAGAAATCAAATCCAAGGACTCTTTTTCTCTCCTTCACAGATACAAGACCTAAGCATATTTTTATCTTTCACAAAGTGTGGGCATTTCTGCATGCCCTGCAGACCAGGAAATATTAGGAAGTAATTTGCTCATAATGGAAGTGAAAATTAATCCACTAGAGTAAAATGACTTTATAGAAGTAGGGTGGGGTGGAAAAGAGAATTTGCCTTCATCCAGAAAAGCAAGATGTGGAATCTTAATTTTGTGATAGAGAGTCTGCTTTTTCTCAGGCAGCTTTAGCTTGTGGTTCAAAGGGGGTGGTGCTGCATCCCACACTGCCTCTCCTGCAATCTGTTCATACAAGGACTGTCCATCTGCTTAGTTTAAACAAACCTCCAGTTGCTTATGTGTTTGTTCACAGATGTAGGTAGGAGGTTTGACGGTAGGTTTCTAAAACTTGAATCCAAGATTACGAGACACATTTGCAAACATACTTGCGTATAGCAGAGTCTTATCTATGTGCTGGGAAGTGCTCTATTGTTTGACTTGCAAATCAGTTCCATTTAAATTGAAACATGGTGGTCATACTTATGGCATACTTAATACATATAAAATTAAATTTGCACAATATCATTTCAACTTAGATAAAAACTGCAAAATAAACAATGACAGAAAATGTTAAAGACAGCCTCCATTAAATTGTTAAATACAAAATAGGATTTCTTTGAGAGGAAACACAATTCTGCAAGGGGAGTTTGTATCAAAAAAACTAATTCTTAAATTGCAGAGTGCAGCACCTGAAAATAGTATTATGTTTTTCATTTGATTACCAAGACTTCACTACGTTTAGATGTATTTTTAAGAATGGACTGAATCTGCAGTTGTGAACACCACCAGACCAAAGCTGATAGTCTTTTTTATGGAAAGTGTTTCCTTAGAATCATAGAATCGATAAGGTTGGAAGGGCCCTCTGGAGATTATCTAGTCCAACTCCCCTGCTCAAGCACAGTCATCTACAGCATGTTAGACAGGGTTGCATCCAGGTGGGACTTGAAGATCTCCAGAGAAGGAGACTCCACAACCTCTCTGGGCAACCTGTGCCAGTGCTCCGTCACTCTCACAGGGAAGAAATTCCCCCTCACGGTCAGGCAGAACTTCCTGTGCTTCAATTTCTGCCCATTGCCTCTTTCCATCACACAGGACAACTGAAAAGAGTTTGTCCCCATCCCCTTGACACCCTCCCTTCAGGTACTTGTACACATTGATAAGATCCCCCCTCAGTCTTCTCTTCCCCAGGCTGAAGAGGCCCAGCTCTCACAGCCGTTCCTCATAGGGCAGATGTTCCAGCCCTCTGATCATCTTTGTAGCCCTATGCTGCACTCTCTCCAGTAGCTCCATGTCTCTCTTGACCTTGGGAGTCCAGAACTGGACACAGCACTCCAGATGAGGCCTCGCCAGGGCTGAGTAGAGGGGCAGGATCACCTCCCTCGACCTGCTGGCAACAGTCTTCCTAATGCACCCCAGGAGACCATTGGCCTTCTTGGCCACAAGGGCACATTGCTGGCTCATGATTAACTTGTTGTCCACCAGCACTCCCAGGTCCTTCTCTGCAGAGCTGCACTCCAGCAGGTCAGCCCCCAGCTTGTACTGGTGCATGGGGTTATTCTTCCCTAGGTGCAGAACGCTGCACTTGCCTGTCCAGGTCTCTCTGAATGGCAGCACAGCCCTCAGGTGTGTCAGCCACTCCTCCCAGCTTGGTATCATCAGCAAACCTGCTGAGGAGGCACTCTGTCCCTTTGTCCAGATCACTGATGAAGAAGTTGAACAAAACGGGACCTAGTACTGAGCCCTGAGGGACGCCACTAGCCACAGGCCTCCAACTAGACTCCATGCCACTGATGACGACCCTCTGAGCTCTGCCTTTCAGCCAGTTCTCAATCCACCTCACTGTGCACTCATCTAATCCACACTTCCTGAACTTATCCTGGAGGATGTTATGGGAGACAGTGTCAAAAGCCCTGCTGAAGTCAATGTCCACAACCTCCACTGCTCTCCCCTCATCTACCCAGGCAGTCATTCCACCATAGAAGGATGAAGCAGGATTTCCCCTCAGTGAATCCATGCTGGCTACTCCTGATCACCTCCTTATCCTCCATATGTCTGGAGATGACATCCAGAATGAGCTGTTCCATCCCCTTTCCAGGGATGAGGTGAGGCTGACTGGCCTATAGTTGCCTGGGTCCTCCTTCTTGCCCTTCTTGAAGACTGGAGTAACATTGGCTTTCTTCTAGTCCTCAGGCACCTCTCCAGTTCTCCAGGACCTTAGGAATCTCTTAACTCTCCAAGTTCTGGGTATTGGAATGGTGTCATGGAATACAATAATTATGGTATAGCACAGAATGCACCTACATATGACTATCCTGTTTTGGCAGGAAGATACTTTGCAGGAAGATGTTACTATTGATATTTAAGTAAAGATAAAGTAGGACTTACCCCTTACTTCACCAGATCATTTAATTACAGTCTACAAACAAGATGTGGGATCACTGCATTAGTGAAATTTGTGGGACAAGACTAATGCTACGTTGTATTTTTTTTAATATATGACCATTATTTTCTCATTATTTGACCTCCTCTATGATTATATTTGATTCGAAAAAATTACTTGATCTGTAGGAGACATACAGACATATGGATGATTTCAGTTTTATCTTAAACATATGCTCCAATATGTGTCTAAGCAAAAATTCCTCCTTATATAATGAAAGAGCAGGTACTCAGTTCTCATGGTGTTTTTCATCACAGTGACTCTGCTTGTACAGGGGAGGTTGGATTAGATGATGTCCAGAGGTCTCTTCCGACCTCAACAGTTCTGTGGTTCTGTGAGATTTAGAGCCCAGGAAGCAAATATCCTAAGTTAGAGCTTAATCCTAAAGAGTGCTATGAAACAACAAAGCTCAGTGACAGAAGAGAAGAAAAAGTAGCAGAGAACTGCATACATATTTGGAAATGTGGTTCAAAAACCTCAAGGCTGAGTAGAAGGATGTTTGACAGAAGGATAAATGAATAAAATTGCCACATCCTACTACTAGGAGGATTTCAGAGTGAATTTTAGTGAAATATTTCTTAATGCTTTGCTTATGTTTGGAAATGGATGTATCCGCCCAACAAACACATTTTCAACTCCTGAGCTGTCTTGTAGAGCCATGCATACACAATTTCAAAGAAGTACTACTTCATTCTTATCAGCTCATTACTGCTCATCTATCTATGATCAAACACCACCTTTTATTTTTAGAACGTCCAGTGCATACTTTAAGTAGGATTCCCTCCTCCTCTCTTCCTCAGTTCGCTCCCTGCTCTTCCTCCCCATTCCTGTCTACTGCAGGATGCTATATATGTAGAGATGTATTTGTTTTTACCAGAATTGGGATCTGGATCAAGAAGATGTTATATCTATGGAATATTCCTTAGGTATTCACAAGTGCCAATGAAAGGATCTGTGTCACATCTATATTTCTATGCTTTCTGTATCCAGAGACACAAGGATGCTCTTGGATACCACAAGGATACCAGCTCTGACAGCTGGTCTCTTACCTTTCTCATTGACTAAAATTCACAAGTACAAAACAAAAGTGTATTGTCTCTAAGTAATTGGTAGAAGACAATTCTAAATATATTCATGACTTGAATTGTTTGTTATATGGTATAAATTTAATTTTATCTGTACATGTTTTCAAAGATTTTAATTTGCTTCTAGATGAAAAACTGACACACTCAGAACAGAGTAGCTAAGGAAATAAAATTGTCATCCTTCAAACAACAAAATACTTGAGTAAAACTAACATGATGAAGTTAGAGTCAGCAGCAGAATTTATGTTTACTTTTAGAAGTCAGACTCCCTTCTAAGACCTACTTGCAAGTGTAGAAGCCAGCTGTACTGATAAAGTTAAATAAAAGTGTGTCTGAAGCATTTCTGAACCTGTAGTTGATCGGATCCAAGTGTGCTCCTTGAGGCAGCAACTGTATGTGAGCATTCAGCAATTCCTCTTCCCTCCAAAAAGAACTTTCGCAAAAATGAGAGGAGGATTTTCCTGACTTCCATCTAGCTACCATGTACATGTATTGTATTGTTTTGTATTGGTGAAAGCCAAAAAGCTGAAACTGGTAGGAAAGAAATAATTTTCAATACTTCAGTGTCTTTACAAATAGTTTTGCTATTGACAAATATGAAGAACAGGCAGCATTTTGCAGGGGGCATTGAACATGAGGTGGATAGCTCTTCTTCTTAAGAGGAAAAAATACTTTATACAAAAGTCCCACTTAACCTGCAGCTAAGATGTTCGCAGCAGAGGAGGACAGCTATATAGAGCAGCTACTGTGCACTAGATTCCTGACATGGCACTCTAACTTTCCCATGTAGATAACCCTAAAAACATTCAGGCAGGTCAATGAAGTGCCCATTTTTAATGTTATTATTGCGAGTTTTGGCTGTTTATAGCTGCTGCAGGTGAGTCTAAATCGAGAAAGCAAACATTAACATTAAAGCATGGTCCTATTATGAAATGTGTCTGTGCAAAAATGGTATTTGAAGTTCAGCGTTTATTATGTTTTCTAAGTTCCCAGCTCAAATATGTTTAGCTTAAAAATTAAAAAGTTTATTCCATCTGTCAGCCCTGGAAATTCGACTTGAAATTTGTAAATGAGGCTGCTGCTTTCTGGCTCTAACAACATTCATGTTAAAGAGATTATAGTTACATTTCTATTGATGACATAGGAATCAGAATACAATCTCTGTATGTGTTCTTCCATGTAAAAAAGAACAAAAAAGAAAGAAAAATAAAAATGCATTATAATTGCTTAAGAAAATAGACATGACTTTGTGTATAGCAAAAGTTAAGTGTTTGTTAGTGGCTAATAGCTGCTTTTTCAGAACAAGGGTGCTTAGATCCTCAGCTTGATGTAAATTACTGCAACAAAACTGATTTCAGTTGACCCATGTCAACACAAAACTATTGATCACATCCATAAAATTTTAAAACAAATTCATGTTTCCTGGCATGCTAACTTCTAAATTTAGACGTAAAATTAAGATTTGCCTGTTATATTATGAGGCACCCTTCATGTACGATAAAAAATCAGTTTCTGGTTTAACTGAGTTCACTGAGGATAAATTTCTTCAAAGTGCAATAATAAAGCTTTCCCTGAAGAATCATTTTTACATTGCAGCTTTCTTTTAAGAAAAGATGGAATCATTTATAGAGTTTTTTTTTTTTTTTTTTAATCAGTGGAAAACTTTTTTTTTTCTTTAAGAAAAAAACTGTCTCATAGAAGGGAAGGAGGCAAAAAGTTGATGAATAATACAGCTTTTTGGAACATATGTTCTTAGTCATTCTGAGTCTTAATGACATGATCAGCAGTGGTCACCCTGCCAAGAGGAAGATTTGGGGAAGATAACCATGGTGTCAACAGGAGAATGGAAAAAGAAACAGAACTTTGGTGAACACTACCCCACTATGTATGTTGTTTATTTTCATTTTACTTTCACAGTAGTAAAAAAAAAACCTACTTTATAGTCTTTTTATTTTCCTCTCAAATTGACAAAAACAGAAGAGTCTGAAAAAATGACTCGGAAATGGGATGTAATTCTGAGGGAAAAAAATAAGAAGACAAAACTGATAAAAAAAAGTATGTTGCTTTCAGTTGAAGTGGTAGCAACAGCTTCACTGATGTAAAATACCAGCTAAGCATTTAATCTGAACCATGTAAGCTGACATAACCCTTATATTTCTCCAGCAGGCTGTGTGAGCAGACTGCAGAAGGAAGTGAGGGTAAAACGCGCAGCCAACTCACACAACGCGTGAAAGACGTTGCCCTCTAGCGACTGACAGGCAGGGAAACCTATCAAATCTATTAAATGACGAGACTTGCCTGTGGATTTTTTGCATAAGCTTGCACGTTTGGTTACCATGATGTTACGCTAGCCATGGGGAGTAGAAGCAACATAAGACTGTATGTTTGCATATAGGAGGTATAAAAGAGAAGTAATTTCATCCACTGCTTTACCTTAACAGGAATCTTCTGGAAGGAGACAGGTCGACTTTAAAGAAAACAGGAGTAACAGATCACAGTTTCACTAGCATGACTAGAAAAATGTCTCAGGACTTTCACTGTGAATATATATTCAAATAAAAAAAATACAGTTCCATCCTGATCTTCACTGAGCAACTGTCCTTTCCTGTATGGGCTTTTGGAAATATTCTGATGAGTTTGTTGGCTAGAAAGCTTGGGAAAAAAGTGAATCTTAATTGCTTTTTAAAGTTTTTGCTGGAATTTGATTTTAAACTTTAGGAAGTATGTAATCAGATCAAAAATCTGAGACTGTTCTGGTCTGGCATGACTGTTCTAGGCATGCCTGCAGCCTAGAAACAAAATAATGTATGGGCTGCAGGCATGCATCTTTGTCCAGGCTGACAAGTGCCATTTGCATTTGAGTATCAAATATTTGTAAGTGCTACAATCCAAAGACTGTTTGTAGGCATAATTTTCTAGTTAATTTAAACTTAACTTAAATAAAAAATATTTAGGAAAAGCATAAATTGCTCGCAGACATTTTAGAAAAAGAAATGCTCATAATTGGAATAATTAAGGAAGACATTATTCAATGTTATTATTAACTTATTAGTACTAGCCATTGACAATATAAAGGCTCAATTTTTCACATCTAAAAGGAACTTGAAACTCAGACTTTGGTGACTGTAGAAGTTTCTTGCCTCTTGACCTGCAGTTTGCTAGTCGGTGTCTGAAACAGGCTGTTATCATCTAGTAGACATGCAGGACTGGGAATGGGGAGGGGTGTGACATGGGTTTGCCAATTTCCAGTTGCTTTCCTGGAAATTTGTTAGTGAGCACTGCTGGAAATACTACTAAGTTTTCAAAAAAATCATTATATCTTTAGAAGGCTGCATTTGGAAACAAGTAGTAAGAAAGATATTCTCATTTATGCATCAACCTTCTAATCTTTTCTTCCTTTGATGTTGCGGTAGCAATTGTATTTATTCACATTGTGAAAAAGGACAGATGATGGGCTTCTCATTTTCATATTTGTTTTGTTATTGTTAATCAGATCTATAATAACTGCAGGTAAGAGTTCAGTTGCTGAAATTATTTGAATTTACTTTGATTTTAAAAAGGAGTATTTTCCTTTTACTCCCCTTTATTTTTAAGCAGTTGCTTATTTAGGGATACATTATCATTCATTTGTTGTATATTTTTTCAGGTGTGATAAAGCACTTCAGAAAATCAGTAGAAGTGAAGAGATAACAAATAGATTTATGGAAGTGGATATGAAATGCTGAAACTATTTTCTTACCCTGGCATATTGTATTCTAATTGGATGTGCTTATTAGCATTTGAAATGTGGTAGTAGAATATGCAGGTAGCGTGTTTGGTAGACAGCTGTTCTTGTCTGGTATCCCTCAAGGTAAAGGAAAATGCTTGTCTATAAAGCATACATTTATAAAATGTTTTTAATTTCAAAATACCATGTAAGAGAGAAGAACAGAAATAAAAAGAGCTGGTTGTAAAGATTATGTTTACACAATTTGGATAGCTTATTGAAAACAATCTATTTGTTTGCACCTTAAAGAAAACAGTGGCTAGTGGTTATGCCACTTTTTAAATTCTTAAATAAACAATGTTATCAAATTATCAATTCCCAAAATAACAGTTCAGTCCTGCTAAAGTGCCTCCTTTATTCCACAGAAGTTGTGGGGGGTAGTAGATAGTAACAAGAAGTGTGAATTGGGGCTTTTGGCTATGATACATAGCTTAATGGTAAATTGGAGAGGTTGAATACAGAGCAGAAGCTGCTAGCGGGGCAGGGGAGATACAGTGCCTCTGCTGAACAGGGTAAACGTCTCTCTGACTTTAAGCAGGGAGTCTACAACAAATATTGGCGCAAAAGGCTCTTAGTAGACCAGCTCTTCTTAGGTAATATCAGAACTATGAAACAAAAATCTTTATTTTTTGTCTCTGCTATCCTCATAGATGTTTCACACAACTGAAAAGCAGGGATGTTGATTTTAAAAGCAGCTGCGTGAGGTGAGCACTCAGCTGACAGGACTTTGGTACTTATACGCTTTGGCTGCTTTGAAAAATGCAGTATTCCCTCTTTCCTTGGTAGAGCCTGGTGCAGTCCAAGCGAGATGCCCAGCCCAGCCTGGGAGGACGCGCATTAGCCAGGTTGCTGGGATCCAGACGAAGCAGCAAGGAGCCTTCCCAGCCGCCGAGCGGAGGAGAGAGGCGCCGGGCAGGTCGGCAGCCGCCTGTGGGGCTGGCGAGGGGAGAGCAGGCCGGCGAAGGCTTTAGAGACGCGTGGGGACGGAGCTGCCCCCACCCCTGGGCAGCACTAACGCAGCCAAGCGCGTGGCACTGCGCACCGCGGAGCGCAGGGTCTTCAGGGACGCAGAGGTTTCATTCTCCTGTTTCGTTTCTGGTCCTAATCGCAGCTTGAAAACTTGGCAAAGGGTTTCCTGTGAAAAATGACAAGTGAGAAAGAAATCTGTTATGCCGAATTGTTTCTAACTGTTGAGCTAGACAGCTCTGACTCATTATGTTCTCATACGTATGTGCCTACACCCACCGTATATTGGCTGAGCGCAGCCATAACCTTGCAATCATTATGGTTATATCCTTAGCCCATTTTTACTACGCTTGATGCCTTGATATTGAAATGCCAAACAAACTTACAGCTTATGGACTATTAAACTTAGGATAAAAGACAGACACAGTCTACTCTTTAATCGCACACACCAGGCAAGACTATGGCTACTTTCTGTAGGTGACCCTTCAGCTCTCAATCAGTGCTTTTTCACCTTGTCTTTAGGGACTGGATAGGATTACAGTTTCAGGTAGTATCTTCTAAGATAAAAAAAAGTAAGTTTAGACCTTTTCAAAAGGTTATTATATTCAACATTTTTTGGCTTTAGATAAACCTCATCTTTATCTTTTAATGCTGTGTAAACTCAGGTGCGAATCCTAATCTTGAGGAAGTAAATAGCATAAATCTGTTTTCTTTGAGGAGCTCTAAATTCAAACTCAAATTTAAACGTTTGATATAAAACGTATTATTTTAAAATGCTCTGTTAAGATACATGTAGAAATACTCATATGCAGTTATGGTTATATCTCTGTAATATTTTATATCTATATCCATGCTGTATACATGTCTCTATATTTAGGTATCTGTATATAAATACGTATATATGTATACATACCCTACATGCATACACATATATACACATGCATATGCTTATGCCTATGCATATATGCATGGTTAATCCTGCTCCCCATTCTAACAAAAGAGATCTAAGGATCTACAGATCCTCAGAAATCTAGTTTAACAAACTGGAAGTCCAACCGTATATTCACCAGAAGATTTAAAGTACATGTGGGAAGAACAATTTGTTCGATTTTAAGAGATGTTATTTGTCAGATTTGAGAATTTAAACTGTCTGTTTATAATTTAGTTTAAAGTAGGGAATGTCTGTTTAAACATCTGGTAAGGCTATAATTGAACTTTCCTCTCTTACATCATTTCATCCATAAAGTACTTGGAAGGACTGTATTATGTGACCTCAGACCACAGAACGGTTACAGTTATTAGGTCAAGCCTTTCAACCTTCAAAATAAGATTTCATTAGCACTGCTGTTGCTATTGCTAGAGAGTAAAAATTATCTGAAATTTAGAAAGGATTAAACTTGTATTAGATGGCATTTTAAACTTGCATCTTAGAAATTAAGTTGTGTTTTATTTCTAAATAAATTTTTATGGTTTTAATATTCTCTCACCATAAGGCAGATTCTTCTAACTTTACTAAAGCCAACTAATCCCTTACTCTACAAGTAACTTAGCTGCCCTGAGCAAGATCTTCATAAAATCAGATTTTATGTGATCGATACGGAGGCCACAGATTTTAATGCAACCTGTAGAAGGATGGCCAGTGATGAAAAGTTTCTGGATCTTCTTGATGTTCCTCTGAAACACAGCTTTTCCACTGAGTCCTTTTTCCTTCACTGTGGAAAATATCATCATCTTGGCTCTAGGCCTGTAGTCTGGATGCTATCTTTAGTTCTTTTATCTAGGTTGTATCCAAGTCTTGCAGACCTTTTCTGGATAATTTGTCTAAGAGACAATCCTATCCTTTCCCCACCTAAAACTTTGACAAAGATTCTACTTACCTCGTTATTGAATGACTGAAATATCTTCTTTCGTTGTCCTTCACTACACTTTCTAATTTTACTGATTTTTCCAGAAGGTTGTTGCAAAAATATTTTTTGTTAAGTCGTTGCTGTGAACACATGACCCGTTTCCTCATCTTCCTATACTTCTCATTTCTTTGTTACATCAAATATGTTATTTGCCTTTGTTTTCAAGTTATTTTTACAATCTTACTTCACCTTAAGCCTTACTTCTTCCAGTTTGAGATCCTAAGGGGCTGACTCCTGTATCTGTGTAACCCACAGTGCCATTCTCCATCACTCATTTCTTTGATTTTCAAACCATACCTTTCTCCTTTCTCCCACTGTGCTCTTGAATTTAGGTGGGTACATGCTGCCCTCCCTCTCCCCTCCTGCGCAGGAGGCTGAGAGGTCTGCAGAAACTCTTCACACCACTGATGCTTCAGAGTGCTCTTCCCTATTGCTAAACTACTGCTTTGTGTTCCCTGGTCAGCATCCCTGAGTTTCTTCTCATAAATCAGATGTAGGAACAGTCTTTCAGTTGTGTGTACAGCAGCCAGCACAGGCGGGTCACTCTGTGACTGCAGCTCCTGGGGTCTACGGTAGTAGAGATCATAAAAAATGATTTTTTGAAACTGAAAGGAAAATGAACTCCTGTCCCATGTGCAGCAGGCAAGTTTGCTCAGATGCTTTATGAATCAGACAGCTACTGAGTTTGCTTGTGCATCTTGGGCTGCATTCTTTTTTTAAAATAAATTTGTTCCTGAGGCTAACTGGGCAGATGCTATTTTTCAGCTACAAATAAAAAGTGTCTCGTGCATGCCTGATTTTCCAAATTCATGGCAAGAGCTTTGCAATGGTCTATTTGTTAAATCTACATTTCACAAACTAATTTGTGAGTTAAAAAAATAGTCTTAAAAATTCACCTCATATGATAGTTTATCAGTTTATTCTTCTAAACATTCTTGATCACTACCTGCATCGCTGCAACTCTAAAAGCTAATGATTAGAGGTAACAGTCTCAAGTTACATGGCATCATCCTTAGGCAATTTTTTATTTTATGAAAATTGGCATCAGATTAATAGTCGATAAAAATTTCCTTTTAAATTGTACTAGTGAGCAACCAAATTAAAGTGCATTCCATCACATTTTTTATTTACTTTGTCTATTTTTCTTTCTTATTGGAGAGAATCTTTGAAGCATAGATGATCATATAAAAGAATTTTTATAGCATATGTTAAAGAAAGGGTAAGTTAAGCCTGATACCTCAACCAGATTTCTGGCTTCTCCTTCACCTTCCACACTTTCCAAATTCTTATTTTTCTTTTCTTTATTTCTTTGTTGTTTTTTTTTTTTTTTTTTTTTTTTTTTTTTTTTTTTTTTTGGTCTGTTGTTTAGCTCTGGACCTTAATGTGCACTCACCACCTCTCCATTCTACATACCTGAAAGAGATTCTCATTTGGTCTCCATCACACCGCAACACTACAGTAACTCTATTCTACTGAGGAGATAAACTGTGCCAGCGCTCCCTCAAAGTGGGACAAGACAAACTATATCTAAATGTTGGCTACTAGGTCACTAGATTGGTCCACTGATCTTTTAATGCACTAGTTCATGTTTAATATCTTCAAAATCTGATACTTTTTTTTAAGGTCAAACAAGTGACAATAATTGTATAACTCTTTTTTTTTAATCTCAGCTACCCATACTTTGACAGCTTCAAATAGAAGGAAAAAAAAAAGGAATGAAATAATGAGGGAGGCAAGGTTTGTAGAGAAGTGAAACAACTTTTATTGTGCATGTATCTGAGAATATAAGCAAGCTTTCAAGAGTCTTCTGAAATAAAATTAGATGAAAAGCTGATTTCCAAAATGCTGCATATTATATTTTTGAAATGAATCTTTCTCCTACATTTCTTTAATCAGGCTGTCTCAGTGCTGCTTGAAATCTCATGAAGAAGCAGGACTGTTAGGCAGAAAACAATGCTTTTTTGCTGCAGTTTCTTCTCCCATCTCCTCTGCACTGGTAGTTAGTAGCTGCCGTGCTGAACAGGCTATATCTTCTTCTTATCCATCACCAGATGTGGTTTGTGCTCTCAGTGCCTCTCACTCCACCTCAGCTAGGGACAGATAAGCATGAAAGAAATGGTGAAGGCAGCTGCCTCATTCAACAATTTCTCAGCCTGTGTGAGTAGCACAGATAGCAGAGGTTTTTTAGGCAGAGAGAAATGAGGAGAGCAAGGATAAGACCTACATCACACAGGGATGTTCTTCGAGGAAAGTTTGGGAGAAAACAGAATGAGTGGAAGGGATCTGGAAGATAAAGAAGGTTTTAACCTGTGAAAAGAGAGGAGGAAAAATAACAACAGTAAGGATTTTGATATGACTCAAACTGAAGGAGAGAGAATTAAACTGAAGGAAAAATCTGTGAAGCAAAGAAGTTGAACTAAAGAGGGAAAGGAAAGAAGGATGTCTTATTTTCCAGTGATTTTGATTCTTTAACATATTTTTAAATAAAAATCCTTGTTTCCACTGGACATATGCCCTGTATTTCTTACTAATGGAAGCAAAAATAAAATTACTGTTTAGGACAGGCTTTCAGCAGTTATTGATGTTTTGAATCAAATATTACATTGTAACCCTGTTTATTTCAGTGGCAAACATTCATGAAGTTTTGTGGGATTTATTTGTTTTGAAGTATATAATGAAATAGAATTCTCTCAAATCTCAAAATATTGGCAATATTCATGAAAAGTAGAAACATTTTTTCAACAAAACATTTCTTTTCTCAGCCAGGCCTGTGAGGTTATTGAATTTGGAACCTGATGAATATGAAACTCATAAGATGTAACATCAGCATAACAGATACCTGGCGAAATATATATGCATGTACTAAGCAGCAAACAAGCAGGGCATCCCATATACCCAGAGTAAGCGGAATAAAGGTACCTTGAGTAGATAGCTTGTAAGTGCTCTATATGTCATACATGTCCCAAATGTGCTGGGCACATATTATGCCCGCTTTAGAACTGATCTGAGCACAAGCTGTGGCCTTTTGTCCAGGGAATATGAACATCAAGCATCCCACATGGAGACAATCCTTCCTCGGCTGCTATACATTTGGAAGTCCAAATTGTCGTTGTCTACTTTTTTTTCTTGGACAAAATTTTCATTGCGAACATATCTAAGGAAGCCTATAGGTACCTGCTATATGGAAGGTCTATGTAGACACCTGTCCAGGGATGTATACCTAGCTCTGCACATAAGGATCTGGAATTATGAAGCAAACTGTAATGAATGATAGAATTCAATTTATAGCATTCATCCATAGGATAACATTTAGGTATCCTTGAGATAGACTCTTCAATCCTGCATTTAAGAAACAGAGAAACTACTCATACACGAAAAAAATGAGAACACTGACTTGAAAATATTCTGACTTAACACATCTGTCTCTTCTCTGCTTCCTGCTTCATTTCTCTCCTGCCTCCTATAAAATCTTCCCTGTATCCAGTCTAAATCCAGAAAATGGTATAATTTATTACCTTTACAAACTTACTGTGTTGAAGTGGAACTGTGATTCCCTACTACACCAGTGTCTGAAGATTTGTCAGAAGGCTTTTTTAGTGTTTGCTTAACATTCATTTAGTTTTTTAAGAGATATTTTAATAGAAGGGTATCTATTCACACCACTGTGTAGTGTTTACTACATGCTACAATATGCTGTCAGTTCAGGAACAGCCATATAGCATTCTGCAACTGAAAAAAAGAGCAACATTTAACATTTTACTTCAATCTAGAGGCAATTATTCTACTCTTAAATCCCTTACATGGGTTTTTCTTTGAAAACTAGGTAGACTTGGTTCAGAAAACATGGTCTAATTTTTATCTCTCTATTTGACAGAACGTACTAGATGGCAAAAGTTCATATCAGCAGGTTGAGCATCTTGATGCATAAGCAACTTGGTGCAAAATGGACTTCTTGATAGAACATCTGCAAAGGACAGGATATGCAGATCAGGAGTTGTTTTCTTCACTTAAGCATTCTGTATGTCTTTATCCATTCACTGGTGCAAATGTGAATGCTAATTTTTTTAACTTTGCATGGACATAGCAGGGCACTTTGCACTCTTTCTTGGTGTGAACTAAGCCAACATTATTTCCATATAACCTTGTGCACCCTGCTCTTTGTGTTGAAGCAAGTGAAAACTGTAGCAAGGAAAAATATCCATCAAAAAACATTGCTTTCTTTCTCTATGTCTTTAATCTGCTCAGTACCTAGAAGTCTGAATTCTTTTGCTCTAAAGAAAAGCAGCATGCTGCCAACAGCTCAGCCCTCCAACAATGTCAATCAATAAGGCTCCTGGCTAAAAAAAGATCTGAGCACTGCAGATTTGGGGGTTTAATTTCATTTCCACTCCCACCCATCAGTTTCCAAATAACCCATCTTTTTACTTGCTTACTATTTCTTTCACCGATGCCTAAGCTATTTCTCTTATACTTCAAAGTTCTACAATGCTCTATGACAAGGCCTTCTTAGCAAAACCCTCAGGAAATATTCCACAAAGATAAAACTGCAGAGAGAGTCTCAGTTGTTCTTAGAGTAGCTCATAATTTTTCTGACAGAATAGTTTGTTGTGAGAAGATGCTGATTTAACAGAATCGACATGACAAATATTAATATTAATTGAATGGAAACTTATTTCGATAGGAGACAATTTACCTCTCTGCGCTGCCAATTTCCTTAAAGCCGATCTGCTAGGTGTACCCTTGATAATTGTTCCCAGGCTCCTGACTGCCATTTCTCTTCCTTCTACATCCCAATAGGGAATTAGGGATCTCAGAGCTCGTGAGCATCATGTTCATCATGCTACTCATTTTACCAGGTGCCTGTCTGGAGGACTTCAAAGATTCCCTGCCTAATCAGAGGACTTGTTTTTGATCTACCTGGCTCCAGAGGATACTAGCCAAGAAAGGAACTGACCAGCTCAGAGGGCCACCCATGCATTTTGGTTCTCAATTTCATGTTTTTTTCTGAATTTGTTTCTCACGTAAAGTGTTGCTTCTCTTTCCAGTTTACAACTTCAGACTCATCTCTCAAGAGTTCACACCTACTTTTTTTTTTTTTTAATAGAAAAGGTTTTCCACTATTTCATTAATTAAAAAATTTCTTTTGTGCACAATAGAAAGCAGGCAACCTACTTCTTCATTCTGGTGTTACTCTCCTTTAAGTTCTTTATTCTCTTCTGTCCAGACTTATCTGATGTAGTGTTACCTTGGATAGCAAGATAATTCTTTAGTTTGGCTTTATACTCTTCACTGCCTCAGATATCTTCACTTTTGAGCACTTCTATTCTGGGTGTTCTTTCCACAACTTTCCACTTTCTGAAACTGATTTATAATTTTAATTTTTAGAGCACCACTGACTTTCACTCAGTTTTTGATAGGTTATATGTGTTGATGCAGATTCCTCAGTTTTACCTAGATAGGATTTACTCTTACAAGGAAGTTATCAGAACAGAATATGTCTCATTGCACTCTCATTTTGACTCATAGGCCTCACCAGCAATGACCCAAGGGAACTTCCTGTATAAGCCAGGACAGAGAAATAGATTCAGTGGATTGGGCTTCGACTGCTTAATGAATCATACTGCACTTTCCATTGCCTGTTTGGGTTTCTGAGAAAGTTTTAAAAGTGTTTTGTTTAAACTTCCAGATTTATGAAAAGGGTTTGTCTTCATTTATCAGCTTTGAGAAGAGAGCAAACTAATGCTGACAATGGAAACAGTTATAAATTTGGATTAGCTAATCTTCTGTCTTATATCTTCATATAAAATAGCTACTAGATTTGCCAGTTGAGCCCTTGACTATTTTGTATGCAGCAGTCACACATGATTTCTCTTTATTGGCTGTAGCTTTAAAGCTTGTTATTACTTTACCAGAAGGCTAAAGAAGTCTTATCCCACATCTGTATGTGGAAACTGAATTGGAAGAAGAATATAATAACTTGTACTTTGAAGGATTCTGGTTATTATTAGAGATACTTGTATGAAATGAGGTATCTGTTCAAACTACAGAAATGATTTGCACTTAGCAAGTGCAAATTCTAGCACCAAAGACTCCTGACCTGAGATCAAAAGAAAAACAATTTCATTCCCACCTCTCTCTTTCTTCATTTTATTAGATCAGTCATCTCTACCTATCTGACAATGGAGCTTTTCCCTGAGGTATTTTTTCCATTGCTTTTCTACACTGATTGGGGATAGAAGCAAAGTGGTTTCTCTCCAGCATGTCCTTGAGAATCTACTCCATACCATTCTTTACTATTTGCCAAAATTCTTGTCTTCTTAGTCTTGTCTCCATTCTAGCTATACTTCTATTATTGAATTCTTCACTCCTTAGTTTTAACTCTTAAATTCTGAGGTTACTATTTCCTTAATCAGCATTTGACCTAGCTGTGCACAGCTAATCATTATCATATTGTTTTTCCATCTTTTCCACACAAATGTTGGGTGCCTTGTGGGCCAAGGGCTCCCAGTGCAAATTCTGTGCAGGCTCGAGTTAGATATTGTGCTTGTGGGGGTTACCTCCAACATGGTGCCAAACCTCTTTCTTATTATACAGTCCTGAACCCTAATTGCTTAATACTCTCCATAAAAGTAATAAAATGCTTCTTTTTACAAGTACCTAACACAAACTACTGTTATGTCTATCTGACTTTCAGTAAAATTCCATTGTGTTTACGGATCAGTTCTTTCAGGGGGTGCACATTAAAACTGTCATGAGCTCTTAAGAAAATCGGTAGATTGGAAACTTGTGGTCTGAAGTCCTAAAAACTTACAGAGTTTCCTTCTGACACATTGTCCAAAAGTGAAAAGAGACTCCCAGCCTTGCTGGAGATCCTAGGTGGAGACAGACCCAAAGAGTCTCCCAAGAGGAGATTCTGCCAACATTTCCTGGAAGCTGAAGGTAGATGAATTGAAGGGCCATACTTTGCATGGAGTTCAATTACATGGCAGTGTGCAGCTGTTTTGTCAAAATTCAGTCAAAGTTAGGATTGTTAAATGCTCTGGTAACTGACAGTGAGTGCTCCTGGACAGCTGGATGAGGAATCCTGGACAGGTGAAATGAAAGGCACAGGGTAATAGTGGTTCTCTTCCCATGCCTGATTCAGTGAGAATGACTTCTTTGAGCTGTTGTGTGCCAATTTCTCTGTTGACACCAAGCATGTCATTTGGACAGGCATAGGCAGGCAATGACTTGTCATAGATAACGTTATAAGGCCATGAACTGAAACTAGTCAGATTGACACAAGTGGAGAGTCTCACTGAGGGCTTGCTCTCATCAGACTCATGTTGATCAGACATACTTTGAAGTCAGAGTTTAATTCCATAATTTGCATGTAATTCAAATGGCCAGACCTTGTGGTCCCCATTCTGATTTCCCCCATTTTAAATAAATGCCTCTCAGAATATTATTTTTATTGTATACATCAATTTACCTAACTATGACAGCAATTTGCTAACAAAAAGGAAGCAACTTTTTGTTTCTCTTCAGTTCCTAAAAGAACATTGAACAGCGGTGATGCAGCACACTGCAGACATGCCAAATTACTTCCCAGATTTTTTTTTACACTAATAGCTCTGGAAAAAATTATCGTTTTTATATTTTAGATAAACTAGGGAAGTTCAACATTTCTATGTGAGGTGAATCCCGGTCTTCCCAATTATTGACAGGGAGATGTTAATGCTGAATTTCAAAATTGTTTTGGATTATGTTTACTAACTCGATGTTCTGAATAGAAAAAGTCTAAGATGCATCCCTACAATTGGATCTAGACTGTAAAATTTCCAAGGACTGCCAGTACAGAAAACTAAGATATTGCCGTAGCCAATGACAAGAAAAGGGCTAATTGCAAAGCTTCAGAAATAAATTATTCAGTTAAGAGTACATATGAACTGACCTAGAAAGATCCTGAAGTTCTTGTGGAACACTGAAAAATCCTCTTCCATTAAATGAGAGCAGTATGCTGCTCTCTTTGAATGTATTACATTCTAATTTTTATTACAATTTTCCAAACTCAGATCTGGATATATGGAAATCTTGATTTTTTTCCTTTTTTTTTTTTTTTTTTCTAGTGTGATTTAGGTTCTTATTTTGAAGTCACACCAATTTAATGGGAGAATATTGAAATTTCTATTTTTTCATCCTAAAGGACCTTGTCTGTTTCTGCGTTCTAGTTTTGTTTTACCTTTTAAAATTTTATTTCGTAATTTATGACTTTTAATCAGACATAGTATTGAGACATTCAATTCCTTATTGCAGATAGATGAAATCTTAATATTAAAGTACATCTCTCTTTTTTTTCCAGATCTCCTATCTTTAGATATGTAAAAATAGCAACTGCATCTACTCCCTCTTAAATTCTATCTTCCCCTTTATTAATAGCCTATTATTCCTTCTCTATCGGTTTATTAAATTTAAAAAGGATTTCACTTGTTTTGCACTTCTACTTCCCACTGTTATATAGGGTTTACTTACAAAAGATCTCTTTTTATTTTTCCTCAATACGGTAAAAATCAAGAGACCAACAGCTTCTTCCACCCCAAAGCCAACACCTTGATTTTTATTTATGAATTATAGGCTTTTTGATGAGGAATACCCATAGGTCAATTGCTCAGTTTATTATTATTATTATTATTATTATTATTATTATTATTATTATTTTTATTGGTACTCCTGGTAGACCTTGTTATTAGATTGATTTCTTAAAGCTAGTTCAGACAAAGGATCAGTCTTTAAAAACATGGTAGATGGAATCCAAGCTCTGGGAGAAATAGTAGAGGAAGCAATAAGGGGATTACATTGGGGACATGAGAAGAAAGTTATTGATTAGATGTAGTTGGCAGCCAGAAGAGGTCAGGAAAGAACGTACTCCTCCCTAGCCTGTAAATTTTGGCTAGATCCAAACCGAAACTCATAGTTATGCTCAAAGTAGTAATCAAAGTTTGTGTGTGTGTGTGTGTGTGTGTGTGTGTGTGTGTGTGTATCTGTGTGTGTATGCATGTGCACATGCGTGGAAATCTCCTTTTTCTGTGTTAAGATCTTCTGTATGAGAAGCTAAGCTTAGTTTAAAAAGCACAGCATCAGTTAAATCCACAGATACTTCTGTGATTGTACCCAGAAAAATTCCTATGGCTAGTGTGCGTGCAATAGCATGCTAATTCATTCTACCTGAACAAGTGCTTTTTTCTCACCAAAAGGATACCTGCTTTGGCTCAACACAGACATGTCAAAATAACTTTCTTTTTCTGCACAATAAAATCCGCTCTACATCTATCCTGCTGTTTTCTAACATCCATAGGGCATTTGAACCGTATACTGATGAAACAAATCTAGGCAGCTGGGGAATCGCTCACAGAAAATTTCACTGAAGGTATTGAGTACATGGATGGATACCTTTCTTTAACTGTACCAGCACATTCAAACTAAGACATTTTTCAGTGGACAAAAAACAATATTTCTGTAAGTTATTCTTATGATACTGACTCGTATTAGATTGAAAATATTCTGCAAGAATACCACCAATATCCATCTGTAGCTTTCATTTAATGAAGTTTTATCTCACAACTTTTTTATAATGTCATTAATATATTCTTTCTCTCTTTAATGAATAGAAAATTTCAGAAATTTCTAACTGAACTTTTGACTCTGACTCAAAACTAAAAAATTGACCTCAGGTATACCTAATTGTTATTCCCTGATACAATGTATTATGGCATCCAAATCTGAGTATTTCATTTATTAATTTGTTCAGTCAGAAAAGAAATCCTCAGAATTTCCACAAAATCCATATAGTGTATAGAAAAAAAACAATTAAGTCAAAAAACAATTATCCACAGAGAGAGAGTTTTGACAGAGCATTATTGATCAGTCCCGTGTCCCTCTTTCAAGCTGAATGCTGGGTAAGCATATTGCTTATGAGAGACAAACTGTATCTGGAAAGAAAAAAATATATCTGAATTTGGTGTCTTTACTAATATCATTATGTAGCTCTGAAGCTCACTGATTTTTAGCACTCAGAACTCAGCTAATTTCCCCATGGAAATGAGTTTTGAAGCCCAAGGATTACTATGGACTTTGAGTGTTAACTGACAACAAACTACTATTATTGTATCTTGCATTTGATGTTTTGCTCACTGCTTGCTCAAAATTCAAATACTTTCTCTACATTGTATCTAGCCACCAATACTCAATTAATAAGGAAACTCTAGGTATAGGGCTAATATCAAATATTCCTGGAAGAATTTTGAAGAAGCAAAATTTCCTCCTCTATCTTAGGGGAAAGGAAAAATGCTTACCTAAATTCCACTTAAGAGTCAGATATTTTTTACATATATATTATAAATTTTCCATTTCTTTGGGAAACACTCAACTTAGGAAAGGGTAGAACAAGATTGGTTGTTCAATTTTGTTTGCTTGTTTGTTTTAATGAAACTTCCTTTTGCATATGCATTATAGTTCTTTTTGACATAATCTTTTGCAGAAGCCCAGCCTCATTCAGGCAAAATGGGGACTGCAGCTTGGAATGAATAACAGCTTCGGGATTGCTAAGGTTATTGGCCAAAGGACTCTTGCTTTGTTTGTAACAAAACTGGAAAATACGTAATCCATGGAGCAGGAGGTTTAGGGATTGGAGAAGTATTCTGGGAACAGGAAGCTAAACATCAGCATTTTCTTGATGGGTGTGTGTTCCTTATTTTCTTGTAATGCAGCCTCTGAAACACATGAAATCCAGTGATAGGATCTTCTAAAAGATAAATTAATTCATCTTTGTGGAACATTCCTTTGAATGAATATACAGTGGAGAAGCCCAGGTGGAAACAAATAATTCTGTAGTTAATGCAGAAGCTTGAATGGCAAGCTGTAAATAATAAATGGAAATATATACTGATTGAGGATGAGAAGCATTTTTTAATACTGTAATTTCTCATTTTGTGACACTATTCACTGTGTGCCCTGGATGAGGCAGGTGTTAGGTGTCCTGTGGAAAGAGCAATATGTAGCAGAAACTTGAAATCTGTACTAGTAAACACAGGCAGAATTAAAGCTGACCAAATCATCAGACTGAAGTTGACTCACATCCACCCACCATGCATTACAGGGAAAGTAAACATACGCTTATTTGAACCTATGCATATGTAAAAATCTTTAGTTTTCTCTTACATAACTGGTTTTCCAATCTGCCAACCAGCCTTGTAAAATTTCGTTTCCCCTCTTGCAGATTTAATGAATGAAGCAACGAAGATTCTCTTGAATTTACATTCAGTATTCTGAATGACATCGTGTCCTCTGAAATTATATTAATACTTCACCATATCTACTACAAATACCTTACTTGCTCCTTTCTGCAATTATATTTGTCTTTTTCACAGCTAATATTGACAAATACAATAGAATTTCTTTCTTTTCCTCTTTCAACAGATGGATTCTCAACTTTGAATGGAAATTCTTAATTCCTAAATGCATGCCTTTATATATTTTACAGTCAGGCTTCTTTCCCTTTCCATTGATTCAGTCTTTGAGATTTATCTATTCTTCTTCTGTGATATCCTATAGCACATCTACTTCAAATTCTGACCTTAGTATACACATATATACACAATAATAACACAATCTACCTTCTGTAAATTCAGATTTTATTTAATCTTTTGGCATGCTTATACTGAGAAAAATCCCCCCCAAACTTCCCACTGTTTTAAACTTAGCAATTTTGAGACTTAAGACAATTTGTCACTTCCTCTTTCTGCTGTATAACATGAAGTCAAGAATTGCTTTCAGAAATGTATCCTTTTTATTTATCTTTTAATTTTCACTTGATTTCCTTCTTTAAAATTAAAATTCGTCATTTGAATACATATACTATACGCAGTATGCATAGTTTTGTTTCCTCAAAAGTAATTTTGAGAAAAAAGGAAAAAAATAACAAGCATAGACAGGGTTCTGCCTATGACTGGGCTCTATGACTGGCTTCTTTGCTGACTGTACTGTTGGCTTGATTGATTTCTCAGCAGTTTTGGTTGCAGTTCTCCAAGGGTCAGTTCGCTGAAGGGCTGTCCTGTCCTTTTAGATGGCCTTTAACTTTCAGTTGTATAAAAATGTTCTGCAAATACCTTGTGACATCTATACTCAATGCCTTTCACCGTGAAGCAATCCCTGCCTCTCCTATATCTTTATTTATTTTACTGTTAAATATATTCTGTGCTCTCTATGCACTACTTGCATTTTCCATGGTAGTAAATATAGATCAATTCATTTTATATTTCTGTGCAGGTCAGAATTGAAGTCTCATTATGTACCTGATTTTCTGGTATACATACTTGTAGATGCAATCATGGCACTTTCCCTCACCCTTTTTCCACTTGTTCCAAGAATTCACAGTATTTAGTCTCTTATTTTAACACATATTTATAAGATATACTTTTATACTACCTTGTCTCCCTTAATTATTTAATCACTCCATTGTTTTTGCATATCATATGTGAGCTGTGGTGGCAATGTCTTACTGTGAAAATTCGGTATGGATAGGCCTCCAGGCTGGAGAAGCTACAATATAAAATCACATTTTGATAAAAATTCTGTAGCGTGTCACTTTCTTTTCTTCATGTAACAAATCACTATGTGGAAGGCCAAACTTGTATCTTTGTTGTCATTTCCAGAAATGACTGTGCCAGCCTTTTAAAATATCTTTAAGGTAGCTGTGTAAATTATAAAGTAATTTCATGGAGGGGATTTATATTCCTCTTTGCAAGATAAATGGGCAGAGAAGAAATCTCAGCTATACTTTTTGAAAGTTTTAGTCATTTACTGGAGCACACTAGTAAATTTGTATTTTGTCTCTTTGTACAGCCCAATCATGTAGAATCATCTTGAAGATATGTGTGCAGTGAAATCGTAAGCAACAACTGCTAGGCTCCGATTCTGTCTTCAGTAGTAATTAATTTTATGGTGTTGGGAAAAGCTGGATCACTCTAGTATCATTCTGAGTCAAGGCTCACATTGCTGCAGATACCTGTACGCCTCCAGACTTTTGTTGCCACCTCTCTTCAGAGCCCACTTCCCTTGCAGCAGAACTGACATGAAGTTTCCTAGATGTTCCACAGCTTCCATGTGAAGTCTAACAATCCAGTTTAGCCTGGAACTGAGCTGAGCTAATCTAAATGGTTGGATTCTGTAAAAATGTTGTATACTTCATTCTACTAAAATGCAAGCGACGTGTCAGCTGAATCTTTGCAATTGCATGCATGCCCAGTACTTTTAGCTTATGTCATAGCTAAAGTAATGGCAGGTTAATTTATGTCTCTTTCACTGAGATTTAAGTTATTATGAGAAGCAGAACAGGACTCACATTATTACCAGAGACCAGTTGATGGGCAATAATTTATTAAGCCACTACAGCTTGATTGGTGTGTTTTGGAAAACCTGTTTCTCTATCTGGAAAATAGAGATAACATTTCCTAGCAGTTCTTACGAGGGTACTGGGAGGATTAAAGTCTGCACACTGCTACAAAATGCAAACTACTACATAAAATGAATCAAGCAATAAAATGATCCCACCCTTTGGAAAAGATAAGTGAGCATGTTCAGTCTGCCAGAGAAGGCAAAGCAGTCATGCGCAACATGAATATTTCCTATCCGTGCCGTGAAAATGTGGTCTGATTCTAGAAAGCCTTGAAATTTCGAGTCAAAACTCTAAGACATTAGAGAATAAATAAGAGACACAGTACATTAATGCCTTTTGTCTAATTAGTTGTATATGTCTTTAAAATGTATGCATGCATAAATATGTGTTTGTATGAAATTTCCTATGAATTTGCTGTTGACAAATTATCCGTCAGAGAGTTCGATATTGCTGTGGAGGTGAACTTTCCTGTCATTCTGTGAACAGCAAGATTTATCTGTCATCTATCAAAGTTTAATATATGCAACCTGTCTTGCAAAGAACAATAGAGTGAGGAAAAAGGGAAGAGTGTAGTAGACCACAGTTTATGCTTTTGAGAGTGTCCCAGCTTTACTCTGCTTACTCTGTTAAAAAGGAAATGATCAAAGGACTGGAAGTGCGACCTCCTCTGAGAGCCGCCTGGCAAGTGTTATGTGATCACTAGCTTTTGTGCTGTTAGAGCAGCAGACTGCTCTGTGAACTGTCTGGACCCTCACTCGTCTGTCAGACCTGCTGCTGCGAGAAGAGCTGAGGTTGAGGTCAACTTGTAAAGTAGCAGCAGCAGAGAGTTGTGCTCTCCTCTTAGGTGGAGCAGTTGTCAGCTCTGCTTCTGTGATGCAGTTAATCCACTCCCCAGGACTAAATAAGTGCTGAATGTTGTTTCGTTCCTTTGGACTGTGATCTGCTCACATAGATGCTTAAAAAAAAAAAAAAAAAAAAAAAAAAGGTGTTTTCTTTTGGCCATGTTCCCATGACCCTTCAGGAATCAGTGACCGATGCACGACAAACAGATGTTGCTGCTCCTTTCGGAAAATTCAGAAGAATCAGCTTCACAGAAACTTTTCCTTTTTAAAGATTCAGACAAAGCAGAAGGATCTAAAGATGGTGCGTCTTGGCACTTACCACAGTCTGCCCATGGCAGCGTCATATACTGGGCGTTAAATTCATATTGCCAAATTATAGAAAAGAAAAAGCTCAATACACCAACGAAACAGTTCTGACTTTCAAGGGTAGAATATTTTCTTCTCCACTGAGTGTATACCAGGAATACAGTGACCAAAATGCAGCTGTGTTCCAGTGGAGGACACCAAGGAATAAATCTTCTTTAGGAGAACAAGGGTCACCTAAGTTTTGTCATTAAGGCCATAATCTTGCCCTCTCAATGAGATCCACAGGGGACAATAATCATCTATCTGAAGCCTGTTGCAAATTCTCAGAGAGTAAAACATTACATATAGTTTGGGATTGATTTTTTTCATAAAAAACCTTTTTTTTTCTTGTCTGTAAATAACTGAAGTGTAAATAGCCATGGGAGTTTTCCTTTATTTATGTAATGTGACTAAGAATTTCTTTAAAACATTTCAAATATATTATGATTTATAGGAAAAATATATAATATCTATTGAAAACTGAGTATTTTTGCTGAAAAATTGAGTCATCTGGAAAGTGAAAAACACTTTAAGTTTCTGGACAAGCCCAGAAATAATTTGATTCTGAAGTGTTGCCTTCAGGACATCATAAAATAAATTGAGAGTTCCCTGTTACTTCTCCTCTGTTACAGGGACTAACAGAGGCTTCTCTAAATCTTTCTCAGCTAAATGGTTTTCCCAGAAGTAACACTGGTCAGTGAAACACAACATTTATGGCATTTCTTTTGATTTCACCAAATTTTTGAGGGCATATTGTGTACCTAAAATACTGGTCTTATATTTTATCAAGGATCTTGGTTTTGCCTGAATTGAAAGTTTGGCCTGTGTGAGTTTACTCTCTACAAAGTAAACAGAAAAAGTAAGTGATCAACATTTCCTTTGTTACTCTTTTTAGTAAAAAGCATAACTGGTAACTAAGCAAAGCTATGTCCAAATACTTTCTTTGTCTACATGAATCAAAATAACGATATGGTCTTAGAGAATAACTGTACTTTCTTTATTGTTCACTTGGCCAAGCGTGTCCTATTTCTAAGTTTTGAAAAGTTTAAGGAATCATTTTCTTACACACTTCCTTGCATCACATAGCCATAGCTGTATGTTAGTCCAAATTTCAGTATCATGTTTGTATAAAATTAGCCAATAAAGCAAAATGAAATATGACAGAAATATTGCTTCTTTTAACAGCGCCATTTGCTGAAACCATTCTTAAGGTTTATATGAAAATGTCAACCTACTATAAAACATCTTCTTTTTATTCCTCTCTTTAACTAGAATGGATGAAATCCTCATTTGGATGAACACTTGTTCATACAACATATAAGTGAAAGGAAAAAAAAAAGGGGGGGGGGGAATTAGCAGAGAGGTGGAATGTGCCACAGTCATGCATTTGACAAATCTGAGAGCAGAACTAGAGATTTCAGTGAAGAGAAAAGAAATGAGGTGTGATTCTCTTATAGCTGAAACTCCATACATATGTCTTATGGTTCAAATAGAGAGGAAGACACTCAACAGTGGGTGGAAGACAACAGTCTTGTGTGGAAGGCCTGGATGCCTCACTCAGGTAGGGTTTAACCTGTTCACTTTCGTTTGGTCGTTAATAATTACAAGTCATGACCCTGACCACAACCAGGGAGAAGGCATGGCTGCTGTTCCCTGTGAGGTTGGCTAGTGGGGTCCCAGCTCCCCAGGGAATACTGCCTTGGTCCGCTGCTGCCATGGCCTTGCCCCAGAGCCACCTGCGCTGCACTGGGACTGGAGGGAGCTGGGGCTGTACAGCTCTGAGGGCACATAGTGGGCAAGGCAAAGGACTTTTTATTTATTTTTTTTCCATCAAAAACCCACAGATTTATTCAAAAGAAAGCATTTCTCAAAACTATACTGATGTCTACGAAAGTTTGAGAACATTTCTTGGACCCAGGATAGATCCTCTGAGCAAAAGTCCATAGATAAATTGCCCCAGTGCAAGCTGCTGTTTAGAGCTTTCACTTAAATCTGATCTTCTACATCCTAAGTCCCTTTTTCCCCAGGCACAGATTTTACCCTTCAGTTTCCGTGCATGCTATGAGTATTGGCTGCTATGAAACTGGCCCTTTCTCCCCTTTCTTTCTTCACAAAAATACTTGAATGCCTGTTCTGTTCCACATCAGGAACTGAGAATGAATGCCAGAACTCTGACATTTATCATGAGATGGAAATCTTGTTTTCTGTCCAGCCCTATTCAATATTTCAGGGAGAACAGACAGCAGGCATTCATCCTTATTTTTTGTGTATAATTGAGAATGAGATACATTAAAGAACTATTTTGCTAGAGATTTCTAAGGGCGTTGGAGTGGTCAAGAGAGAGCTAATGTTGTCTGGAAGAATCATTTTACACAGAAAAACTGGGACAGGTAATAAACTGACTTTGTCATTTATTTTGCATAACCAAAGACTTCTATCACAGCTGACTCTTTCTGAAGAACTGAAGTATATAACACATTCGGGTGTGTTACTGAGTTCAGGTGTGGTAGGCTACTCTAACAGCTTGTCTTTGCAGAGAACGATGGCAGCCAACAGCCTGAGCAAATAACACCCCGGTTAGAACTTCACGGGGCAGCTCCACAAGCTCCCAAGGGCAGCCTGACAGGCAGAGTCCTTCCACGTGTGCACAAATATGGGTGTTTGTGATACAAAAATACAATGCAAAGTAATTCAGTCAAGCATACTTGTTTTCCTCCTCGTTTCTCTAAATCAGTTGGGTCTTTTTTATTATTATTATAGATAGTCAGAGACATCCGCCTTATAAAGTTTCTTAAGTATAAATGGTTAAGAGTTTCTGGGATACTTGAAAATTATGCTTTTACAGTTGTATTCGGTGTTTACTTACCTGAATAACAACAATCCTCTGCAAAGATAATCCAGGTACACACTACTATTGCATATGCAAAAACAAGTTAATAAACACTGGAAAGGGCTAAAGATAGTTCATTATAAAGCAAAAAATGACAACTGACAGCTTTTTTTTTTTTTTTTTTTTTTTTTTTTGAATGTGAGCTTTTCTGGATCTCCTTTGTTTTCCCTTATGACATAGTCATGGTAGGACAAGTCTTAATTATTTTAATTATTGAAGTTAAATGATAGTCTAGTGAGAATGAAAAATCTACTTAAATTCTTGTAATCTTGATTTTGGAAAGATTGAATAAATCTACAATACTAGTTTTCTTTTAAGTATTTTCCTTTAATTATCTTCAATAGGGTTTCACTTCTGCAATATATTATGGGGAAATATTAGTACCATTAGAGTATCAATCTGATAGAAATTTAATAAAAATATAATAAATAAATAAATAAAAGTTATCTAAAGTAACCTTATTTTTCTGTTTTAAGGTAAGTAAATGTACAACAAATATGATAGAAAAACAGTCAAAGCCTGGAATATATAGTAAGAGGCACCTGATTTTCATCAGTCTGACCATATTTCGATGTTACACTTTTACCTACAGGAATGTCTTGTATATTTAGAAAATTAAAGCAGCATCTGTGAATCTAGTGACATCCTATTATATCACTGCGATATTGCCATGGGTATGCAAAGCCCTGACAATCTGAGGAAAGTTGTTTCCTGATATCAGCTGTCGCAAACTTACTCCGTAGTTCAGTATGACCAGTAAAGGCTTTAAAGTAAGCTTTTGTCACTGTATCCAGCTCTTTCTAGTGCTAAAATATTAGGTGTCACTCAAATTTTCTTACATACGGAAAACTTTCCTTTGGTCTTCCATGAAAAAGCAGCTGCAGAAGTGATGCCACAGTACACTTCTTGACCAAATATCGAGCAATATGGTTTCACACGGCTGCAGCTCTCTGGGAACAGGCTCAGGGCGTCCGGCACATCCAGGCATTGATCCCTTATTTGGGCCTCCGAAAGCTTAGATCAACAACATATCCGTCATATACATTCAGCAAGTATTTCTGCCTTTAAAAGCAGAAGCAATGGGAAAAATGTTTCAGATCTTTAAATGTTTTGCTCCCTTTTTGACTATATAGTCAGTGTCAAAGACAAAATGGACACAATAAACGCACAATTGTAGTTTGGTGGTGCTTCTGCTTAAAGCAGCTTTTGACAGCAGCTTGCACGCAGCAGCCACTGAGATGCTGATATGTGAATGATGTGCTTCAGCACAGAACCCTCTATTGACAAATAAAACACATTATTATTAAAATTGAAAATTATGTTAAAATGAAAGACTCTAGCGTAGTAACTTTGGGGAATTTATAAACTCAATTCACTGATATAAATCAGGTGAACGATCTCTAGTCCTCTCTCCCACATAAATGTTTTCAGAGTAAAACAAAATTTTGCTATTTATGGAGCAATCAAACTGCTTGTTATAATAGTCTTGCAAATTTGTGCAGTAACGTTCTTTTGCATATTCTAAATCACCTAAAAGAAACGCACAATTGAGCCTACAGCTTGTTCATCTTTTGACCTTTGTTGAGACTGTTAAAAAGCTACCAGCTACTTGCTTATGGACAAATTTCACTGTGTTTCTTGTGTCTGCTGAATTGGTATCTTTACCAGAAAGGTAAAAATGATATAGATCAAATATGAATGAGTTGTCAGGCTATTGACATTTTGGAGTACAGTTACGAGCACAAAATGAAGAAATTAATAGTATAAATAAAGCAAAGGTAAACACTTATATAAAAAATCAAATTTTACTTTTAAAAAAATTTCAGCTGTCAGAGAAACAAACGCTTGACATTTAAAAATAAATTTTAAAAAGACTAGTAAGGTATTGATACATTTATTTCATAAATGTTATCTGTTTTAAACATGAAAAAGCTCACCCCTGCATTTTAAATGTCTGCTTTAGTTCGGTTAAAAGAGCCAGTTCTCCAGAAAAGGAATGAAAGTAGTTTTAAAAAGCCTTGATCTTACAAAACTTAGAGATTGAAAATTTCCAGCTCTAGTCAGTCACTGATTGTACCGAAACACATTGGAACTGGGAAAAAAAAAAAACCTTTTATTTGCTGCAGTTGATGCTACTGGTACATCACTAAGGATCTCCTAAAGCTCTGAAAGCTTTCGGTGGTGGTGGTGTGTGTTGCTATTGTATAACTACGAGGGCACAAAAGCACGAACCATTGACTTCAGATCTGCATTTGCCAAACGGAGCTGGGCTTCACCAGCAGTTGTTGACTGAGGTTACTGCTGGATGAGGAAACCAGGAATACTCATCTCATGACTGATTAATGGGACCATGTACTGTCGAATAAAGGATGTTTGACCATAACTACATGCAGTTACAAGCATAATGATTTTTTTTTGTTCCAAGGCCAAATAAAAACTTTTCTTTAAAAAAATGCTCAAATTAAAAAATAAAGGGAGGGGAGCCATCTTTTTTTCCAAACTAAAACTGCCTTCTTCATGAAACACAAGCCTGTGATTTATCTGTGTCACTTTCCTCTCAAATTTGTATTTTTCAGAAAAGTGACTATTTGATGGAGAAAAAATACAATTCTGGTTGCTAATGTTTAATAACTTTCCAGGCAGGATAGTCTTTATTTATTCAGAACATCAGTTAATCATACACACAGTCATAACAGATACTGTTAGACATAGTACTTTTCAAGTTAATGAAGATTTTACACTCAGGTTGCTGAGACCCTTTCTCCTATACTTAATATTTCTACTCTAATTACCTCTTCAGCTGCACTCCCTAGTTTTCTCTATAACAAAAATATGCACTCAGTTAGATGTTCTAGATACAAAAACTGGTTTTGATTGCTCAGTGGATCTGATTAACCACCATTAAATGAAAGTGCATTCAGTATAGCCCTCTTAAACTCACAATAATTTGCCTAAAAACAGTCTGTCACACATCTATCTCACCTGGTGTCCTCCAAGATAACTAACTGTGAAGTCTACGGAAGATACTTACAGACGACTGCTGGGACAATATATTTTGCCTGCCCTCAAGTAGGTTCTGGTTAGGTTTTACTTCATGAAGACTGTTAGATTAGATGTCTTTGTGACCTCTTCTTGACATGCTGATGAGATGAATCCACTTTTTTTCATTCATTTATCTCTTTCAGAACTATTTTAATTTTCTCATCCTCAATTTTAACTTCTTCCTGCCTAAACCAAAAAAGAATAACCAAATTTTGCAGAGTTGATCTCCTGTCTTAAACTTACTTTGCTTTTCCAAACCATCTCCTTGTTGACCATCTACTTCTCCTGTCTCCAACCCTTCACTCTTCCTTTTCAGTCATGGAAGTGAACTTCTCTCTCTAAAATATGTAGCTGCTTCTTCTTTTAGATTGTGCCTTCAAGACTTCCACTTTTGCTAGTTTGTAACTCATTCTGGATATATTACTGTTATATTTCTTTTCAGTTATGCTACATAAAAATAATGGTACTGCAGAAATATAATTTGAAAGGGAATTCAAATATTGATGCCCATTTCAGCTTTCAGTAGGCAAATATTTAAAGTCTATTGAACTTTGTGATTTTTTTTTTTGGAAAGTGTTTTGAATAGTTAGTAAAGATGGTTGTCATAATATCAATAGCAGGGTGTTAATATTAATAGCTTTTATTAAACTTTGATTATTTTATTATCTTTGTCACTACCAAGTTCTAAAATGTAAATAACAGGACCTTAAACAGAGTAGTTTTGTTGAAAATGTTTTCAGACCATTTTTTTGACATTTAGCGAAGCAGTAGAAGCATATGACCATCAATCAGCAGTGTGAAAGGAAGTAGAAGATCAAGTATGATAATTTTTGTGTTATAAAATGGCCTATTTAATGTTTTAAAATTTTCTTTTTAAAAATAACTTTTTTCAGCTGTCACAAAAATATGATCTAAAATCTCACTCATCAGGTATCATTTGCCACATTTTATAAAATGGATGCTTTATGGATGAACTTTTCTAAAGAAATAAATGAATTCCAAAAACACACATTCAGAGGATTTTTCGCTAGCTCCAGTTGACACAGAAGCTGCTGTTGGACAGCTGGCACATGATAACTCGATACCCCAAAATAGCTCCATCATGTGAGACAGCTCTTTATTCCTTCATGGGCAATCTGTTGTCAATGCAGCAATTTAGGTGAACTCCGGCTGTTTTACGAAATGATAGTTGCTGTTATTTACAATTAGCCAATTAAATAGCTTGTACACCGCAACATACTTTGGAGTCTCACTTAACCTGGCTTCACCCAATGAAATGTTGAGCCACTTTCAAGAGAGTCTCTTTAGCTGCTACAAGAAACCTCCACATATATATGTGGCTGGACAGCGAATAAAATAGCAATTAATGCTGATACCAATGATATACAAGCAAACTGTTCTGGACGAATTCCAGCTGGCCAGGGATCGAACTCAGTAGCATTGGAAACAAGAGTTGCTTTGCCTACAGATGGTAAACTACAGGAAACAATGTTCACTTCCAGTTCTCCACAGGACTCACTGATGAGCAACAAGAAAACAAAGTTTTAGGATTTTGGATCAAATTGGATATTAGTGCATGCATACTGTGTGGGCGTATTTACCTGACATTCAATGTGCATGTGCCCCTGCTAGTCCTCTGTAGGATCTAGAGGAGAGCATACAGGAGCAAACCTTCCTTGAGTTTAGCAGGCCAAATGCTTGTAACTGCTGGTAAAAAATGTACTCGGAAGAAAATATAAATTGGTGGTGACACAAAAGATAGACTGGCTCTGCAATTCCATAGTTCGGGAAGTATATTGTAACAATATACTGCAGTATCAAAAACAAGTAGGCTCAAGGAAAAGACAATATATATCTCCCTAATTATTTCTTTCCTTCTCACCTTCCCCTATTCTGAGACAATTTCAGCTCCTATCTTGTTTCAAAACCTTTGCAGTTACGTCTTTTACCTAAATTATTTTTTTCAGGTTGTGAGAGTATTACGATTTCCATAAACACAGCGTACTACGTTCTGTTGGGTTGAATGACCTTCCATTTGGATTAAGGAAAACACAAGAATAAGACAGAAATAAGCAAGCTGCACACAACAGAGAGAGCTCTGTGTTTGTCACTCATTCTGGCAGCAGCCATCCCAGACTGAACAGGAGGCAGGAACATGCCCCCCACATTTAAAGGCACAGAAAATGTACCGAGAACAGCATGAACACCTCACTTCAAAATTCTACTGCTACAATATAAAAACTGTAGCAAGCTACAGCTGTTAAGGTCTTCTGTTTCAGAGAAAATGTCCCCTAGGATATAATGAAACGTGAACAGCGTGTGTGCCATAATTTCTCCATAGCTTCAGATGGAAAGCCAAAGGATGCTGTGGAGTGAGAGAAAAGAGAGCAGAGGGAGAGGAGATGAAAGACAGCAAAAATGATCATGGAGATGTGTCAAATGGAGCAATGTATTTATACCGCTTCCTTATATCTAGGGGAGAAAAAGGAGTTTGAGCTATATTCTCTGCTTTGAGAGATCAGAGAGTGCCCTAATTTTTATTATGACAATGATACTTCATCACATGTATATGTGCAGTCACAGTATCAGTGTTTTATCTAAGCCCCCAAAACATCTCTCCTCTACCTTCAATGATCTTTAGAGACCTTAATTTTCCAACCACTCAAGCTGGAAGCTAAATGTAAGTTGAGTCATAATAAACTGCCTAGATCATAGGAAGCATGCACAGTCACGGGCCGAAAAACCAGGAGGAGCCACAAGGATTTAGCCAACAGAACATTGCAGTGAATGGTGGGATGGCTATATTTGAGATTGAGATAGTTTTCTTAACTATATTAGTTAAAAAGACTGATCTATGACATTAGAAAGACTAAAGCTTACAAATGTATAGAAGGCTCAGAAATTATTTATATAACAGGTGGAAATAATCCAGAATTTGCATTTTAGCCAAAATAATAATAATAATAATAATAATAATAATTTAAAAAAATGATAGCAGGTCAACAAAACCTTGTATGAATGATTTTCATAGAACACTCAACAGGAAGGTTGGAATGAACTGAAACAGACATTGGTCAGCAAAGAAAGATATATTTTTGTTCAAAAAAGCAAGGATAAAGTGAGAATTTCCAAAACTCTGAGTTAGACCTTGAAAAGGAAATGAAAACACACACACACATACTGAAAAAAAAAAAACAAAACAAACAAAAAAAACAAACTAAGAAAAAAATCAGAGAGAATTTATACATTGAGAATGGGACAGTAATTTAAGATAATAAAGAATGACCTAAATCTGGTTCCCTCAGTTCTCTGTGAGGAGGGCTTCAGCACATCTCAAACAAAAGTTGTGAAAACAGATTACTGCTGTTCTGGATTACTGAGAGAATTGCCAGTCCACTGATAGAGTTTTTCAATCTGTAAATCAAAATTAACACCTTTTAACTGGAAGCCAATGTGATGTTTTTGTTTAAGAAAGAGAAAAATATGCTCGAGTTAAGTAAAGACTCATTTCTCTCATCACAGGATTCAAGCTTTGGGTCAGGATTTGGAGATTATAATAAAGGCATAGAATTAAAAGGACAAAAGAATATAGTACAATATGATTTTTTTAAAGTTAGTTATAATAGTTGCTAGATTTATTTTATTTATTTCTTTTTTGATTTTTCTTCTTTTTTTGATGTGTGTGAAATACTGGATTTTTCTGTTTTTAGAGAATAATCATGCACCAGAACTAATCTATCTGTACTTCAGGAAGGCTTTTGATGTAATATTGCATGGGAATTTATTTATTATGCTAGAGCAGGCATATAAAGTGTACAAGATATTGGTAAAAGTGGAGAAAAGACTGTGGGTTACATTTAAAGAGGAATTACCAAGCTAGAGAAAGATTACTACAGGAGGTCCTCATGGATCAACAACCTTGAGACTGATCTGATTTAATATTTTCATTTATTATCTTGGCACACAAAAACATTCTAATACAATTTTCTGGTGACACAACGTTATTAGACGTTGTCGGTGCAAAAGCGAGCTTGAAGAATTTAGGAGATACAAAGGACTTGGATGACCTTGAAAGCTAGAGCAATAGTAATGGGATAAAGTATGGTAGTACAAAGTGCAAAGTCATGCACTTACAGACTAATGATAAAAGACTGCTCTATGAATTGGAAGATTATCAGTCGAGAATGACACAGAAGGAAAAAAGTAGCTAGATATATCAAGAACAGAAAGATTACCAGCAGCTATACAATGTATCTTAAAAAAATAAACAGAATTTAAGGAAACAGAGCATAGGGTATTTCTGAGAGAGGAAAAAAAAGCCTTATCTGAAATATCATGTGTAACTAAGTCACTTATGTTCAAAAAAGCTCAATTTATACCAGTCTTATGGAAGGAATTGGGTGGGTAGCAAGCCACTCAACTTAGTAAAAGTGTAAGTATACTTTATAGTATTCTTATATAGTATATAGTCTAAAAGTATAGTATAAAAGTATAAAGTAAGTATACTTTATAGTATTCTTATATAGTATATAGTCTAAAAGTATAAACTAAGTAAAAGTATAGTAAAAGATCAAAAGAATTTTACAAGTTCACTTCAGTAAATGAAGGCTAAGAAGGAATGTGACTCATTTCCAAGAACAGAAAAAACAGTAAACATGGATATGAGCTAGTCAAGACTAGATGTAAGCCAAAAACTAGAACTATCAAAGGAATGATATTCTAAAATAATCTTACAACAGGAATTGTGCATATAAGAAGCTTTACTGGTTTCAAGATGGAGTTAAATTAGTCATAGAAAAAGCTTTAAAGCTTTGTATCTCAGAAACTATATAGCTGTTTAGAACAGCAGGGGGACCGGATGCTGTGAGCAGGCCTTTGGGTTTGGGTTTGTTTTATATTAAGGGCAGGTTGGAAATCAACATAAAAAGGTGAAACAATGACTTTCAAAGAAAACGGAGCTGCTAAATACCACCATTGACAGTCCATTTGTAAAGTTATCTTAATGTAATGCTTCTCTACACTTGTAATATGTAATATTACAATATATTTTAGTATAAAATTAGTAGATTAAGATTACTTAATCTGTAATTTCCCATGTAAAGGTTGCTGAGAACATGATATAGAGAAACAGAACAGAAACTGACAACTGCATTTGTCATATTATAAGAAAGTAATTGACATAGTGGAATAGTGGAAGCATGAGACTTCATTGCCACAGTCTGGATTCACAGTTTGTGAACTTGAACTTCTCCTCTCACTGAAAAATGTACAGTAACACAGTTATTCCCTAGTATCAATCCCACTAAAGTCTTGAACAGCAGTGCATTCTTGTGATAACCCTGACACAGACAAGTAGAAAAGTTTCAATCACTGAAATGAGGCATAAGAACAATTCTTGATTTTTTTTTTTTTTTTTTTTTTGCAGTCCATCTCTGCTGTAGCAGCCACTGAGGACCTCAGCCATGACAGATCCTCCATGAAAAAGATAACGTCTTGTATTGTATTACCTTGCATATTTTGTGTCTGTGGGAGTGGATCTTGCAGTTTTTTCAGTTTAACAACAGGCATCATCAGACATTTTTATTTGCTGAAGGAAGAACAGCTTATCAATAGCTGAAAGACAGTTTTCATCTTTAGAATCTTGTGTTTTATTACCAATACAGCTGTTTTTGCTAACTGTTTCTATGTCATATGGCTTTTAGAACGACAAGCTGTAGGGATCTCAGCAATCCGCTCTCTACTACTTGTCTGTAACCACCACCAAATGGTTTTCCTATGACAAGCACCCATTTATCATCAGCGTGGTCTGTTCTTATAGCTTTGCTAAGAATAGATGCTCCAAATTCACTTGTGTGAAATAGGAGAAGGTAACACTGAAGTCCACCTGAGTTATGAGTATCCTCATGGATATTTGGGCAGTTAGAGCTAAAACAGAGGAATAAAACCAGAAGAAAATATCATTAGAAGGGAGACATTAATGGGGGTGAGGATGGGATATTGGACTTTAAAACTTATGGGAAGAAGCAAGAGAGAAAGAGTAATATGGAGAATCAAAGGAAATAAGATTCTTAGAAATACAGAAAACTGCAAGGGTGAAGGTGGTTCAAGGAAGGATGCATGATCCTTGTGGCATGGGCCTTTGGGAGCCATAGATTCCAAACAGAGCTGGAGCCAGTTTACAGGATGACAGTAGCTCCATTTCTTCTAAAATTTCAGTCCAGTCTAGAGAAAATCCCATTTTATGATTTACTTCATCACTGATTTGCACATCAGCTGGGGAAGAGCAGTCACCTATAACAGTTGCAGAAGGCCAGCAGAGTTGCAATTTTCCAGATGAGGAAAGAGTAAAAGCAGAGGTGAATTAGGGAGGTAAAGGAGAAAGACAAATATAACGAACAGATACCAATGATATACAGAGCAGGGAATGAATATGGAGGCAGTGGAGGCAGGGGGGGTAGATATGAAATGGAGACTAAAGGACACGTTAGGTAGCACAAGACCTTGAAGAAGTTGCACACTTACCAGCACTGTGCAAAATGGAATGAAGAAAATGGAAGAAATCTGGAACAGGAAATAGACTGCTGCTGAATACAGAGTATGCCGTATTACCAGCGTACTTACCTCCAGAAGCATGGACGTACTTGCACACAGGCAGACGTAGATGCACGTAGGCATATGTATGAATTAGAACACAAATTGTTAGGCTCTAGTGACCTTAAATCTCTAGTTTATTGTTCTCTCCAAACTTCAAAGCCAAACTTATTTTGAGGACTTCACTCCATCTTTTTGTTTCCAGAGTAATTGGATTGATGACTTCTCTGTGTCACCTCTGCAAAGACTGAGAAGCTATACATGCCTACAGTTTAGGTAACTCTCTGTAATATCCCTCCACTAAAAATGACCATCTTTTTGCAGATCATTTTAATGGTATTTTTCATCTTTTACAAAAGATAACACCTGTAAAAGTAGAAACCGGGGCAGATTACTACAGATTAGCATAGAAGAATAGATAAGCATTTATGCATAAAGTCACAGTCTACGAACCCAAATAAGAGAGGAGTAATCAGAAAATTAGCAAGAAATCATCCTATTAATAAGCATTCATTAGAGGATGACTAAGGAAAGGGCTCATGAGTTATTCAAAAAAAGTGGAAAAGCTGTCAACAAGTAACACCCAGAATCCCAAAATTTCTACTGCAGCCTTCACTGAAATCTCAGCTGCAGTTATGTAGCTGACAATTAAGATCACTATCAAGATGGAAGGAGTAAGATGTCAAGCTAGAATTGCAGAAGAACAGATATAAATGTTGCTAGGTTGGTCTAATGACATGCTACTCCTAAAGCAGCAATTTGAGTCATATTCCTCTGCATCTTCCTCTCCTGTCCCCAGCTGAGTGCTCCTACAGCTCCTGCTGCTTCCCTTGCATCACATGTAGAAATTATGGAGTTGCAAGATGAGTTAGTTCAGGGACTGATCTCAGAGAAAAAATAAGCTTCTAAAACAGAGCTGTTTCCCTCCACGCCCTAGACCCCCAACACACACTTTTTCTTCAGTCATCTGAAGAACACATGGGCAGGAGAAAGAACAGATGTGGTAGTACCTAGCTAAGTGGCAGTTCCACAAACCAAGATTTAAGGAAAATGCGTCAAATTTTGGCCTCTACATTTCAAGAAAGATATGGCCCAAAAAGAGAAAAAAATAAAAGGAATAAATGCAAATTACTGAGGTACAGAAAACATGACGAAAATCAAAAATTGAAGCTGTATATGTAGTTAATCAAAAAAAGAAGAAAAAAAAAAGAATATTGACAAGAGTCGTACAAGAAGTCTTCTCTAGATGTGGAAAGAGGAAGGGAATAATCTGTTCCATTTGCCATCATGCATAGGTTATGATGTTACGGACTTAAATCTTTCTTACTGCAGTTTTGGACATAATGGTACAGATAGTTGAATACCAAAATAAACTGGCCTAGAGGGTATTCACCCATTATTGGGAATACGTTTAAGAACGTGGTACAAAAATACCTATCAGAAATGGCGTTGCTCTAAACAATCCTAGTTTTAGATAGGGAAATATGCTATACAACTAACCCGAGCTTTTATGATTACTCAGAATTAATGTTACCAGATTTTTGAGATATATTGATTAAGACATTTATTCATGCTGCTATTTCACATTCACAGCAATATATAATGTCATTCTAAGAATATAAATAAATCTTGATATTTCCAAATAAAATTAAAAAGAGGTTTGCTGAAATCAGAATCACATTTTCAACCACAAGATACTCTTTGTCTGTATAACGCTAAGGAATTGTACACCAAAACAACATATGAAATAAACGTACTTCTAATATCCCGTATTATTTTATGTGAGATCAATTTAGACTGCTGAATGATACAGTCAAGAAAAGAAAACAGTGAATATTTAGAGTTCTCACAGAAAGACAGGAATGACAGACTGTCCTTGTTTATTGAAATTGGTGGTTTTATTTAATATCACCCTCTTGTCCTTCTTTCTGTTCATAATATTATTGTTAAAGTTATTTGCAAGTATATTAAATTACAAAAATGTATATGAGAGTTACAAATGTTGAAGTGGTAATTACATGAATTGCAGATTGTTTAGACGGACACCAATATAGTAATTATTACTGGAATAATAATATATTTCCTTTCATGTGATCTAGGGGTAAACACTAAAGACATTAATTACTTTGTCTCAAGAGATAAACTAATTGTCTTACTTAAGAATAGATCAAAATATTCTTTAATGTGCAGCCTAATTGTATTTGCCACTGCACTATAATTATCCAAGCTTTTTTAAAAAGGAGAAGTATAATTTGATTTATTAAAGACAGCAATTATCAACATACATGACATTTGTTAGGTGTTAGGCATGCTATATTTTATCTCTGAAAGCCTACCCAACAAATGAAACATCAGTAAGTCAATCAATACACTTACTCACTTATCCCTGAGTCTCAACAGGAAAAATGAAATGCAGTCACAGAAGTTACAGTATGTCTAATATTCTCAGTCTAGGATAAATCATTGCTTCTTATTATTTTCTGCTATGCTTCATATCTGACATATATAACTTGGCATCTATCTTTCTCTATTATTCTAGTCCCATGACTTTTCAGTCTGTAACATCCATTTGCATATCTATAAAAAGATAATCTGTCCATGTGTGCTTTTGGCAAAATCCTCCAAACCAGATGAATGGATTTTCACAAGTGAGTTGTTAATCGACACCTTATAATGGGAGACGTTACTTAGAGAGACAAAGGTCCAAGCTGGCTTGTCCTTTTGATGTAATAAGACCAAACTGTACCAGAAGTATTTATAGCTAATTAAAACAAAGCCGTGCTATTCCCATTGCAGAGATTTCTCTACTTCTCTCACATTTTTTAATTTAGCTCCAGTCCACTGAAATGAATAGAAAGACCCCAGTTTTGTAAGGGAGATCATCAGGCCTTATCAACAGATATAATCTTTAAAACATCTCTTTTTCTTTCACCTTTTGAAGTGTTGGTCCATGCAGACTACTTACCTTTAATATTTGACTTTCCATCATTAGATCTTTCTGCTCACATTCTTCTTTTCTTATCCTTCTTTGAATTTCTCTTTCACATCTTGAATTCATAGCTTTGCCCACTTTAAAAGTTCAAAATATCTTTGAACTGGACTATTGCTTTTTTTTTTTTACTTCTAATCAAGTTTTCTAAATGCTTTTTTTTATTTAGTCTTCATTCTCAAGGCTCTACCTATCTCCTTGCCATTTTCTTTTTGGGCTTCTTTTTTTAAAAGTTTCTCTAACAGTCCAGATTGGATGGTAAATTCCTCAGAGTGCAAACTCTATTAAATCCTTTTTGAAGTGTATCATACCTTCCCGCAGACTGGTGCTGTAGAAGGGTTTTGGCAGTTAGTCTTTTGTGTTACAGCGTAACAAATATTTATAACACTAAACTGAACATTTCTTTACTATGAATGAAATTCATGACACATTGAGCATCTCCAAAGGAATTTGGGGGCAGGTTTAGCTCAGTTGGTTAGAGTGTGGTGCTGCTAATGTCAAGGTCACGGGTTCCATCCCCGTATGGGCTACGCTGAGAGTTGAACTAGATGATCTCCAGAGGTCTCTTCCAACCTTAACACTCTTTGATTCTATAAGCTACATAAGACTCTTGCAAGCCCTCAAAAGAGCAGGTGAAGGGATGGGCAAGCACTTACACAGATGCTTTTCTTGGTATAAATTTCATTTTTACATACACAGAATTCCATTTTTTTATTTTATCTTCTGCATAGATATATCAATAGACTTAGTGATGACTACATCTATTTTGATGTCAGTATAAATGACAAATAGGCATCACGAAATTCCCTTAGATGCGGCAAGAAGAATTAATTTGGCCATATATTTATCTGTAAGATTATTCCAGTGCAGATTCTGGCTGAAGCATATAGTAATTCTTTGTGTCACTATAATAGCCTGAATCATGTTTTTACTAAATAATATCCAGTGCAAATGGTCCAAAACTCAACAGTTTAAAATTTTCAGTCAGTAAAATACAAGCTCATAGCACTGCTATCATATTTTATCTGTAATTCTTTGGCTTTCAGCCTCATTTCAATAACTTATCACATTTACAGCCTACCTTCAAGATAGCTCTTTGAGTTAAAGAGTTTCACGTGCCAGACGATGCATGCTGGAATTCTCTCTGGAGATCTGGGAACATTAATCACGAAGGTAGTGCAGACTGTGGTTCTTTGCATATTAAGCGGTGTGTAATACAGTGCTCACGTGCACCAGCGCTCTCTAATTTGCACTGACTATCAGCAGGTTGCTGGGTGCAACTGAAGATGTTGATTTGAACTTGTGTAGCTCTAAATCATACCTGCACATAGAAAAGGGAGCTAAAAATGCCAGTTCTCAATTACCTCTGGGAAGACTGTCTGAGATGTGAATTAGTTGTGCCATGGATGCCGAATAAAAACAGTGAGGTTCACTCCCACTAACCCAAGCTGCCATTCATGCTGATTTGGTCTCAGGACACCTGATCCGCTCAGAGCAAGCATGTGTCTGCTTATAGACTACTATGTACTGTATCATGTCAGTGTACTATCTCTGCAGGGGTAAAAAATCTTTAGCAATCAATGATTTAAGTCACCAAAAAGAAAATGGTTTAAGAAGAGACAGAGTGGAAATGTGGAAGCGATGGCCTTGAACCTCAGTGAAAGAGAGGGAGCTCTCGGACCCTCTGCTTGGTAAGGCAACGTGCTGATTTTCTCCGCTAGTCCTAGTGCCTGCTGCAAATTGATTTCTCAGATATTTAAAAGTTGATAAGTGCTATGTTTGGTGTGTACATCTTTCGCAGTCTCTTTAGGCTTGTTTGAAACTGCATTGTTAGAGCAGAAATGAGAGCACATTTTGAACTAAGTGTGGTTCTGACAGTGGCTTACCTACCTGAAAAATGACTGCATTGGAAGCATGTTACTATGTAACAGGGAGGTGCCTCCAGGAGATAATTTAGAAAATCATAATTAGGTTCCTGCTTTGCATGATTCCCCAGAAAAGCCTGTCAATCTCTGCTAACTATAGAGTCCTAAGGAGATTAAACTGGGACACTGAACTGCCATTTTTGTAAATAATTCTCTAGTTTCATTTATGTGTCCCTGAAGAGCCTGAGGTAAGACCAGCCCTGCCAAAGCAAGGGATGCCCCTGGTACTGAGGGTGAGGAGTTGAGTGAGCACAAGTGTAACTGGAGACTCCCTGATGCACCGTCAGAGCTCCACAGCAAGTGCTGCCCAGCTTGGGAGCCAGCACTGGTTTGTGTCTTGCTGGGGATGATGGAGGGCAGTTGGATTATGTGGCTGTCTGTCCTTGACTCTGTAGCCACCTCCTCATTATATGTCAGGAGCATCTTCACACCCTGCCTTCCAGGGAAGAAACGTCCATGTCCTGTCAAACCCACAATTCACAACAGGAAACAGGAAACGGGAGGACAGGAGACAGGAAAAATGGAACCCAAGAATATCCTGAAAACTGCTCTATCTCTGGAAGCTCTGTAAGGGTGAAGGGAAAGGCAAAGATTATTTATGTGAATAATGTTTGCTTGCTTGTAGCTCCGTCTAAAGGTCTGCCACTAAATGCATCATGCATCTTTTAAATTGCGTTAGCAAGATAATAGAGTAGAACGCTTGCAAGTTCAGAGGTCGTGAATTTGGAACAAAACTATAATCTTCACAAACTTGACAGTAATGTATGAATCTGCCATCTCACTTCAAACTATATTTTATTTTGTGTGACGTATTTATTTGTGTGATGTATAAACACATATACCATACAGAGTACTTAGAAGTACTAAGCAATAGATGGGCTGCGTCGACAATAAGTATGTGATGTGCACTAATCCTGACAAAAGATTACTGTTTGATTCTTTGTTTTAGATATATGGCAAGGGTATAAGAAAACAGCCTGAAACTGTTAAGTAGAAGATTTATTGTGATGCTTACTGACCACTTGAAACCCTGAACACCAGTCATTCTCTAATCCAATATCCTTTTCTATGGCTTGTTTTTCTTCTACTGTGGATCTGTCTACCAGGAACCACATCAGCTTAGTGATAACTGATTGCCATGTACTCTTTCTTTTAAAGCATATCTAAAAAAAGTTTCTATACAAATTTTACCTCCCTTATACAATGGCTGGTTATGATGTACAGTATTAATACCAATGTCCAATACATCTCTCTATTTGCTCCATCAAACTAGTTTGATGTTCTTGTCTCACTATCTCTTAGGTTCTATTTTTTTTTTTTATGAGCACTTCAAAATAAATTATATATATATATTTTAAATATTTAGGTAGTGCTGCTAATATCTTTTAAAATTCTGTCTGTAACATGTAGGAACTTATTCAGTGCTTTGGAAACATTGTATACTGTATTCTGAAAATGCGGAACATCTGAACCATTGAGAGTTCATCATTTTATGTTGTCATATTTCCTGCTTTTCTAATATCTCACTTACACAAGTCAATATTCTGCAAGAGAACCTGAGCTCTTCTCACAACATTTATTCCTTGATTCAAGTCCTGATATAGCCAGTGATATAGATGTGCTAAAAAATTATTAGTTATCAAAGTTTAAGAGAAAATTTTGAAAACATAAGATGACCTGGAATACAAATAAAGGCAATACACTATTGTACACTATTTTTAAATAAATCTTGTGACTTTTAAATTTTAAAATGTGATGTTTATGTTCCTTAATCTAAGACCTCTGGACATGTGATTAACAGTATTCCATATTCATCTTCCAGAGGGTGTTATGAGAAATGTTTTATCATCACAGATGACTCTTGCATTAATCTGAGTGACTGAATATCACAAGAGAGCCAAGAGAATATCCCTGGACTAGCACATCAGAGATATTTCCCCAAATAAGTTGTTTGTGAATTCTGCAACATTATTTAGTAACTCTTCTGAAAACATCACAATTTATTCAAAATCTGCCTGGACATGATCCTGTGCAATGTGTGTCTAGGTGACCCTGTTTGAGCAGAGGGATTGGACTGGGTGATCTCCAGAGGTCTCTTCCAACCTCAGCCATTCTGTGATTCTGTGACAATCAATATTCACTAGCCTCCACTGCAGCATAATATCTTTTAAAAGGGTAGTAATTTCCTTTTAAATAATATTTTTATTCAAATATATCTGTGCTAGCTTTAAAATCTTATCTCTTTCAGAGCTGCAGGGAAAAAGTCAGGACACCTATGTCATTAAAAGTTGCACTTTCATCTTCCCATTGAGACTTAGAACATCCTGCATTTTGAAGGGACCAAGATTTCAAGATTTTAAAGTAATGAGGTGCTGTTGTTGTTTAATGCAAAATAATTTTAAGTTATTTTAGAGGTTTAAGCGTCTCTTGAAGCTATGAGCAGTTAGGCTTTTGGTAAATAAAATAACTTACAAAGATGCAAGAATACAAACAAAAATTCCAACAAAAGTATCTATGTATAACACATTTGAAAGGTATGTGTCCTGCACGCCCAGAAAACAGGTGCAGAGCTGCAAAGCTTTTATTAACACTTTTTTTTTTTGAAGACTTTCTCAGCTTGTAGCTTTGCCACCCCAAATCACCTGCTTGTAAGATTTTTACAATATACACTGCTATCTTGTATTCTCTAGCCATGAATGGTAAAAGGCAGTGAAGTAGAAGTGACAATTGCTTAGTCACATGGAACGTATATTCCTCATTTCTCTTTGCTCACCTCATTTTCACTCTGCTAGCTCGTCCCTCTCAGGTTAAACTTTGAATACGTCACAGCTCCAAAAGGTACAAACAGCTACCATTTTTGGTTTTTAAAGCAGTATGCTGTATAAAGAAAACTACTTCCTGAACAAATGTAAAATTTCTCTGCCTAAACTTAACCCCAAGCTCAAGCTTTCCCAAGGTCCAGGGCACACAGTACTTGTTTCAGGAACATTTGCTTTTTGCCAGTAACTTGAAAGCAGTTAAACTGAGGATACTAATACATCCTCAGCTTTGTCACAGGGCATATTTGAAAGTTAATCATTTCTATTTTCATTTTTTTCACATGAATAACTGTATAAATATGAGTTACATATGCATGGAAATAGTAATAATAATTTTTACTGTGATTGTCAGTCATGTCTGTATATTTTACTTTGCTTTGTGGCACAGCAGTTAGACTCAGTTCATGTGCAAGAGTTATATAATGATGTTAGAAAATCCTCCAACTGCTAATTCTGTCTTCCGTTTTTCAAGTCATGAATTTTATGAAGGCAGTGGATCCAGAATGACGGATTTTACAGCCTAAAGGTAGAAGATCAAACTCTCTTTATGGCAGGAAACCATCTGAAATGAGATATTTTATAAACCTCTTGTTCCGTTTGTGTTGGAAGCTGAAATATTTGCTGCTTGCTCATACTATTTTGCTTTTTAACTAACGTAGTATACTCATTCAAATGTCAGGATTCAGATATATCCTAGCTCATAAATGGTTTCCTACAGTTATTTTGGAGCAAGCTGTCAAGTTTTCAGAAAAATGACCTGTGTTCATCTTGAGCACCTTACTATAGAAAAGGTGATAAAATTTCGGTTATTATTGCTGCATTGAACTTCATAAATGATGCTTAAGTTCTTAAACTAGTTCTAAGTCTTGTAAGTAATAAAAGTGAAATTCACTTGAAGGCAGAAGTAAATTTTCTCTTGTGTAATTTGGGATTTTTATGAAAAAAAATGTTACCATATTTAGAAAGTCCACATAAAACCTGTGGATTTATGTGGGCTTTAGAGGATATATAGATCTGAAACTTTCTGTGTAGAGGTGAATTTCACTCTGTGGTCAAGTAATAATATTTCCTGTGTAAACTTGGAAAGTACCTTGCACAGCAAGGACTGATTCTGGTTAATGACTGCAATATTACTTATTTTTGTTCTTACTCACAATCAACATATTTTGTAAGTGAAGCCTGATCTTATTTGTTTACAGCTGAATGTGTTGAATATAGTTTTGAAACTGTATAGAATATATTTATACAATATATTCTACTGTTCTCTTCTGATTCATCTACATCAGCTGAAATCTGTTTTCTTCTCATAACCATTATGTCAAACAGAATGCTAAAACAAAAGTATTGTTGGTTAAACAGATGCTTTCAAAGCAGGTGCACTCAAGCTATTAGTGTAAACAAATAAGACCTGGCTTCACTTACAAAATATGTTGATGGATACATATAATTTAAGGCCTGATAAATGAAATTCTTGGGAGTTAATACATGGCTGACTGTTTCCTTATTGTTTTATACCCCTGTCCCATTACTCCCACTTGCTGACCATTAAAAATTGCAGCTACCATTTCTCCAAGCATTTGATGGGCAGTGACTCTTGGAGAAGAACAGATCATCATCCCTTAGTGGAGCAGAGCATGTCTAACAAGATCATGAAGTGAGTGGAGGCTGTGTAGGGGATGGGGTTAGGTAAGAGGTTGTGTTTGCACAGGGCACCACATGCTATTTGTACAAACAAGTGAAATGGATGTTTTATTTCATGTCCCTGATGTGGACCTGCTGGCAAGGATGAAGAGAAACAGAAGACTTACTTCATACACGTTTTAGGGAGAGTTTTCCAGGCTGTAGGGTATACAAGGGGGAAGAAAACAAGAAGGGGATCCCAGCAAGGGCCTGAGAGCCTTCAGCAAGTAAAAAGAGAGAGAGGAATTGCAGAAAAGAACAGGGGACAGATCACAAGGGTGACAGGAAGACCATAGATAGCTGAGAAAAATTTGCTGCAGCCCAAAAAGTCTCTGAGCTGCGTCAAACCAAGGTAAACAAGGACATTCATTCAAGGAAGAATTGCTAATATTTTTTTTTATTGTTGTATAGTCATAGTCATTTCAAAATTTCTCTCTTTTAAATTTTACAGTTTTTCCAGTTTAAAAGCCAGCATTATAGCTCTTCCAGAGGAGCTCGCTAAATGAGTGAGTTCTAGGCATTTCAAAGCTTTGGCCAAGTCAGTGTCCCATCACATCCAACTAGCTCTGAATGTGCATAATTACTTAGGTACCAGAATCCATCTAGCTTTATTAGGATACTACAGCATTGAAGTTAATGAAAGGAACAGACTATACTGCCATGAACAGAGCATGGACAGTAATAACAAAACTATCCTCCTTTGGAAGCTGTCTTGGAGGCAGTTGGCTTGGATGCCTCAGTAGGTTCCTCACTATTTCACACAGTCATAGGTTCAACTAGGTAGATAAACTGTCACTTAGAAAGGCTGTGCAGCAAGTCAAAGCAGACTGCAAAATACAGCATGAGAAAATTATCTCTTTACCAGCAGTAAGTAAAATATGTATAAGCAGGTTCCCTTTATTACCTTAAGGTTATTTAGAGTTTTCCCATACGGATCTACAGAGGAGTTAAATTGCTGACTTCATTTTAGAATAAAAAGATGCCAGTCCTTAAACAAAGTTGTTGGACTCAATCTAAAGGTCAAGTCTGAGGAGCTGTGTAAGAACTTTATCCCATTCCTTATATCTGTATCCTCCATGTGAATGAAAACATCTATTATCTTATTCAGTTTGGAGCACTGAAGCCCATTCACCGTCCTATTTCTAGCCTGAGAGAACTGAAACTCAAGGGCAAACAGAGCCCTATTGGAAACATCTGAATAAGTTCCTAATGAATGGTTGTTATCAAAGCACTCCCATTTTGCCAACCTCAGATAATTTTATGTTTTGTAGATGGATGGCAGCCTTTTTCTTTCATTTCCCAGCTTCTATAATTAGTGTTTAATCTTATTGGTGTTTCCAACTGCTCTCTTCAGGGTTATAGTACCGGTAATATTGGCTATAAAAAAAAAAAAAAATTACTTATCAGAAAAGTATTCAGGTAGAGATAAGAATTCTGTGCAGCTGAAGGAAAGAGTGAGAAATCTAAATTCTGGGATCTTAGATCTGGGACCAGATGCAAACACACACTTCTGTAAAGATCCTGGTGGGATGAATATTGTTTTCCCCTTGTCTCAAAACAAGAGACAGGTAGAAGAACTTTCCCTCATAAGGAGAGACAGGAAAAAGCCTGGTGGAGCCCCCCAGGCAGGGCCATCTACCCCGGGTCCCTGCGGGCAAGGGAGTGCTCCGCTGGGAGAGCTCCTAGAGAAGCAAGTCGGGTCCTCCTCCGAAGGGCTGAAGGGTTAGTCTCTGGATTTATGGTGCTAGCAAGATCCAGAAGGGGCTTCCTTTCCCCCTTTCATCATTTCTACTTTCAAGGCTTACATTTTCTGTAGTTTATAAGATAGTTGACTAGTGTTTCTTCTTACCCAAACCCCATGCATATATTCCAAAATATTAAAAATCTATGTTATTCAGCAGCCTTCTGCCTGCAAATAGTCAAAAAGTCAGTCTAAGAAATGTTTGATGAAACTGCATCAATGAATCTTTTCCTGTCATTTATTCTTCTCTTAAAGCATATGTGAAAATCTTAAAAGAGGCATAAGCACTTAATTGCCTAAATTACACTGACTTTCACCGTAATGTAAACACCCAAATTCCTACGTTATTTTTGAAGAGGTTCTTCAGTATTATAGCCATTTAGCTATTTTTGGAAATGTTACCATGTAACTTTCTAATCACTTTTCTTGTAAGCATATTCCTTAGTTTCTTTAAGAGAGTATATTTAAGTCTAGCTAAACTAATGGAATCAAGGCATCAATGTTTTTCTCTTTGATTTTTAGAATTACACATGGAAAAATGAGGAACTTATGCCATAAAGAATCAAAAAGAATTTAAAAATATAACCACGAAGGTGAATTTGATGAAATGTTTCAAGGTTCTACTTAGAAAATTTAAATGCAGTCTGTATGAATTATTGGGTTTTTTTGGGGGGAAAGACTTTTTTATGCCCAAAGCATAACTGAAAAAGTATTTAAAACAAGCTTATAATTTGGGGTTCAGCCAGACCTGAAATGAACTAACACATATGCCTGGTAAAGCACCAAGCTCAGTACAGGTACTTTCAAGCTTCATGTCTCCTTGGAGCACAACTGGCAAATTCTGCCTTGTATGCATTCAAAATATTTTTCTGTATCAAGATGAAAGGCATGAATAGAAATCTCAGCTAGTACATTGTTTTTGAGAAATGTATCATATGCTCAGGTTTCTCAATGTGTTTCATTAAATGTTAATCAATAATGTTACTTGCTAGTCTCTACATTTCCAGAAAAATGTAACAATGTAAATAATTTCACAAAGAAATCTAATTCTTAGCTCAGAAGGAGCAATTTTTGTCCTTCAAAAATTTTTCATATTTTATTATTTTTATCTTAGAACATAGGGGTAATCATTTTTCACAGAAGGTTAGTGCTCATCCAATTTCATGGGGTTATTGGTTCATATCACAGATGTAAAAAATGCAAGTGTTGGTTATTTCATCTTTTCTAAAAATACAGGCTACTGCAGGACAGAGTAATGGCATTTGGCTTATCTCTCAAGCACAAATATAACTTGAAGACCACTGGTGCATTTTAGGAAAGTAGTACCAATTTCTCATGTAAAACGCCAATCTTATTACAGTATTCTTTTAGCTGCAGTCCTTCTAAATAGAGTATTAGTACCAAGTGCTAATATTCTTTCCTTTCAATAACGAAAACGTATATGCAGCATTACTGAAATTTTCCTAGGTATTGAGAGGTCACACAAGGCCAGCTCTTAATCTGTTTGAGCCCGGAGGAGATAAATTTCACTACAGGAAGGATTCTGGTAGAAAGGAATAAGAGTACAGAATCACAGAATCGCAGAATGGTTGAGGTTGGAAGGGACCCTTGGAGATCATCTAGTCCAACCCCCCTAAGCAGGGTCAACAGGAGGATGTCCAGGCAGGTTTTGAATATCTCCACAACCTCTCTAGGCAACCTGTTCCTGTGCTCAGTCACCCTCACAGTAAAGAAGTTCTTCCTCATTTTCAGACAGAGCTGCCCGTGTTTCAGTTTGTGCCTGTTACCTCTTGTCCTGTCACATGGGACAACTGAGAAGAGTTTGTCCCCGTCCCCTTGACACCCTCCCTTCGGGTACTTGTACACATTGATAAGATCCCCCCTCAGTCTTCTCTTCCCCAGGCTGAAGAGGCCCAGCTCTCGCAGCCATTCCTCATAGGGCAGGTGCTCCAGCCCTCTGATCATCCTCATAGCCCTACGCTGGACTCTCTTCAGTAGCTCCATGTCTCTCTTGTACTGGGGAGCCCACAAATGGACACAGTACTCAAGATGAGGCCTCCTCAGGGCTGAGCAGAGGGACAGGATCACCTCCCTTGACCTGCTCTTCCTAATGCACCCCAGGATACCATTGGCCTTCCCGGCCACAAGGGGACATTGCTGGCTCATGGTCAATTTGTTGTCCACTATTAGGTTTATAATATGTTATGCAGCTTTTGTCTTTCATCAGATATTCAAATATCAATTGAAAGAGGTATTAAACTCCCCCAAATGTAACTGTCTAAAAATAAGGTGCTGAGTAGAGCAAGTTAGTTTCCTTGGCTTCTTCTAACCATTGGGGATGGATGTTGGGAATTTCAGTCTAGTTTTAGCATGAAGCTAATTTTAACATGAATACCACTTATTTTAAAGATGAATGGAAAATCAATTTGTAAGTCCATCTGCAAAAAAAATCTTTTTTTTTTTTTTTAATTTTTAAATTTCAATGATACTTCAGTGATCATAGAATATATATATGGATTCACATAGTTAACAGACATCTGCAAATGAATGCCATGAATCTGGAATATGCTGCCATAAAATATCCTAAGAGAGGCTAGAGAGTTCCATGATCATCAGGGCAGGAAATAATTTAATACTTCTATATAAAATAGTGTTATGATACATATGATACATAGGAACTAGTTTATGAGTGATAAGAATACACAAGTACTTCTGAGTACACTAGCCTCATCAAAAAATTGTTTTTAAATTAACTATACGATAGTTGTCCAGATCAGACCGTATCAGATAAAGTTATCTGCGTAACAGCAACCGTCATTACACACAGCTCTGCTTCCCGCCAGCCCTTGTCGGGGTAGCAGGCACGCCACGGACTTCAGGGACAGGGGCAAGGAATACTTGCTCCTGGATGCAGGTCTCACTTACGCAGGTTCAAAGCAACACCAGCCAGAGCTTCTCTCTTTGATGACAGTAAAAAGAAGGAAAAAAATAATAATAAAAGGAAATCAGAATATCTTCCATGACACTAGTCTACTGCTCTGATACTTCCCAGAAACTCCAAGTTTAGGGAATGAATAAACTCTAAAAATTAGGCCTATCTATGCTTTGTAAAAATAACACAATTAATCCTGTAGATTCATACCCTCAGGTCATGTGCATCCATTTCTATGGCATTAGCTGCTGAGGAGTCTGAAATATTTCGTTCAGTTGTGAACAGTAAAGGTGTCAGCCTTGTCTGCCACTGATAGGAAATCAGCAGCAGTAAGTTTGGGCTTTTCCTTAGCAACTGGATTTCCTTCAGCTTTGTTTTTGCACTGTAACCCTAAATATTATTATTAAATATTATAGCATAATAATAACCAGGAAGATCAACTGCTTTCTGAATTACTAAATGTTTCCTTACTAGGAACAAAGCAAAACTGATTTTTTCCAATAGCTCATCCACCTAAAAATCACCTTTTACTCTGGCAATCTTTAATGAGACCTAATAGAAGAAAAATGATTGTAGCAGTCTGAACTCTGCAAGAAAAAGGTAAGAATTCAAAGAACCTGAAACATGCAGTTATGTCTTTCAGCCTGACTGGCCAGTTAAAATTTATGGCCCTGTGAGTTATTTAATTAGGAAGAAGAAATAATGATGAAACCAGGTTACTTTGATACGATCCTATTCTTCTACATGAGGCATGGGAAACATGCCCAGAAGAAATCAAACAACAAAATATGGTTTCTTTGCTAGCATTTTAGTCTTTTTCAGTCAAAACTAAGCTCAAAATGCTCTCACTCAAATTCTCTCTCTTTCAGCTCCTTTGAAATAACTTTTTGGGGCTATTTTTCTCGCTTCCTCCTTCTTCTATGGATCTGTTGCTGCGATTTATCTCACTTTTTCTTTTCCATGTGCTTATGTATACTGAAATAATAGTCTGCCTGAAAATGGCATTGCTTATGCCCTTGTGATTTGTATAGGGTCTCAAACTGTTTTAACTAATTGCTTTACAACAGGAGCCTCACTTGATTCTGCAAGGCTATAATCACATCACTTTGAAAATGTAATTATACTGCATTATCAGCATTATACTGATATGTATACTATATCTATTGATATGCACTTTGTATGCTATATAAAATTTAACTCAATGTTTCTATAGTCAGCATTAGTAAATCTTTAAAGTTACAATAAAAAAGCAAATCCATGTTATTTTCATATGAAGCTGGTATGACCTTAGCCTGTATAATCAGTACATCAGCACAAATTTTAAGCAACTATGAGTTATTAACATTCATCTAATTACAGCTAGAATGACAGTCTCTTATCATGCCAACAAAATCAGCACTTGAAATAATGAAAAGGAACTGGTGAAGAATGCAAATATGGGTGCAAATAGATAATAATATCATCAGCATAGTAGCATGGCATCAGTACATATACTATAATAAGCTCAGTCCTAATCCATTCATATTAAAGAAAAGGAAGAAAACATTGAAATAGGAAGGAGAATTTTCAGTGATTATTTCAGCGGCAGGTCCACAAGCATTACTGCCATCTGCAAAACAGATTCAGCAAAGCTCATTAACATGTAGTCTTGATTGATCTCGTGTTCATCCTCTCAGGCATGGATTCATTTTCATAATACCCAACAGGCAGGAGCAGTACAACCCAGAGAGATTCATCAGACTATTAGTAATAATTTAATCCTTATGCTCCAGCATGTTCTATATTCAAAGAACTGTATAAATATTAACTAACTAATACAAACTAAGATCATTCCTTTACTATCTCATGATACTGAAAGGGATCACAGTGATACTAATGAAGCATATTATTTATTCTCCGTATGCTCTTTCAAATTTCTAGTCTTTTTAATCTGGGCTCCTAACTGGAATTTTAGCTCTAAAAGGAATATTATTATAATTTAGAAAGAAAACTTTCTAAAAATTTTGCCTGAGAATTTGAGATATCTGGCTTTCATTCCAACATAGATTGTTTTGGATATTTGAAAGACAAAATTCCAGTTTCCAGCAAGATTTAAGTAAAATCTAACAAGCTTCAGATTTCAGTCAATTTTTGAGGAAAGTAAGGAGGGCACAAAAAGCTTTGGGGAAGTGATCAGTATTGAACTGTTGGAAAAAAAGTAGTAATTTGCTTTGTGTTTTGAAGGTGAAAATATGATAGGAACACTAAGCACAATAACTCATATGTTTATCCTTTGTGCAAGGTTTCTACTAGCTTACCTGTTGGCTGTAGTGTCCTGGACACTTTCCAATTTGCTAAAAAATTGCATTCAATCTCCTTGCATTTTTGTGTACAGTTTCAGCTGCATATGTTATTTATCATTTCCTGGTGTGCCATGTTACTGTGGCTACTAATTGTTTCATTTTGATTCAAGGTTAAGCCATTCCTATGTGACATTTGAGTTTCTGAGAGCAGGATAAAGAAAAATTGTGGTTCTATTCTGAAAGTGCTTACAAACTAAATTCTGATGAGGAGTAATGAATGGGTAATAAAAGAAGGAAGTAGATGTAAGAGAATGGACAATGACTGTAAAAATTTATTTATATGACTATTCAACTAAAAGCAGAGTAGGCTGTGGTGTAAATATTAATGATATTACTTATCATTAATATTAATACATAATTAATACATTAATTACATATTAATGATTTACTTTTCAAATGCAGTAGACAAATCAATGATGTTTAAACATTTATCCCTTACATGAACTATTCCCCTACATGGCCTACCAGATAAAGGTCTTGTGGGAATGTGTGAACAACAAAATTTACCTGACAGGCCACCTCAAATGAATTAATAGACAAAAGGAAAAATCAGACAAAACTATAACCAAAATAGGATTGTATGGCTACTGAAATGGACTGATAGAAAAAAGTAGGAATGATGGAGAAATATGAGAAGGTAATTAAAGAAACACATGCATATCTATGTGAGGAAAGATAGAAATACAGCTGTTTGTGCTTGCTATCAAGACTGGAGTATTCAGTGAGCGCTGCTGGCTTCTGCGGGAAGGTCATTCCCTTTGTGTCCTGTCTTGGAGAAAGGGCATATATACACAAGCGGCACTTAGACACATAGACAAATATTTAAATCTATTCCTCTGACTTGATTGCTGTTTAGGTAGCTCTAACCTAAGCCAGTAGAAACACCCTATGATAAACACACAAGGGAAAAAGAAATAGCTGCAAAATTTACTTAGGTCCAAGAAGCACAAAGTCTAAAATCAGTTTCAGACTTTGACTCATCTCTGTATTTTACTGAGATGCACCTTTGAGTGTTTTGCTTCACTGTCTTTTTAAACTGTGGAAGTAACACTTTCTTTACTAGGAAACTTGGAGCTTAATTTGGCAAATATTGCAGAGGAATTTTTAAAGCTACAGATATGACTGCCAAGTATTATCACTTACCATTTTAGTTTCATTAACTGCTCCAGCTTGCTAATAAGCCTCTTACACAAGCTTCATGCCATATTGCCACATCTTCACTGCCACCTTATGTGACCCACATGTTTCTCCAGTGTTTTTTACCACAAACTCATTAGGGCAGGGCCCATCATTTCCTGTGTTTGAATAATGCTGAGCAAAATAGTACCCAGGGGCTTCTCCGCAGCATGCTGTATAAATATTAAGCATCACTATAATCATCGCTGTTATTATACTGTGGTTACTATGATGTTTGTTATTATTACTGCTATTATTATTATGTAATGAATTAAGTAATGAAATACTTAACATCTGTAAGCCATTATATGTCCTGAAATTATGCTATACTGTAGTATAGTATCTTGAAAGTAGAATATACATGCCTCGAATATTCTACATATGTGCTTATATTGCGTTTAAAGTTGCATAAAGTATGATTCTGCTATATCAGAACCAACCAGCATGCATTATCTATATACATATATACATATATATATATATATATATACACACCATATGGATGCACTTGTATCCTTGCATCAGTTCAACCTGGCTGTTGTTGATTCTTCCACTCACACATTTTCTTCCAGTTTTTCCTTCTGCTCTTTTTCTTTCTTATAGCTGTGTGGCCTGTTTCCTTGCTTTCATTGGGCTGTCTGGTATCACCAGGAGCAGCAGGAGAGGGCTGCTCTGTGAAGGAAGGGGATCCATGAGCCAAGGGTGGCGGTAAAGCTGTCTGGGTGATATTCCCACTGACAGGGTGGTGTCCCCCAGCACTCAAACAAGGAGAGCAGAGCAGGTCCAGTGGTGGTAACCAGGAGCCCAGGGTCCCCAGAGAAATCTGCAGTGCTGAGGCAGGTTTGAGGCCAAGCCAGGAAGCCAGCAAGGCAGGATCCAGGGCCAGGGAGGTGTGGGGACTGTTACAGGCAACCTGGGAGCAGCTCAGGAAGGTCCCAGGGTGAGCAGTGAGCTCAGATGCAGCTCCAGTCAAAGGGCTGAGGCTGCTGGGATGGAGGCACCAAGAAAGGTTCTTCATGGCTCCTTCTCACTCAGCAATCCAACCCAAGATGTCACAGCCACACTGTTTCAGCACTGACCTTGAATACAGGCACTCAGACCGCTTGGGAGCAGGGGAAAGGCTACAGTGTCTCTTGGTGCACTTGGGGCCACGACAGATGTGTGTCGATCAATTGTGGGACTACATGGATTTAACATACTCTCGTTCTGCCTTGCTAGTTAGTTAATATTGAAATAGAGAGTTCATTCTCAGGAAGAAAAAAAAAACCCAAAAAATTAAAAAGCATTTTTTTAAGTATTTGGGGGAAGGGTAATAAAATAAGCAGTTATTCTAAACATTGAGACAGCGGCTGGTCATGCAGCTATCTGAGGTCATAACGGAGCATAGGAACACAAGTGGATGATGTTGTTTTACTGACTCCTTGCTCTTTTCCTTAGCCTTATCAAATACTAAGTATCCAGATGAGATTATTTCCAAGTGTAGTGTGTCCACCAAGTCCTCTGGCTTCTCCTTTCACTTCCTGACTCCCCTCAGCATCCATCATTCACATCTCCAGCTTCTCAACCCTCATACCACTATGCCTGGCTATCTCAGCTCCTTTTAACTGCGGTCCTCTTTCCTCTTTAATCATTTCCTAAAGCCATAATAGTAATCTAAACCTCTCCCTATCAAATCTCTCTTTTTTTTGTCTGGACTGTACTCCTGTTTTCTGTCATGCTCTTTCCTTGTTCCTGCCCTCTTCCTGTTTGATGAAGAGGTCAGGAGGGTCAGAAAAGGAATCCTAATTTTTACAGTGCTTGGTACACCTCTGTGTGTGTTTGGGAGCCTCGGTTCTGAGTTAGGTGGTAAAGTTCATTCTGATATGAGCCTAATTATGTTATCAGTTGCCTTTGGAAACCTTACTTCACAAGGTAAACTGGAAAGGAGAAACAAGGCAGAAGAAAGAGTAGTCCTCCTACACATGTACGAGAGCTCAGATGCACAGATGTTTGGACTGGTAATTATAGATGTCTGACAGCTTTAGGTGCTTGCAGGATTTAGTATGAACTCCATATGAGCAGAACACATTGTCCTCAGAGACTTAATGTTCATCACAGCCTTTCTAAATACCAAAGATGGGTGAATATGGGCATGAATATTTTCACTGAGAAGAAGAACATGCATAAAGGTCAATATACAAATGATGTCTCTGAACTCTCAGGTTTAGAGATAAATTCTCAGTCTGCCTTTTGATCAAAATAAAAAATCACAGGAAACAAGAGGACCTTGGAAATCACAGGTGGTATTTATGATGTGGCAGTTAGCTGCCTCTGCAGAATTTTCAAATTACATATGATTTACATTGTAGGCTTTCTTGTACACTTTCTGTATTATTGTGAACTTGGACCTTCAGAACTTAACTTTTTAATGTCGTTACATGAAATACTGAGAAACAAACATAGCTGTAAGGCTGAATAAGGATTTGTAGTATAATATCGGTGTTTGAGCCTGGGCTGCTGTATCTGAGGCATCTTATGACAGTGGGAAAAGGATGAATAAGTAGAGGAAGAATGAACAAGTTCTGCTTATTATCCCTCATCCATATAGCTTTAAAAAATCTACAGTGAAGTTAAATTACACACTACTCTCAATTTGAAACGTTTCTTGTAGACTATATATATAAAGGTTAAAAGCATCTACTTTAACGAACCAACAAAACTCTTTCACAGGATGAATATCTCTCAGGTCATAAAGACCCTTTTTCCAAAGGAGTTCACCGATAACTCTAAAGGTTGTAGCATTTTTTAGTTCAACTGTTCTTTTTTAAAATCTCATATTTCAACTTTGTATTCCTTATTTTCTGCTATTTATTGTACAGGAAGTAACCTTGATGAGAATTCCAGAAACTTCAAGTTCTGAAATAGATTTATTGACTTTCAAGTTTTAACTCTCTAGAAACTATAGCCTTTGATAGCATATACAGGATTAATACATTAGTTGCCAAAAAAGGTAATTTAAAAGGTAACAATAGAAACATATGTAATTTTCCAGATACACTATGAAAATATCAGATAACTTTTGGATGCTATCCTAGAAGTTTCTTCTACAAATTATATCTAAATATACACTTAAGGAAATGAAAAAGCCTTCTGTAATGTTCTTAACCTTCAGAATACTTTAAAACATTTAAAAATACAAATAAAATAACAAGAATGATATTTCTTAGAAATTAGTAGTCAGATGTACCTGAATATTTTTTCATATGCATGAATATCAGTTTTTCTTCTGAGAAATATAAAAATTTCTATGTGATAATGTAAAATGTATAAAGTTTTTTAAAATAAGAATACTTAAAATTTCAGTCATTCTGAATATATATCTAGGGTTTACTCACTATTTAAGTGCCTTCTAAAGGTGATCCTTTACAAGCTAAAATACATTTGATTTCTCACAGCCTTGGCATTTCTTCTGTATCTGCTGATATCATCAGCCTGCAACACTTGGAAGAAGGAAGCTCCATTTCCAAATCCGGAGAAGAGTGATTATGAATTCAATATGCCAGCAGAGAAATTCAGACAGAGGTCATGTATCCGGTATCCTATTAGTGTGTGGGATTGCTGTAAGTCATCCAGATTTTTTTTAAGTCATCTCTGTTCAACTTTAGGAGAACTTTTGGACACATCTGTTTTTAGGTTTAAATTTAAAAAAGACAACTTTCAAAAAAAAAAAAAAAAAAAGAAAAGAAAAGAAAAAAAGGACACACAGCAAAAACCAGCACTGAAGAAAACTATATAACTATATTTGTTCCAGAAGTGGTCTACAAACCAGCTAGTGAAATTCTGTCTGCATTGAAGAGGCTGCAAATCTCCAATAGTCTTTAGAGTAAAACTCTAAAACGTAAAGCTAAGTAAAATGCTAAGACGTTATTCTTTCAAAATCAGGCTCCACTGAAATCACTGGCAAAATTAATCAATTTTAGTGGAACTAACATATCATCTCTGCTCTATCCTATAGCCCTTATTATAAAGAAAGAAATTACATTCATGCATCAGAGAACAGAGAACCAGAACGCATCTACATGGTCACCATGTCGAGTTCCCAGGGAGCTGAACACTCTCCTGTTCATTTTGACATAGGCTGGCCTGTTTCTTAGTATAGCCATAGTATACTATATAGTATAACTAATCAAAGAATTAGCATTAAAGTCTAAATTCAGAATGCAAAACAGTACAAATAAGTAGAAATTTAGGCTGACAATGTACTAATTTTACTGTATAAGTTCTGTGGTGTTCAGGCTTATTAAAATATCAGACTATATTGTTTAAAATACACATTGTCTGTAGGTTTCTAGGATTGAACAAAACAATATTCTGCTTCTATTTAAAGGAACAATTGCATTCTTAGCATAACCTAAAACCATCATATGAGGTATAGGTCTTTCTCAGTGGATCATTACTGAAAAAGACATTTTCTAGGGAGATTTTAATGCTGAAGGAGACTGTTTTCAATTTGTTTCAAAGACAATATTCCTCTCTATGGTTTTAGTTAATCTCGTCATTAGAATTTTGAAAAATAAAATAAAATAAAGTGAAGATTGAGTAAAACTGACGGCAAGCATTTGTTCCTACTGTGTACTTTGTTCCACTTTGCTGACAACTTTGAGATTCTAATTAATTAGCCATCAGTCCCTAGATATGGGCTGATTGAAACAAAAATGAAGGGCAAAGAAAAGAAGGGGGGCATTAAAGGCAGGAAACAGCTGATATATCTTGAAATTGAGACTGGTGACTGATCTTGTAATTGTGGCTTGAAGGGCAGATACAGATGAAAAATGGCATTATCCCAGTACAGATGCATACACAACAAGGAAAGACTCCTGAAATTGAGCCTGAGAAAGGAGAAAGCACTACCACAGAGCTCAGCAAGAGCCCAATCCAAGGTCCATTTAACTCAGGGAGAATCTCCTGACTGAATTTAACAGGGTTTGGATCTGAATTTGATTGAATAACATTCCCCCCTGCACACACCCAAATGAACACTGTGAGTTAAGCTGCAATAAAACATTTAGCTCAGTCTGTTAGAGCATGGTGCTACTAATGCCAAGGTCACAGGTTCAATCCCCATATGGGCTATGCGGAGGATTGGACTAGATGATCTCCAGAGGTCCCTTCCAGTCTTACCATTCTATGATTATTAATACGCCTTACTTGGGTCCATGCTCCACATGACTATTTTTCCACAGTTTCATGAGTAATAGAGAGTATTTTAACCTTGAAAGGGGCCAGGAAAAAATCAGAGAGATAAAGCTCCATCAGTGGACAGTGTCTGTTAGCTGGTCTGTGCTATGGCAATGACTGATTCCCAGGTGAATCACCTTGAAATGTGCTTTTCACATCCATTTGCCTGATAAGAATCTTGGTCATCTCAGTAAGGCAATCTTTCTTTTTGTATATATTTTACACATTATCATTACATCCTTTTTACCCACAGTTCAACCTAGTGCTTCTGGATAATTACTTTAACACTTTTACCTGCAACTATATGTAGGGTTTATGAAATATTAATAGCACAGGTCAACATTTATATTAAGGAAAGTTTTGTGTGTGTGATATGATTTGACATAGTAGCTCTAGGAAAAAGGAAATTGATGTAACTTTTACAGAGGACATCAGGGTATAATACCACATCCCAACTTAGCATTAGGTGGAACAAAATGCAGAAGCTTTACTTCAGCAAATGCTGAAATAGAAAAAAAAAATCTCTGTATTTAAAATTCTGCTCAAACACTCCCTCTACACACTGATATTTCACAATAGACTTGTTTTATCTGTGAAGTAAAATAGGAGTATTATAAAGTTTCTCATGCCTTCAGAGCAAGTTGCTGGTAATAATTCCCATGCTCACTGAATGTTTTCTGTTTTTTCCTTACCATAAACAATAACCCGCAGAAAGAACTATGCAGGCGACCCAGTAAGAATGTAATAAACTCACGCTTTAACAATGGCAACTTGAACGATTAAGCAGGATTCTCCAGATAATTCGTATTTAATGCAAAACCAGTGAATTTGACAGATTTGTCATGTATAAAATACATCCTTATGTCTTTTTTTTTTTTTTTCAGCTAGTTTGCTTTTCATATAGAGAGAATGAGATTTAAGCATCACATCCAAATTGTCCCACAGGCACATGAGTTCACTTACGCACTTGAATGTATGATTGCTACACCAAGTTTTCTATTTGTTTGTTTTCCCGTAAGAAAGGAATTCTAGTACTTAATGGGAATCACCAGCCCAAATGTTATTTTAATCATCAAACTGCCACATGAATAACACGTGCAAATTTCAGCTCTTGCGAAGCTCCTTCAGCTGCATCCAAGTCCTGAAGGAGACACGTACGTTTTTGACATTACAGTCCTCCAGACGGCTACAGTTCAGTTCTGGGCCTCTGAAGACAGACAATCTTTGCGGCCTTTCCTAGGCCGAGTGTGCCAGTATTTCTTTGTGATTCAGGTGTCCATATTCCACATACTTTGCCTGCAAGTCTGATTTGCTAAACCAGTCTTTATTAACCCTGGATTCTGCCGACTGCTCTCAGTCATGAGACACAGGAAGGTGGTCTGGTGAATGACTGTAATGCTTTTCCTACAGAATAAACATTTATACGTAGTCCTATGTGTGTGAACAAAACAAAAGCAGGAGGCTGACTGTGGAAATGAAGGCAATATGTGACTGTTCAAAGTTCAGCATTATTTTATTTACTTTCAAACGACAATCACTGCTGAAACAGTGTATGAAATAATTGTTAGCTATCTTTGGGGGTGTTCAAAAAAGGCTATGTTGCTGTACTTAAAAATCTTCTGATTTGCATATTTAAGTTGTTTATTTTAAAGATGTCAAAAAAGATTTTTTTTTAAATGAGAGATTTAAAAAAGAGTTCACATTTCCTAGTTCCTTCAGGACACAGCGTTACAGCGGCAGCCTTTCCTTCGCTGAGGACGAAGAGCAGTGCTGAGAGCCGGCCCCCAGGTCTGCCGCTCTCCTGCAGAGAGCGTTTGTACCCGTGGCAAGGAGTCAGTCCTACGCGGCAGCGCACCCAGCGCGGCCGCGCTCTCCGGGCAGCCGTCAAAAGGCAGAAATCTGTGTCGTTCCCATTAAGCCCTTTGATCTGCTTTATTTTCAATCCAGGACGTTCAGCGTGCAGAGAGAGGGAAGCTGAAGCTCCCTTCCTTCCGTCACCAGGTGGGGACGGGAATCCTGACGCCCGAAGAGTCTGCTCTCTACTGCAGGCCCTTCTGCTACAGGTCGTTGTCATTCCTTTTCTTGATAGCTATGCCATGGTGAACTTAAAAGTAAACAGCAAACATTGGTTAGGTCAGTGACTGGCACAGAAGGTGTTCACAGGCCACTAGCTATTGGTTACCGCGTGCATCCTGCTGGCAGACTCAGCAGAGAGCAAATCCAAAGATGTCACCTACATTTCGGGAAGTAGGACTTACCTTTCTGTAGTGAGACTAAGTTACAAGCAAAAGACTGAGAAAATTAGGTCTATGGAAAAGTACTTTAATTTGCGTGGCTGTTAATTGGCCTCTTTCATTTAACGTAAAAATATGCCATAGTTTTTACAGAAAAAGAAAACATATTCCTTGTCTTTCATGTAAGCCACAGCTGCAGCTCTGCTGGAATCAATGGCATCACAACCTTAATTTCACTAAGGCCACAATTTCATCCCCAGTGCAAAAATTCCTAGGTGGACAAATATTGCATTGCTCAAAAGCTACATTAGTATTAATATTGCCATCCAGGGTACTTCGGTTTAATTGCCTCAGTCTTTATGCTGTTTTACTTTAAGATGGATGATCTCCTGTTAGTAAATTACAATAAATGTTAGAAATAGGCTCAGCTCCAATGTATATGTGAGGATGGAATTAAAATTTTCTGGTTTTAGTTAGGCAGACTATTAGAGTGTTTAAAAATATGTATTTAGTTCAAAATGCTTATTTTTGACATCCATCAAAATTTCTATTTTGGGGATCAAGTTTTCATCACACTCAATAAAAGTATACTATGAATGTTAACCAAAAAGCATGTCAGATCTGTCTGGAAGGCAATCAGCGGATCTGAGAGAGAGGAAAAGTAGACTTTTTTTTATCAATAATACTTTCCTCTTGTTCTTCTTATAAATTACTTCACTCCTGGTCTATATTTAAAGCAAATTTTCACTGTTTTGAATTGTCAGTTTAATTGACTTCAGTACATAAAAATGCATACCAAATTAATAAATCAAGAATCAGGCCTGGAATATTTAATTCTTCATTAGTGTTCACTGAATGTAACCTGAATATATATTGCTCTAAGCTAACCTATTTTTAAGTCTGGCTTTCTACTTGAAGATGTTAGGGGGAAAAATCCCACACTGACCTCATTTTAAATTATTTGACAAATACACATCAGGATGAAACCTGTCACAATTGGAGATGCACAAGTTGTAAAGTGAGCTGCACTGAACCATCTGAAGGTAATAAAAATTACTTATTCTCTAGAACAATCAGTCCTTCAATTACCCACCAAAATCTGGACTTGGATGTCAGCTACCCAATAATGTATCTGTTATTTGTCAGGAAACCCTGCCAGAAGTATTTCTTTTTCTTTGCAGATATAAATACGAAAAACAGACGTAAGACACATAGGAGTGTCATTTCTTTTCATGTCCACAAAAATAATTTCTGTCTGGAAGGTCCTTTCTGCAAATGGTTTGTGCTCTGGAAAGGGGATTTCAAAAAGTTTTTGACAACTTTTGAAGGCGGATAATGAGGGGGAGACACTCCTTCTCTAAAGTTTCATGGATTTTGGCCACATACCAGATGACTTGGTAATCATTATTCTGAGTCCCAAAATGATTTCTAAGGAGCAAATGCAAAATAATTATTTTGAACAGATCATCTCACCCTGCAGTTAATGTTCCCGTGGGACTTGTGAAATGGGACTTGAAAATGTTGCCTTCTGATTCTGTGGAAATGTGATAGGAACAGTCCAATATATTGTTCAATACAATTCTGCATAACTACAGCAGATCCTCATGCTATTTCTCATTTTTTTCAATTTTTTTTATTATTGTTTAGAACTAAACTGATCCTATCCTCCATTTCAAGTCTCTGTTGCACAAAGAGGTTATTGGATTCCTCAGGCTGGGGTCAGAGGTTTTTCTTTAAGAGACTTCTCTATGTAGGGTGAGCTGGACACAATCCAGTAACTCTATATTTAGGATGAATTCATCAGTCTATATATGACCACCAGTTGATCTGAGCCTCACAAGCCAAAGTCACAGTTCACGGAACAGATGTGTACACAAGTGACCGCTTCATGCATACAAGCAACGTTACCGAAGAGACCTTAGGATACCTGCGTCCTTTCCAACGTCTGCCAGAAATTTTGTGGCTATATCTTTGCAAACTAGACAAAACAAGAGCAATCTTAGTGTGCGAGCATTATAGTGATTCTTGCTGAGCTTTTGGCCTGGACCAGCTAGGTGTGTCCTACAGAGTGAGTGGGCATGTTCTGAGGCACAGCATGGTCTCCAGATCAGCCCAAGCATATCGTCCTCTTAAGGAGAAGGCATTTAGCTGCTTGAAATGTGCCTTGCCTCAGAGTCAATGAATGGGTTCGTCACCTGGCGCAGGGGCTTTGGCCTCCTGGTGCAGGGGCAGCCTGCTGGCAAACAGGCAGAGCTCCAGCATCTCTCATCTTCCCTGGGAGCACTGCCCTAGTCACACAGCATCTGCTCCCTCTGCCCCCGAAGTGTCCTGAAAAATCCTAAAAAATGTTGGAAAGCTTCTTAATACCTCTGTAAAACCATAGTTATAACACCTCTGTTCTAGCAGATACTTGTCCATTGCATGGGGTTAGAACTGAATCTCTGCCAGATCAGGAATTTCCTGTGGTATGTGTCTACAAACTTTGCTTGATGGGGCCCTAATCTTGCCCGTGTACTAATGTGACAAATTAATGGCTATTAGTAAGATACTGTTATTTACAGTATGTTACAGGTGCTGATTTGCATTTGTAACCAACTCTTCTGAAGAGTTGCTGACAGTTTTATTGGGCACGAATGTATCTTCCCCAAAACTTTTGAAGCTTGTGTTTCTAGGTCTTTGTCTGACAATGCCTGATAAGACTCTTGAATAAGATATTTGATTCATTAGTAGACTATAATTGTAATTATAAAAAGATAATGAGCACAGCTCATTGTTGTTTTGGAACAGTTCACAGTTTTTGTAGTTCTTTTGGCTCCATGGTTTTTAATAGCTTGATGGTAGCAGCAGTTGTTACACAAGCAAACACCTCCTCAAACATAGCTGGAGACCACACTGCAGTGCAGTGTACAGGTAACAGCTAGTTTAGATAAGCTATTTGGAGTAGCAGAGGTTATCTGTAAATGCAGCTGGGCTGACTTATCTGCTCAGAAACTAAACTTCATAGCATTATTTATAGAGTATATTCTGTACCAAAAATATTATTTATCACTAGCTTCCATCTTTCTCCCATACACTGTGAGATTTGTAAGATGTAAACATTTTTATCCTCTTATAAAACCAGCCATTTTTTTTCCTATAGAAAATGTTGGGCTTTTTTCCTAAAAAAAAAATTTTAATTTCTTGAGTAAAATTCAAAAATAGAATTAAACAAGATTAGTTTCCCTTTTAATTGAGAATTCGCCACATTTGGGGAGATTAGGTTTAGCTCAGTTGGTTAGAGCATGGTGCTGCTAAGGCCACGGTCACGGCCTTACCATTCTATGATTCTGTAGGACAGAGAACTTTAAGTCTGATCCACTCTTGATCTTAATGTTAGCAAAAGGTGATATACAAATTAATTGCAAAAGATTTTAAAAAATCATAGAAAAAACATAAATCTGAGCAGAAAGAATAAGCAGAAAGTAAAAAAATCTATAAATCTAAGCAGAAAGACTAGCAAACAAGCAAGGAAAATCGTAAAAATACAAGAATAAATGGACATATTTTAACAGATTGTAAATGAATATATGATTGTGGCAGCACTCTAAAAGGTAGCGCTCAGATTTTTTGCTGAAAGGTTAAGTGGCCCTTGAATTTGAAAAGGTTGAGAAATCCTCTAAGAGATGGACTATTTATTGAGTTTATAAAGACTCGTTAGCAATGATTAATGTCCGTCTTGTAAAGTGTAACGAACTGATTCACAAACTGCATTTCACAGACCAAGTTCTCACATTCTGATTCATTTCAGCCTTCTGTTAAATCCCTTCAAGCAATTTTTACTCTGTGCTGAGAGTCATTAGCTAAGGGCAAGTCTCTACGTCCTCAGTCATGCTGCACAGGGAACGGTGAGAAGAGGAAGACTGCTGAAGAAAACAGTTCATGGAATAAGTTGTCCGAAAGACTGGCTTGAGTATGTGTTTCTAGACCTTGGTCAGAGTAGATGGAAATGTTTTTTTCTAGCCTGCAAAGCAAAGTGGCGGTGTAGAAAGAAAGTCTTTGGCAGTTTGCGGCGAATAGCTCAGAAGTGTAGCTCAAGCCCCAGGTCGGTCAGCTGAGGGGGTTCAGCAGGGAGCTCTCAAAGGGGACGGCCTCCAAAAGGCCAGGGTCTGCAGCGGGCTTGCGTCCGCCTTCCAAGCTGGGGAAGGCCACACTGACTCATTTTGCTATCCCCAATTAGTTATATTGTTTGAATTTTTGATTCTAATAGCTGTTTGTATTTTTAAGAAGAGAGAATTATAGTGATTGCTATCAAAAACTCAGCCATTGGAAACATTTACTAAATCATAGCATTTGAGATACTATAATGTTTCCCTATCCTTAGAACAGGAAATGACTGTGGTATCGCAGATACTCTGATAAAGTAATCGTTGGTAAATGCAGGGGTACTTTTTTTTCAAAAATAGTAACCACAATAGCCACTGATTATAGACAAGGAAATAACGGAATTGCCATTCTGAGTGTTTTATTTGCTTCAGGATATAACTATTAATTATACAGTGTCATTTACTGTATATGAAGATATATTAACTACCCTGAAATTAACAGCTGATTAGCCTAAAAAAATGAGCTGTATTGCCAGTCCTTCTCTTCTGAAGAACTGAAAGCAAATATAATTATTTAACAATTCTGTATCTTTATGTGGTAAACTTAGAAAAGTTTTCCATTTTAATTATTCATTTCCTGAGAGACAGCCTGTAGCATTTTACATGTGTGTGTGGGTAGGATCAACTCAGCCCTGCAGCTTGCAGTGGGATCTGCCTTTAAAAGTATCTTCCTCAGCTCCTCACTGATTTTGTGCATCTGTATGAACTTGAATAACCATTTTAATCACGAATGTCTGACCCTGGACACTTCTGAGACTTTGGCAACATCTTATCTGAGCTAAACCAATAGAGTATGTCTGCCGTTAGCTTTACTAGTGTTTCATTAAAATCTTTGCCCTTAAAAACTGGGCTCTCCAGATATCTTGTTTGTCTTTTAATTAAGTTATTATGACATAAAATTGGAGTAAACGAAAGATGAATCAGGCCTATGGCATATTATTGGTATTAGATAATATTGTGACAAACGTTATTCTTTCTTCGTTCTCTTTTTTTAATTCCTATTTAGAACAACATTTGTTCTAAATCCATATTTGTCTTGGAAGAAGGAGACAAGGGGACTGTGTTACTCATCTGAGGTTGTGATTTGACTGTAACCCAGTTTAGCAATGTACATAAAAACTAAAAAAAAAAAAAAAAAAAAAAAAAAAAAAAAAAAATTACCTGAATTTAATTCACTCAAGGCAGTTAATTTATAACAAACAATCACATATACGTATATTTTGTACTCTTCAGAAACTAACTTACTATAAAAATGAGGGTGATTGATATCTTGGACCCATTTTCTGAAACAGATTTTCAATTATTTCTCTATAGTACTGGGCCTATTTTGAAGAAGTGCCATGAATAAAGCCTGGTTGAGAGGCAAATGGAAAAAAGGCATAGTGGGAAGCGGTGTGTCTCAATATCATGTTTAAGAGCAAAATCTGTATGTTGAATACCAGGCTATAGTCTAACACCTTTTCTAGCATTTTACAGATTTGGCTCAAATGAAACAGACTATATTATAATCAGCTGTTTAAACAAGTAAGTGGAATATATACTGAACCAATACACCTTGACTGAAACCATTATTGCTTTCATAGCATTGTACTGACTTCATATGTTGGGCCTTATGGACACAGTGCGGATTTGTAGCCATTTAGTAAAACATTTTTAATACAGTGTAGATTACAAACTTAGATCTTGGTAGACACCATCGGGTTTTATGCATAGCTCCTTCACAGACAACTTTAAGAGACTATTCTTCTAATGGCCATGTGATATAGCTTGAAAGAAGCAACAAGCCAAGTAGTTGTAATTTCTCATTGCTTTTGGATTTCTTAACCTCACCTGAGAATCAAGAGTCCTCTTACATGAGAATTTTTGATATTTTGCATACTATTTTATCCTTTTGCCAGGAAATATCAAAATATATTATTTAAAGAAGATTTACTCTAGCTGTTTATTTCCCACAGCAGTGATAATACAACCTCCTTTTCACCTACCTCATCTTGGATGAATTTCATTCCAGCCATCAAGGGACACATATGTGGATGCTTATTCTTGAAGGCTTTTTTTACTTGAAATTTTTCTGTAAGGTTTCTTTCCACTTTTGGACATTGTCATTGCCTATGTGTGGTACATAGCAGACCAGCAATCCCTCTCTCTGCCACTCCCATAAAACTCTTGGGATATTACCTATACATTTTGTCTGTGTTTAAGAGCTCATTTCTCATCATCATGATATACCACTGTAAAATCATATTTAGCAAGGCCTGTCAAATAAAGACGGATGGTGCTGAATATATTGAAATATGGGATTAGACTAGCATGTTTTATTTCTGAATCAGAAGAATGATGTCCTACTAATCATATGTGGAAGCTATTTTTTCTAATAGTAAGGTAGTAATAACAGGATAGTATTTTAGAAAGTTTTTTTTTTTGGTTCAAGATTTTAACACAGTAAATTTTTTTACAAGCTTAAGACCACAGCCAAAAAATTTTTTCTTCAACTACCTGTTTGTCATGGCATGGCAAAACTGTCAATAAGGAAAAGCTACTCTGCATTTCACCATACTTTCCTATAATTTCTTCCTCACACTACGGTTCAAAAATGAAACGGAAAAAAATAAAGGCCTCTACTGATGGCTTTCCAGAGAGAAAGATTTTTTAGAGGGCTTATCCATATAACAGCCCAACATGAAGCACTGCCAGCTGAGGTTAAAGGAGTTTCATGTATGATAACGTGTGAGTTTTTCTGAAGGTAGAAAAGATCAGAACAAAAGGTGCTGTATCCCTGAATTTGTTCTCCAGCATTTTCACTCACTGATATTTACAACGAGCTGAAAATATAGCCCCTGATCCCCAAGCATGTCTTGCTGGCATTCACTCATAATTCACTGGTAGGAATAGAGTGTACCATCCACTCTCTTGCCTAATTTACTCAGCACCATTTCTCCTTTGCTCTGTTTATTTAACTTCTTTTTTTTTTTTGATTGTATTTTGCTTCTTTTCTTGAAGATGCCTATGCCATTCTTCCCCACGGATTCTTCTCCAGTCTTTTTGGGGTGGCTGGAATGATGTTAGACTACACAAGAAAAGAGAGCTATAGCGTAGCAAGGTGAGCAAAGAAAAACAATAAACGAACAGAAAGTAGGCTTCTGATGGGCTTGCTTCATATCTTTTAGAGGAAAAAGTTTTGAAAATGTACAGTTCATACAGCTCATATCTATTTTTCTTTCTGTTAAGAATATGAGTTCTTCAACTGATTGTTATAGTGGATATATTGTTGATCAACTTCATAATCTTAAAAGAGGTTATTTAGAGCAAGATGGAAAATTTATATTAATTTCCAAGTAAAATAAAATATTATTTTCCTTGAAAAACCATATGACTTTTATTTTTCTAAAAATTATGATTTTAGTAAAACAAATTAGATCAACTTGTTTTTCTCACCAAAATTAAAAAAAAAAAACAGCTCAAAACTAACACCGAAACAAACCTCTTGCTTAAATGTCTTAAACTGTCTAAAACTAAAATGTTTTGAAAAATAATAGGTCCCTTGTGACCTGCTGCTGAGACAATAATGCTATTTGTAGTATTGTTTTCATGAAAGGAGACTGCCCAGACTATGCGTCATTGCTTGATTGTAATTTCATCATGTGTTACAAACTTTACTCCCTGGGGAGCATAACAAAGTCAGCTTCTCGTGTGCACGTCTAGTACACAAGGTTGAACAGAAAGCCAAACGCAAACCCGCTTCCCTGTAGCAATTGGCCATCTCAGACATTTTAAGATGCCATCCCAGATTCTTACTCTGTGTAGCTACGCTTTAAGCTGGCCTTGATGTGTCAATTAATGTTGCTTAAAGGACAACAACAGAAAGCAAAAGTATTGGAGAAAGCAAAAATCTACTGTAGTTTTTTCCTAGTCTCCAGGTACCACAGTGAGTCTTGGAAGATCAAGGCTCTGAGTCTCTGGGAGCAAGGGCTGTGGGAAGGATAACAAATTAAGGTTTTACTGCTCTCTGCATCATGCTTCCTCTGCTTTTAACATCCTGTTTAGGAGTAATAACAGTATAGATACCTATATAATGATTATTATCTCTAATTTCTGTATTTTTCCATATATGCACAGAACCAAAAAAATCTTCATCCCTCACTATCTGAACAGTTTTAAATAGCGAAAGCAGCTGTCCTTTCTAAAGAATAGACACATGGCTTTGCTTCCTGTGTAAAGGGAGATATTCTTCAGTGGGAATTCATGGAGGTATTTAGTTCCTGTGCAGAGAAAATCTACTTAAACATAATGCAATAAAAAGTATGTTAACTCTGTAAGAGCAGACATTCTGTCTGCAGTGGACTTTAAAACAAATGTCACATCAACCTAACAGGTCCTTCTGGGTATGGACAAGCCAGATACAAATGTCTTTCTACAGCTGATAAAAATAAAGTTCGGAATTATTTGCAAACTTTGTAGCTGAATTCAAGGTGCTGAGTCCTTTAGACAGGGGATATTTTTCAGAAAAAAGAGCAAATATGTTAACAAACACCTGCAAAATTTAACGTCTGGACCATGTTTGGAAATAGTTCCTTCTGGAAGAGGAGCCAGAGTGCGCTCCATGATGGGTGACATTGTCGAGTGTCTGCCACCACGGAGAGGAGGTATCGCCAAGAAAACCCACGTCTGCATTGCTTAGGGAAGGGTATTCTGTGGATTAAAATGAGAAAAAGCTGTGATAACAAGATTTAACCTGAGCAAAAACACTGACCAAAGCAATTTCTATTATACTCTGCTTCTGCAGTACTGCTCGTAAAAGCATATTCAGTTCCAGGTTTCATCTGATTTCATGACCTATCACCCACTGTTGTTCAATTTTTAGCTTGGTAAACCTGGGAAAAAAAAGAGGATAAGTGTTAGAGTTGGATGTTTGCTTGGCTATATGGAAGTTTAGTATGAATCCCTGTGGACTTAACATTCTTCATTTTCAAAACAAATATTTTCAAAATAAATTACAGGAATAATAACAACAAAACAATATACAATAACTTACATAAAATACAGCACATTGTATGAACGAATTGGAATAATGAATACGACATATTTCAAATTAACCAGCAACTATACTGCTTCATACTTTTATTTTGTAAGAATTGCTACATTACTATTTGAAATCATCAAATCAAACAAAAGGCACTATAAAGCTATTTTATCAGATTATGTCTCTTGACAAATGACAAGACATCCTATTTTCAGATTGTTTGCTTTTTTGCTGTTGTTATTTTGTAATACGTAGGATAAGATAATGAAGAAATAGAAAATACTAAGTTAATGATGAAAGGGTTTGCCCTGGTATGTGTGAGGCAGAACAGACTCGGGTTATAAAGTCAGGAAAAACTATTGTTTTGATTTCCTGTATAATGCAAACCATACCACATATTTGAATTAATTCTCACTTGACATGATATGCACTTTTGTAAAGAGTTCAGTTTTTAAAAAGTTAAATGCTTTTACTACTTGGTAATCCACTGTATCGCTTCAGAGAGTTTTTCCAGTGGTTAATTACTTTGCCTAAGAAAAAAAGAACAACAGTAGTGCCTTGTTTCTGAATTTGTCTTTCTTCACCATCAGGCCACCAGAGCTTGTATTTTTTTTGAATGATTGAGGAACTTTCAATTGCCAAATATTTCTTCTCTGAGTAGATAGTTTCAGAATCTAAGTCACCTCTTTTCTTTGTCTTTGGTAAACTAGGACATTTAATGAGGAGCTATATATAAAACCAAAACAAAACAAACTGTGAGGTTGAACATATGTTAAAAGTACACATAAGTAACATGAGGAGAAATTTTCCCCAGATACATCTAAGCTGGCAGTTTCCTTACTGCCCTGAGCTATATATTCAGGTGTATAACTCCTTCCCTGTAATAATTCACACGCACAAATGAGCTGCAGGTATGTGAACTTTTGTTTGTAAAGCACAATGTTTTTTGATAGGTTCAGTTGTCAGATACATAAGTGAAAAGACTGTAATTCTGCTGAGCCCTCTAACATTTTTATCATTTGCATTTTATAGTGAAAAAATATAATTGTTAGGACTTTTTTTCAGAATATACTTTTAAAATTATTCCGCATCACTCTTAATTTTCATAATTATAGATTTTTATTATCAACTTCCTCTTACACGAATTTTCACTTTTCACCATTTATTATATTTAGTTTAGTTTTTACTATAACTATTTTAACATCCTGTCAAAGGAACAATATTTTCTAACCAGTGGAGGTTTTTCTTTTCCAATTTGTGATTGAAGCCTAAACATATAACAAACACTGTCAAATAGGACTTTGGCCCAGTCTTGTTTTATTTCCTTGCTCTTTCTCATAATGTTTTCAGTCTTGTGAAACTGATGTTTTTAGACATCAGGTATGTGCATGCTCATGTGAAGAATAAATATGTATATTTGTTGCTCTTCCTATATATGAAATGCAAGCAAGACGATTTCTCAAACTTAACGCTATTTTTTCAGCTTTATGATCACTTACTCTCTCTATGCCAAGTTGAGGCCTAATATTGTTTTTTGCCTTGTTGGATGAGGTGTCACATATCATGCTTAGGAATTCCAGTGCAAATATACTCTTCAGTGGATATTAAAAAAGCGTCAGGTAACATTAAACAACACATTTTTGATTCACCTTCTTAATAAATCTCTCGGTTTCATCCTATACAAATGATATCATTATAACAGCACATGTAATAGTTTATCAGTTACTGGTCAAGGCAGTCACAGAATTGGACAAAATACCTTCATATCACGAAAAACTTAGCTGGCCATTTTGTTGTCTATTGATATATCAGCCTTTGACAGCTGCTCTCTTTTTGTCTATGATAAATGATTCATTTATGTTAGATGAATAGTCACCCAAGTCACACAAACTGCCTTATGAGCCTGATTCAGTAAAAATCTATTCTTCAAATATGTATGTTTCACTTTTTAAAATACCACTGTAGAGAGCAAAGAAAATATTTCCCTACTTTTGCATGCAGTGAAATACTAGTTTTCCTTTCAGTCATATCTCACAGGTTTTGCAACAAAATTGATTCGTAGAAACATAGCTCATTGCTACTGCTAGAAAAGAGGTCAACTTTAATGTCAAAAAGCAAAATATTAGCATGCAGCAATACTGATCAGTATCATATTGTGAAACAACTTCTAGCTTCAAGAAAATTCCTTATGTCTAATGTTCCTGATCACCAGTAAGCTGCTGTCCATATTTCCGTTGTATTTTCTCTACACAACAAATGTAAGAAGTTATGGTGGTTTTATTTGCCAATTAATTTCAAGCAATGATGTATTACTATTTTTATCAGGGCTAGCTCATAGGCTTGCACTGGACACATTGCTTGAACACGAACACTAGGAAAAGTCTGTGGTGATGTAAATCACTTCCCACAAATCTAAGTCAATTCACACCAGCTGAGGTTCTGTCTTTGTGTATTATTATCAGCAGGTACCAATACTCCACCTGCTCTTTCCATTATGTTTTTTAAAAAAAGCTGGATCCCTCCTAGTATCAAACTGACACTTAGGTACAAATGTCTCATGGAATTTGGTCAGGTTTGATTCATCTAGATAGGAGGGTTTTGCTGCTCACATGCATGTGAGATCATATGGCCTTACTCACGTTTTATTGGCTCCTTGAGATTCATAAGATATTGGGCTAGAAGCAAGGAGAGCAGCTGGATGCCCAACAAATTCCAAAAAAAGTGTAGTTATAACAGATATTTAGTTACAGGAATACCAATCGCATAAGCAAATCCTCTGAAAAGTTTGTCCAGCTCTGAATTTCATTTCCAATATCCAGAGAGATTTGTGACAAAAGAGATTTGTTTTTTATCTAGTCAGAACCAAATTCAGTTTCTGCCTCCTTATGCCCATGATTTCTTTAGGAACCTGCTATGAAGGGTGAGCACAATTCTGTTCAAGCGTGGGGTGGATGGGATGGATGAAACTTATTCCCTTGACAACATGATATTTACGGACTTCAGATGAAAATATTCTTAACATTAAAAAATTTAGTGAATATGTTATACATTTACTGGGGAAAAAATATTCTTATCATATGCAAATGCTCAAAAATATACTGTTCAAATATAAAAACTCATATAACTAAGTGTGTGAGTTCCATAGCTTGTACACTTCACCTGGTAAGAATTCACTGTATTTCTATTTGGTGTGAATCCATAAATGCAGATATTACTGACACAAGTACAAAGTACTTATTTCAATGCAAAAACAAAGAAGTTTTTCTCCAGATTATGATAAACTGAATTGGAGTCAAATGTCTTGCATCTTCTACAGCATTCCCTAGCAGCAAATTGTCTGGTTTGAAAGAAAATAAAAATGATTGAAAGCAGCACCAAAACATAAACTTGAAATAAACCTCAAAGTTTTTTCAAGTTCACAAGAATATAGTTAACTTCAAACAAACAAATGAACAAATAGCCATCTCCCCTCTCCCAAATTTGAAAGAGATGTGAAACTTCACTTATGGTTTCTTTCTGTTTTATTTTAGTTTTTATCACAGATTAAAAAGATTTTTGTAGTATTTGCAAAGAGCCAAAATTAAGAACCATCCAAACTCTTTCAGAAAAAAAAAAATCTTACAAGAATTTCTTACTGATTTTTTTTTTTTTTTGGTAAGTGCGACTTAATTAGATGCTGAGTCAAATGGAATTAAATCATAGACCATCTAAGGTTTGCTATGAGTAATTATGTTAGTACTTTCATTCAGAATCATTTCAGCAAACGTTGACATAGGTTATATTAGCTGAGAGAAATCAGTACTGAACTTTTATTTCTTTCATGCAATGTCAATAATATTATCTGAATATCTATAATAAATACAAGATGAGTATAATACTGCAGGTTCTGAATTGACATTAGGGCTCTCATATACATTTGGTTCAATTTTCCTTCATTTCAGGTTCAAAGGTGCTGTCCTACATACACAAAAATATTCCACATCTAACTGTAAATATTACATAAGGATAAAGAATAGAAAGAATCAAAGCATGGTTGAGGTTGGAAAGGACCTCTGGAGATCACCTAGTCCAACCTCCCTGCTCAGCAAGGTCACCTAGAGCATGTTAGACAGGGTTGCGTCCATGTGGGCCTTGAAGATCTCCAGAGAAGGAGACTCCACAACCTCTCTGGGCAACCTGTGCCAGTGCTCCATCACTCTCAGAGTAAAGAAATTTTCCCTCCCAATATATGTCTGAATTTTATTTTTTTCTTAAAAATTGCCACAAAATATTTTGGTGAAGTAACCATATTTTCATATTAACGGTAGTAAATAAGTTTTATTTTAGAAATAAATCTATTTCATATTTTACTTTTTACTTGTCTGATCAAAATAGTTGGAACAATTAACATCAGGGAATACTGAAAATGGGAATCCTTACTGCACAAAAATTTCTTATATTTCGATATTTGTTTTCATTCTAAATCATGATGGAAAATGTGGAAGTTTCCCAAAAAATTGTTCTCTGAAACATTTCACTTTAACAGTTTCAGTATAAACTAACTCTTTCACAACAGCTGCTTCTGAACTGAAATGATCATTTTGGTTGTTCAGCTGGTTGGCAGCATTTAAGCAAATTAGTTTTAATTTCATTTGTCATTAAATTCCTCTGTTTCCCCAGCATTTGTTCTCATCAAATCCATAGCATATGATGAGACCCTTGGGCTAGACTTTTCAGCAAAACTGCATCACCTGCGTGGCATCATGCCATCTGAATGCAAGGGAATAATGAACCGCATTGTAAAGGATGTACCTAGACCTGCAGCAGGTGGGAAGTGCCATTCAAACTATCAGTGATCTGCTGTTAATTCATTGAGAACAAATTACATCTGAACTCGCAGGAGATGCTGTGATTTGACTTAAGAAAATGGAGCTGTTCTGTTTGGGTATAACCCCCCTCAAATGCAGTATTTTCACTTTATGACAGAGAACAATATTGGCAAAATCATGAGTTACAAGGGGTAATAGTTACAAGGGGTAATTTCTGAGTTCTGTGTAGTACCTATTCTCTTCAGGCAGTATTGGTGGAAAATTCCCTTACCAATTTAGCTTTATATATATATATATGTATATGTATATATATGTATATATAGAGAGAGTGGATAAATATTTCTTTTGCCATTTGCCATTTTTCAGCTGGCCTACGTTATGCTCTAAGCATCTTCCTTTACCTATTCACAAACATACACTATGCATTATATTTTTGTGGACATATTTCCATGGCTGACATTTTAGTTCCATTTACTTTTATACTAAAAGGATTAGTATTTTAAAGACATGTATTCTACAATGCAGGTATTATGTAAGAATTTTCAACAAAAAACCCAACAGTTTTACAGCTACAAGGAAGATACAGATCAGAGGGCGTTACATGAAAGTCACTGTCATTGAAGTATTGCAATAAGATGTTTTAAGAAGTTTAGCATATGTCTCTGTGCACAGGTGGGAGGAGAGGACATTGTGTGTAACAGCAAGTGTGTAGATAATTAATGGATGATGGTAAAAAAGCACAAATTGTTACTTACTACCTTTAGGATTACGTAGAAAACTGATAAGAGAGATTGCATTGAGTAACCAGAAGAAAAATTAGTGTTCATGAAGGAATAATGGAAAGCTGTGTTCATGTGAGTATATTGTCTTTAATTATTCATTGACAGAAAACCTGTAGATAAAACACACCTGCTAATCTTTAATCTGACAAACCCTCAGGCCTGTAAAACCTATTCAGGAAGTAAAGAGGATTAATAAAGAGGTAGACAGAATCAACAAGGATGTGTAAGCTGTCCTCAGTGTTCATTAAGAGCAAAAATTGTGCAGAGATTTCATAAATTAAACTAAATAATTCAGTTTTATTTAGCTAGTACTGCTGCATATATTAGTGTGATCCATGATAGTAACAAGAGAAAGATCAAGCTATAAAAAAGGCTTCAATTATAATTCAACCCTTGTTATCCTTTGTGACTATCTGTGTATTAAGGGAAAGGGAGAGATACATACTTTGAAATCATTCTTAAAAACGATGCCACATTATAAGTCTTCTATGTTTTAATAAGGATTGCATTCCTCATGATTGACAGCCTGATAAAACTGAAATTTTCAAATGAATATTCAAGAAAGAAAAATAAATGCTTTTTTTTTTTTTTTTTTTTTTTTGTCATGGTTCACTTGACAAAGTACACCTAATTTATCCCTTCTTAAAATTTCATTCAATGTGGAACTGGAAGACATATATATATATATCTTAAGGTTACCAAATAGAAAGTTTACCAGGCATGAAACAAATCCAGGGAGAAAGCTGAAAAGAAATGTGGCCTATTTGGGTCAGGTCTGAACAATGCGCATTGTGATCTGAATACCCCATCGCTGTGTGATTCCTGCGGCTGGTTCTACGTTAGTCTGATGGTCACCAACATCTAAACAAAGTCCTGTGGTTTTGCAAACTGTTAATGAGCAGATTTGGTTCCCAGGGCCAGGACATCATCCACCAAACCAGACCATCTTCCTTGGTCTGGTTTAATGGCCTTTCTGCCTGTAACTGCTGCCAGATTAACAGAAAACAACCACAGTGAGGATCTAGCTTTCTGTGTATAATCCTATGAGGATCTGGATAAATCTCTCCACTTCCTTTCAAGTTTTCTGAAGGCCACAGTCATTAGCACAAAAATAATTAGAGAACCGATACCATCACACACTATAAAATTCTTTTAATGTGTCTGTCATACAATACTTCAGGTGTAGCACGTATATTCATTGGAGTTAACAAAAAAGTATAACAAACATAGTTTGTCACTCTGCAGAATAGAGGTTAGCAAGGCAGATATGCAGAGCCTTGGACAAATCTGATTGTGCTGGAGCTGGATTTTACCACTAGCAGAAAGGAATCTGCATCTTGCTGTGATTAAAGTCAGCAGGAAGAGTCACAATAAATTGTGTTAAATCAAGCATAACCTTACAAAGTCTTAATAGAGATCAAATAAATTTAGAAATGATTTTTCATGGTTAGGCATACAAAATACAGAATGGATAGAAATGTAAGAAGAAAGGCAGAAAGAACATTACAATAACACATATAAGATGCCAAGGTTTGTATTATTGACTAGGTTTATTAAGGAAGTATATTAAAGTGTTTTTGTTTGTTTATTTAAATGATTTTAGGGCTCTTACCCTGCTGAAGTCAATGACACTGGAAATATTTGAATCTGCATTTTTTTACAGCTTGGAAAAAGTCCTACCTTCTTAATTAATTGATAAAGCTCAGAAACAAAGAGTAGGGAAGGTAGAGAAGAGCATAAAAACAACCTTTTTCATAGAATCACAGAATGGGTAAGGTCGGAAGGGACCTCTGGAGATCATCTAGTCCAACCTCCCTGCTCAGCAGGGTCACTGAGAGCATGGTAGACAGGGTTGCATCCAGGCGGGCCTTGAAGATCTCCAGAGAAGGAGACTCCACAACCTCTCTGGGCAACCTGGTCCAGTGCTCCGTCACTCTCACAGGGAAGAAATTCCCCCTCACGTTCAGGCGGAACTTCCTGTGCTTCAATTTCTGCCCATTGCCTCCTGTCCTGTCACATGGGACAACTGAAAAGAGTTTGTCCCCATCCCCTTGACACCCTCCCTTCAGGAACATGCACACATTGATCAGATCCCCCCTCAGTCTTCTCTTCCCCAGGCTCAACAGGCCCAGCTCTTGCAGCCGTTCCTCATAGGACAGGTGCTTCAGCCCTCTCATCATCTTCGTAGCCCTATGCTGGACTCTCTCCAGTAGCTCCATGTCTCTCTTGGACTGGGAAGCCCAGAACTGGACACAGCACTCCAGATGAGGCCTCACCAGGGCTGAGTAGAGGGGCAGGATCACCTCCCTTGACCTGCTGGCAACAGTCTTCCTAATGCACCCCAGGAGACCATTGGCCTTCTTGGCCATAAGGGCACATTGCTGGCTCATGGTCAACTTGTTGTCAACTTGCTTTTCTCTGGCACTGTTTGTTGAAGGACCCAATATTACTGTTGTCTGCTGAGTGTCTCTACCAGATTGGTCCTGTAGGTGTGAAAGATAAAGAACTGCTTAGTTTCTGTATATCTGGCACATTTTACCAAAGATACTGATACCCAGGTACTCAGATTAGGAAAGGCAGAAAATATCTGGGCAAGGTCACAAGTCACTCTTAAAACCTATGAAGCTTTACTGGGAAAAAATGTCAGCTTGTGAAATCATGAACCTAAATTACTTAATATAAAAAAGTAATATAATATTTAATATATTTTCAAGTAGCTTACTTCAAAGCAGAGAACATTAATAAGCATCAAGGAATTTTAAATGGTGATGTGGGGAGGAAGAAGCGGAGAAGAGTTATGCCTTCAGCTGAAATACAGTTATGTTTCTTCCCAGCTAAACTGTCTGCCGTTGAAATGCCAGAGCATAGCTGTTTCCTAACCAGAGGCAAATGTACAAAGCTTGATTCAACGAAGCTAAGAGAGTACGGTGATCTCAGCCCTCAAATAAAAAGTGCAAACAACTAGAACATCACTGCCCTGACCCTGGACTTCCCCAGCTGTTCAGCTAGGTTAAACCATGTAATATATTGTTCCTCAGATTATACCAGATTAAGAATTATTAATTAGGGATCTTGACTGTAGCATGAACCACTCTGCCTTAAGCAAGAATCTATTCTGGCACTTGTTAGGAAAGTTTGAGACCCTTATTTCTGGTAATTTTTAATGCTTGTCTTTGTGAGCCCAATGCATCAGGCATTCCTGGACCAGCGCTGGTTAATCTGGCAATCTCACTTCAGTCTCTTTATATGTGTGTTATTTTTTCACCCTCTGCAGCATCCCATCTGTTCATATCTCTTCATCTCATCATTTCTCATTCTGCCAAGATTTGTCTTTCCTCAGTGGCCTCACAACCTTGTCCCTTCATATCATTTCCTTTTTGGTGCCTGGGCTTCGCAGCTCCCCACTACCACAGAACGTTAACTTTTAAAGTGATCTTTCTCTGTCAGGTCTTCTACTAGGTCAGCTGCCCCTGGTCGGGTTAACCTGACCTTTTACCCCCACCTTTGCTTCTTCCAGGTTTTAGGTGCTCTCATAAAATGGTTTATTCTAGTGGTTCCAAAAGAAGTATGATATTGAGGTGGGACCTGGCAGAGAAAATCAACCCAAAGACTGTCCCAGAGGAAGTCTTGAGAGAGCCACTACCTCTTATCTGTGCAAAGCGATTCCATTCTAACAGGCCTAATATTTTTCTGATATGCATAATACCAAAAGTCAGACTTTCTACATCCTTAGTCTTCCTCCTCAGCTACATTCCAGCTTTTTCCTTTTCTTAGTTCTCCATTTTCAAATTGGTCCTTTGAATTCTTTTCCAGCCTACTATATTGTAAACACTGTTAGTGTAAGTGTAGTTAGTCCAGCCTAATCCATGGCATGAATATAGTCCTCTCTACAAGTGAGGTGCCTGTGCCGGACCATACCAGCAGTTTATGTTTTCCTGAGGACTGTCTTTGGTATCTGCTGGCTGTGCACGCACCACAACCACTGTGGTAAGCATGTTCTGAGAGAAAATATGTTCTACATGTGTCTTTGCATCTTCATTATCTTGTGAGTATGATACCTCTCTTCAGCCTAACTCTTGCCTTCTCTTCAGTTATGGGAGCAGTTGGAGCTTCTGAAACCATGCATGAGGGATGTCTGGGTCTCCCTGCAGCACTGAGGCCAATAGCTGTCTCCTCAGCAGGAGTCTCCGTGGAGCAAACCATGGAATGAACTTGCCCTATATGCTTTTTCAGTTACATAAAGCGGAAGCACACATTTGGTCCTGCAACATTAATGAAAAAGCTGCAATAATAATAATTCTGTAGGAGAACTTTCCTTGGTTGATAATCACTGACATATGTGGCAAACGGCTTGAGAACAATGAACCCCTCTTGGCTGTCTCTGGTTTAAAGAAATTGCTATTCTTGGGATTCCCCCTGGAAACAAAAATTCTATCTGGGAGATCTCTTCCTTTGAATAAACAAATATCTCTTTGTCTATCTCTCTCTGAATATTTACTTCTATGAAAGACTTGGAGAATTGTAACCAAGAGTGTATAATATATACTCCAATAATATACTAATATACTGAACATATTGGAAATAATTTTTTGATTAATTCAGAAATTAAAAAATGTTAAAAAGACAGATTTCCCTTCAAACGGGAAAATCAGCCTTCTATTGGTGTAATGAAGATTTTTCTAAAAGATTATTTCAAATATGCAATCATTCAAATACCAGACAGATTTTTTTTCTACTTCTTCCCCTTTTCACAGGTTAAAGAAATGACAGAAGAAGGCTTCAATGATAAAAAGTTAAATATAATTTTTGTCCAAAATACAGTAGACTTATATGAGAGATAATTTTGTGTTGGGTAGCTTTGTGATGAATAATCTAAGTCACTCTTGGTCCTAAAATGAGATGCCCCACTTCTCTTAGGTCTCTTGTGAACTCATTAAGACAGCAAACTGTTTTTCAGGGAACAATTCCAATGACTTGTAGAAGATGCTGGCCTTCTTGCACTTACTGCTCAGGAGGAAAGAAAAAGCTTTAAAATGATATTGCAAATAAGTTACAGTACAGTGCTTCTTTCTACTTAATCTTCCAAATCTGTAAAGCAGTATTTCCATTTCCAATTTACCTGAACTCTGATTGTTAATGCCTTTTAGTATTGTATACCTTGTTATTTCAGCAAATACTTGGCCACAAGTAAATGCGTTGAAAGAGAATGTGAATGTTAAAAGGTAATTTTAAGAAAGCAAGTGAAAAAATTCAGGACCGTTAACTTGCTTTGGGGAACAGAATAAGGAAATCAATTAAAATTTGTATTCTATAGATGTTTTAGGTGTAGGTCAAAGTTAATACAAAAAATAAAATATTTTGAATATATTTTATATTTAAACTTATTGACATAAAAATAATGTGAATAGAGAACCTGTGGAATAAAACAAACTATTCAGTAGAGGATGGCAGCATGTCGAATGAAGTTTTATACTCTACAGTATTATTTTTAAAAAAAATTGTATAAAAATCTTGCCAACGCTTACTATCCAAGTAAAAACAGCTGCAAATCTGGCTGAATAAACTAATGCAGATGGTAAATATTTTGACTGAGAAAAAAAATGGTCATCCAATCCATAACTTCCTCTTCCATTGGGAATCCTACTCTTTTGGATCATTAAATAATGATCTCATAATCCAACAGGATTTTGCTGTATTGGGAAATGCAGTGATAAACCCAGGGCTGAGCCCTGCCAGATGATCTGGGGCAAATTTTGACACAAAGAGAAGTATCTGTGACTTGCCCTCAGAATACTCCCATTGCAGAAATACATGAGGCAGTTACTGGGAGATCTCTTAGTCCTCAGAATAATATCCCCTTGACCTGCCCACTTCAATTTGAGGTGCAGCTTGGCAGTGCAGTTTCTGTTTAAAGAATTGTTTTTCCAGTCTTCCTGGGAATAGAATATTAAATTTAAGTGAATGAAGATATGCAGTAATTATTTGAAAAAGATGATAGGACTTGCTCTCATTGTAATCAAAATCATTCCTACTGCCAAGATTGCAGACCAAAAATGAAAAAAAGGGGAAAAAGGCAAGGTAGTTTCTTTTGCACCCTCCTTTTCCTTCATCAGTGTAGACTTCATGTGCTTTCTATTTATTTCAGCCAATTATGCTTGACTTTTTGCCTGAATAACCCCTGCAACATAAAATAATTTAGAATTGAGAGAAACCTGCTGTACTTCCCCAAAATGTGTTATGTTAAATTCAAGGCAAAGAAATAGGAAATATCATTGGACCACTCTGAGGGGCCTCCTGCATCTTTCAGAGTCTCTGCTCGTCTTTCTCAGAGTCTTGGTATTCCAGCCAGTTTCTAGAGGAGGCAAGCGAAGAGAAAATATTGCAATCCTATGCCTTTTCTAAACCTTTTTTCTCACACTTTCTAAATGTTGAGCAATGGCAGGACTTGAGAGCTTAGAAGTGAAAACTTCAATGATTCAAAGCTTACTTCTTCCTAGAAATTTCCAAGAATTCAAACTCTATCATGGGCAGAGCTAATGAAATAGAATGAACAGAAGACATTGCTAGGAGCTCTAACTATGGATGAGTAACTTTAATCTATAGCTATAATACAGATTCAAAAGCTAGATCTTAACCAACCACTGGGAAAGGTCTCTGTCGTTGTGGCAGAGCCACAAAGGGGAAACAAACTCAGTCTTCTTGTGCTGACACACAGATTTGCCAAATTTCAAAAACCTGAGAACTGGTTGAAACATTAGATATAAATAAAGAGATACATAAAAACCTATTAAAACTATTGTCAAGTATTTTTCCCTGTAATTCCTGTGATATCAAAATGGAAATAGCTCTTATTAAGCTTGTGGTATTGGAAAATTGCCATTTTTCTCCTGCAAGCTGGTGAAATCAAAGAAAGATACTAATTTAATTGTTGTATGCAGTTTTCACATTGAGAATAATTCCAGATGGTTACACTATGCCTGAGAGAATTTAGTTTGTTAGACAATGTTTTAGTGATGAACTGTCTAACTCGCATTGCAGGTGCAAGTAGCTTTGTGCATAACTGCTCTGAAAAGCTGGATACATACAACTGTCTATGCTGTGAAGAAAGCCAAACACTATTTTGCTTCTGTGCCCAGGTTTCAGGAACAGATTTACTTAACCATTTTGGAAATTATGACTGCCTCACAAAGTTGACTTTAGAATGTGACCACCGGCAGCTTTTAAAATGGTTTTCATCCCCTAAAGTTTTTAAATATCTATTGGGAGATTACTGGATGGACTGAAGAGATAGTTAAATCTAGACATTTAACAAAAGAGATTCTCTTTTTAGCTTGTTTCACTTATTTAAATGACTAAAGCAGATTGCAGCTGTATGACTTTGTAATTATAGATACGTCTGTGGCAACTTGGCTGTTAGAGTTGTGCTTAGAATTGCACAAGAAGTAGTTTATTCTATTTATTTCTATTTTATGTTTTAAGGATGGAACTTACATTTTTCATGCAGTGATTTTTTGGTGGACAAGTGATCGTCCGTAGTAGATGTACAGTAAAATATTTACTGAAGAGGAAACAGCAAAGGATTATGTGTAAGGGTATGTAGAATATGAGAGCATCTGCTTCATTAAGGTTAGCTGATGAAGGACCTTTTCACTTCAAAAGGCATAATAAGTAAAAGGGAAGCAATAAACTAAACACAGTCACAGACTGGGTAGACAAGGGATAACAGAAACAATGGCAAAGGGCAAAACTCAGTTGATGGGCCATTAGGAAACTACGGGCACAGCTTTGCAGAGGACCAACCTGCGCTTTGTAACGGATAAGAAGGCAAACTTGAGGATTTCATATATTTGAGGGAGGGCTGTAGGACTATGCAAAATCTGTTTAGGAATGGTTAGTGAAAGCGAATGAGGGAGGAATTGGATGGAGAGGGTAAAAAGGGCTGGTTGCCTGTGAGGCACTGCCAGCCTGTACATTCATCTGACTGAGCCCCATGTCTCATCACCATGGTCCATCCTATCTTTTTATCAAATCCTCTCTTAACTCTCTTTCCATGTAATCTCACCCTGTATCCTGTGTGTAAATGCTGTAAGGACTAGGTGCCAGCAGCTGGAGAGATACGGGCAAGTGAGTTTGGGGCCAGCAGCGGGAGACAGGTGTTGGGCAACAGTGTCCCCCATGTTTGTGGTGCCACCAACTGGGACACAACTTGGGAGATTCAGTGCTGGATACCAGAGCAGGACTAGGGGTCATAGTGCCTATATGTCCTGTGGACCAGCTACCAGGGACCAAGGTGTGGGGATTTTCTGCTAACTTGGTGTGCTTGCCTGGGGTACACACGCAGCCTCGTTCCTGGCTGAGCCTGCAAATGGGGCGGCAGCAGCTGTGTCCTTGGGCTCGGGGCAGGGAGACCTCCAGGTATCCTGGTAGTCTGGAGGCTCCAGCAGCTGGACAGGAGGGATTCTCCCATCCTGGAGCCTACCAGAAGCAGCAGCTTTATAACAGTGCTTAACATCTTATATTTTTTGCAAGTTTTCTCTAAGATATTTTTGAGTTCCTCATCATAAGCACACTATAAAACCTAAGCTACAAACTTGTGTAAATGCATGCATACATGGGCATATTACGAAGCATTTCACATGCATCCCAAATTTAACAGTTTTCTCCTGAATGCCAATGAGTTATTTCTTGTTATTTGTCATTATTTCAGTTCAACAAAACTACAGAAATGGAATTACTAAACTGCTCCTGGGATTTTGGGACTGACATTTTTTTCTTAATTAACTCTTTGTGCTTTCACTCTCTCCCGCACTATCTTGTTGCCCACAGATGGACTTGCAAGCATCCTTCCCATCCAGCCAACAGGTGCTTGTCACTGTTTTCACATAATATAGAAAATTTCATAGTAGAATTCCAAACCCATTGGATGAATATTTATGCTCTCAACAGCCATACAGGATGGTATCTTCATAGCAGAGATACTTTTATAACCTTTACTTTTTGAACAACGTTAATCCAAAATTGTGACCCAGTTTCCTTCTTCTTTGTCAAGAGAAAAAAGAAATAGGCTGCATTTGGTAAGGGAAGAGGAGGGGAATGTTGCAGATTAAACTAAGCTCCATATTTTTATATACAAAAGTAACTGCTTCTTCTAATTAAGTTTGTGGTTTACTAGAAAACAATCATCTGAGTTAAGGGATTTCCAGAAAATTTTACAGTCTGAACTCTGCCTGACGGAGGAATAGTACACGAAAGGGGATGTCTGGATCAGCATAAGAGCAGGTAATACTCTCCCCTGTTAATCACCATAACCCCACAGCAAACGCCCACTCCGTTTCTGTCCAGCCAGCTTCCCAGGACTTTGACCCTGGCGTTCTGCTTTCCGTTTGCATTCTCCATTAGCTTCCCTCATGCTTAAGCTCCTGTTCTTTAAGCCCTGTTATGCACTTAAACCCCCGTACATCAGAACATAGCACAGTGTTTTAGTTATATCACCACTTTTCTTAAACTACACTTAAATTCAGTCTGAAATATCCCAGTGCAGCAGGGGTTTAAGGAAGGGAAGTTGCGCGGGCACAAGAAACCAGCGAGCAGTTCGCCCGCCCGGAGGCTGAGGCCGTGCGGCAGCGACCGCCGAGGCGGGGAGGTGCGCTGCCCCGCGGGGCTGCGGCGCTGCCGGAGGCACGCACCTCGGTGATTTTCTCTTTGGAGATTACAGCGACGAGAAACCAGCGGCGCAATTTTGAGTTACAACCACACAGGAAGTGGGGCTCTGACTATACACGTCTGTTTTCTTTGGAAAAAAGTGAAATGTCGCAGGCCATGCGATGACTCATTTTATTGTGCATGACCTACGGTCACCGGGGCGCTGGTCTGGAGAGGGCAATCACCAAAATGTTCCTGTGGAAATGACCTTTGAAAGGCTCAGCAGTAGCCCAGCTACGCAGAGGAACGACTATCGCGTCCTCCCCTGCAGTCGCGCAGTGAGACGGGCGGCTCTTCCCCTCCAGTGCAAAATTCACTTACGGGATCAGACAAAGAAGCAAAGTCAGCCAGGCTTGTCGGAAGCCTGACTTCAGTGCAAAGCAGGATCTGAAAAACGTCAGGTAATTCACGAAAATTGAGGCTTCGGCCTTAAACAGATGTTGTCTAAAATCTATACAATCCACGTATATGGTTCTAAAAACTGCTCATTTCGATAATTTTTTTTTTTCAAATCATACTCCTTCAGACATGGAATCATTATATCTCAATCAAGTGAAAAGTTTTCTTGGCATTCACTGTTAGTATTAATGTAAGACTTTTCAGAGCAAAGTAAATTAATTATCTGCAGACACTGGCTAAGCTTTGGTTTTTAATAAAGCCTGTCTGGTCCCTGAGAATAATGAGCAGTAAGTGCATTTCAAGCCAAAGAGATATAATATTGGTAGGGATTTTACTGTTCATATTTTCACAAGCTTTTGTCCAGTGAATGTAAGATGAACCTGGAACCTTTATGTGTTTCACGGGCTTATCCTTTTTTTTTTTTTAAAAAAAAAAAAAAAAAAAAGTTGATTTCTTACAAATGCTATCCTCTTGACTTAGTCAGTTTTATAGTACTTTAATTCTAGCTGGCCTGAAAAGCCTATTTTTACCACACATATCTGCTACTTCAGTGGCACTGGAATCAGCTTTCCATCATGTTAGCTCAAATGATCAGCTATAAAAGAATGCAAGCAAGGATACGAAAATGTAACATCCTCCCTCAAACCCTCGCACTTACATTTAGCACAGCGTATCCCATTGAACATGGATTAGTGAGGATGCTTTATTTCTTAAATGATTTAGATCCTTGCGTGGAAAACCTGTGAGAGGCATTTTGTGTCATTTGCTAGCCCCTGTCATAGCTTCTAACACCTTCAAAAAGGGGGCCATGCAGTGTTTCTGAATGCCATTTCTAAGCATAGGATAATACGTCTCAGTGCTTAGGGAAAAAATGCTATTTAACGCAAACAGTTGCAGAACTAATAAGGCTCCCCCGAGAATCAGCATGTGCTGCAACAGTTCCAAGTGGTTGGGAGACTCAAAAGACAACTTTTTAGCTGTAAAGGGTCTAGCCTGTATCGATTACGAAACTAAATAGACATGTAGCTTGAGTGACTTTGGGCCAGTTTGGAACCACTTAAGTTGTACATCAGAAATGCCGTATGTTGATTTAAGTATTGCTTCCTTCTCCCTATTCACTGGGCTCTGCAGCTGAGGTGCTTTTTGCATTTTTCATTGACTGAAGAGCTGCAGATTTCCCAGGGACATGGTGTATTCAGCTATTCAATATTTTAGGTTAAAAGAATATCAAAATGTTTCCATATTCCCAAATGGAGATTTCTCTGAACTTTCTTGTTTTATATTAAAAAAATACATATTTACGATAAACTTGCAGCCCCCTACATCCCATTTTAAAAAATGTGTCTTACATTTTGGAACAGAGATTAAAAACAATATTGGAAGAATCCTATTGATTAATTTTTTCTGGCTAAGGATCTAGTTAAGGATAATACACTGTAAGGTCTTATTTTTCTCACTCTGGATAACTGGTAAAATACCATAATTAGGAGGTTTTCAAAGATTTTAACTAAAATCCTAGTGAATAAATTGCAGAAAGTAATATGCAGATAGTATTTTTTGAAGAATCATCTACACCTTTATTTCCCTTTAGATGAAACAGATTAGGAACAGATTCTTAGAAAACCAAAGTCAGTGAATACTAGCTTCATAGATCATCAAATTTTGGTCCCAGAGAGCCCTCTGAAGCAAAATTTCCCTTTGTGTATTTTTTGCATATGAATCAGCCATCCCTAGATATTCAGATCAAGCAGAAATATGAGGGACATGTTCCTTATTTTCACAAGTGTTTTAGGAAGTGCTTTCTTCTGTTCCTGTAGCCTGAGGGAATGGAAATTAGCTCTTGAAAGCAATAGCCAGTGAAGACTTTTCATGGCAAATCATCATAAACTGCAACGTGTTCTAAAAAGATTTCTAAAAGATCTTTTTTCTAGAAGTTGATCTTTTTTAGTTATGATCAAAGTATATTTTAAGATATTTTAATAAATAAAATGTTAATTTAATTTTGATATGTTTGAGTGCCTTGATACATATTGCCTTGCCTATATTAGTAAGTTAAGGCGATAGCTTCTTGCTGTGGGAAATAATACTTCATCACCAAGTGTAAGAGTTCCCAGGGAATTCAATGTCGTATATTTTGCTCATATAAACAGCATAAATTTATTGCTTTAGTACTGGTTCTTTTTTAATCCTGTCTTAATGTTATGGTTTATTTAAGTGTACAGAATATAGTTCTGTTCTGAGTTCATTCACATATGCCCTTATTGTAGACTATTCCATCCCAATTATTCTTCTTTAAGCTTATTATAAATGCATGAGAAAGAAATAATTTAGTATAATATCCTTTTGCGTCTTGCCTTTTTTTTGCTAGTAACTGAAAACCAAGAAATATATTTTTTATTGCCTGCTCATCTTCCAGTCCCATGAAACCTACAGCAAAACTGAAATAACCTCTATGCACAGAATCTTTGGTAGGGGGATTGAGGGGGATGAAAAGTTACCTCTGTAAACTAAATCAGTAAAGTTCAAGAAAAATTGCAAATCACAAATACTGGAAATCTCCCTCTTTAAGAATATGTTCTAAGATAAATTCATCTACCACATACATTAACTCATTAAAATAGAAGGAAGAAAGCTGGTGATTCTTTTAATTAAAAGAAGCTTTTCCACAGGTATGATGTTAGGAGGAAGGAGCCAAATAACACATCCCCTCTCATATTCAGCTAATCTCTTTTTTTCCCCTTCAGACTGAGTGGTCAGAAATTGATACTGTTGACTGCCAAAAAAAGAAAATCTTTGCTATATCAGAGACAGCAGAATCTTTCATATTTGAGAACTTTTCAACTTTCTCTGCTGTTGCTACAGTGAAAGAAGGCTTTAGAGCCATTAAAATGACCTCTGAATATGACAGAGTAAGGGAGTAGCAATGTGATTTACTTAATGTCACAATATTGTTTAATGCTGTGAAATTGAGCCTAAATATTTGTAGAGTTATACAAAATGTTCTAGGAAATAGGAAAGAATTCATATTTTTAATAATTCTTAGATTCATCTGTCTTACATAAGTAGCTAATCCTTCCAAATTTTTGTATGCAGTATCATTGATCCCTCTGTGCATTGTTTCTTTTTTTACAAATATTTGTCCATAATGGAAAGCATCAACAATTGGTATATGGAAGAGGAGACATCTCTTTCTTTGTTGTTGGTATTGAAGAAGTTTTATATATCTTTTTTCTGTATTTTTTCCCATTCTTCTATTAGATATATATATTTTTTCAAATCTGTTCCTCTGCTCCAAAATTTAAAATTTATCAATTTGGCCACTAGACTGTACCAATTCTCTAAGACATTAGCCCAAGAATTGCGCTTCTTTTTGCTGTGAAATTTCTTTTTTGTTTTTATTTGTCCATCAGAAGCTAAGTCAGCAATTCATTTCAACTGCTCATATCCAGCCAGTACTCTCTGTGAAAAGGTAGGTGGGTTAGTCCTGCTGCTGTGGACAATCCAGGTAAGACCTCATTTATTTAGAAACTGAACTTAAGAATCAATCAGTGACTCTAGAGGAAAACAAAACGTAAGAGAAGACATTTAGAGGATGTGATGCATCAGAAAAGTTTGAAAGAGTCAGGGTCATTTGATTTACGAAAAAAAAAGGACAGTAGGAGAAGATTATACACATGCAATAATGTGTTCTCTCTATCTATGAAAGATAGGACAAAAAAAATGTAAAGCAAGAAATGCTTAAATCAGATTTTAGAAAAAAACAGTCTAACTATAATGACAAAGGCATGGGCTGGATTGTCAGGAGAGGTGGTGGGAGAGATCTTTAAGTAAAGGATTCATGAACTTTAATTCAGGACTGACGTGAGAGTAGTTGCTCCAGGGTTGTTGCCTGTGTAAGCTCACTCTCAGGCTTACTGTTGTGTGTTTTCAGAGACAGATTGCCTGACTGTGCTACTTTCCTAGTTCATTGAAGTGACTCCACAACTCCTTTATATGAAAGGAAGGCTCAACATCAAAGCAAGTGCAACAATGAAAGGAATAAAGGGGAGGGAGCAAAACTGATCAAGTGAGTTTTTTTATATGTGCTACTCCATATACATGGAGTCCAGTTCAGCAGCCTTCAATAGTACTGCTCCTCTAAAAGAAACACAAATTTAATTGCCCCAGAAGTTCAAAATTCTCCACCCCCCCCCCAAAAAAAAAAAAAAAAAAAAAGTAATCAAAATCTGAAATTTCACAGATTACACTGAATTATTCTATGGACATACATGAAATGTTTACTCCTTTGCAGAGATATTTATCTGTGATCCATGGAGTAAACTAAATAAAATTCCTAAATCAAGTATATGTAAACACCTTTAACCACATTCACTTATCTCATACAAATGAGTAGTTTTACAATGACTACATTAAAACTGTAGGACCACCTTATCACACTGTTTTCAAATAATTTTTGAGCTCCTTTTTGTGTTTCCACGTGATTAGGTTTACAGTTGTGCAATACTCACCTAGCATTGGTACAGTAATGGATGCAAGTAAGTGTACAGCCTGGAGTGATTCCTCCAAAGTTTAGCAGTATAGCATTTTCATAGATGGCATTGTTGAGTCCTTGGAGTGGAAAGCTGAAATACTCAATATTCAGATGCTATTTCTGTCTTTTCATTTCAAGTACTTTTTGACCAGAGGCAATTTTCTTTATTCTCTAGGTACCTCATGCTTCTTCTCTTTAAGGTGAATATAATATTATTCATGGTTTCTGTCTTAGAAGATGGTTGTGAAGTTGAATAGTCTGTAATGCAGTTTGAGAACTTCTAAAGATAAGTACTCTATATTTACGTGTACAATACTTGTTATTTTGTTAACCGTTAACCTTTATCATTGACAGGTACTCTTTCTGGAATATGCTTCAGCATCCTCTAAATCTGTATTTCACGGATTGAAATATCATTTCTAGTAGTACCACAACTAAGATTACGTCTCTTCTTGTAGCAGTGATCGGTACATTAAATGACTGTTAACATTTCTTCCTAAGTGAATATTGTGGCATAGCAAATAACAGAGTAATAGCAGTCTCACATCTGTCAGAGAGTCACCTCAAAGTTCATGGTTCTCTAAATCTTTGTGGATATATGCAACAGAACACTACTAATCTCTCCATCATGTATAAGTCACCATATAGGTCACTTAATTTAATGAGAAAAGTGGAAGGTATGGCTGAGTGCTTGAAAAATAAGGAGCCTTTGAAGAGCAACATCTGCAGCTGTAGAACACGTCACTGCACTTTGAAGTCAGGTGTTCATATCAATGCTATTTTTTGAGAGCTGAGCCAATGCTGCCTTCCTTGTCACCAGTTATGGATCAAGGAGCACACGAAAAAATATTGAAAATGATAGAAACCTTTCAGCCTTTAACACGCATGAAAACTATTCTTCTAGATCCATATGGAAAGATTGCCTATATGTGATATGATACTTACATCATGTCACTGGTGCTGACAGTTTAAACAGCCTTGCCCTGAGAATCCCTGACAGGCACAAATGACAAGTCATTTATCTGAAAATGAAGGACAGAATCTTATCAATGAACACATATAATTTTACAGCATAATTATATCAGAAACATCATTTATAAAAGAAAACCTTCAGCCACAGATGTTTTCCAAGGAGAAGGTCATTAGTGCATTTGTTTCTTCCTAGTGAGATCAGACTTAACCCATTGGTGTTAATTTCTTACCTTTTCTATTTAGGAATCTGAAAAAAATGTATGTGTATTTCATGAATACCAGATTAAACATACGCCATATAATAAAGTATATTACATAAATCCCAAACTTTCAAGACCTGGACACCAGTATTAAGTTCAGTCCTGGTATAAAGGATGATTTAGAAAAGTTATGTAATTTACAGGGCCATTTTCTAAAAGTAATATCTCTAAGGCCATATATATATTTATCATTTTTTTTCCATATGTCTATTGTGAACAAAATGTGTGAGCCTATTCTGAGAATCTCTCTTCCCACTTTGTGTAGGTCTAACATAATTTCCTGACTCCCATCTGAGAAGAAGATAGCAATGTTTTTCCTCTAAGTCAAATAGATAAACAACACATGAATTAAATTTTTATCTGTAAGAGATATATTTCACCTCCTGCAATGCTCCTCTTATGTCCTTATATGTAAAAATCACACACGAGCCTTGAAGGAATACCATAACTTTCTAAAGAACCAGATCTATTTATTGTTAAAGACAATATTTATTTCTTTTACTACCATATTAGGTAACACTTCTAGTAATTAATATGCCACTAGAAGAAACCTAAGTATTACATATCATTTACATTATTTGTTACTGAGATATTTTGCATCTGCAGATCTTCAAACACAATATACTTTGACCAATATTCCCATTTTATAGATGTGAAGCTGAGTTGCTGAGAGTATGAACTACTTCTTGAAGGCATCATATGGTTTTATAGCACACATCATAAATGAGTCTGTTCCTTGAATTCCTGTAAAATACTCTATATGTTTGACTTCATGTATGCTTTCCAAATACATGATAACTCATATATAGTATTTCTTTCAGCTTATAAATGTATGCATGCATTGTTTTATTTGATGAGATAGCTTTATGCTTAGATTTAAATTCTCCCAACACAAATACAAACCAGGGTTTCTACAGCATTCAGAGATATAGTATTGCATCCTTATGTGAGGATGCATACCCATTTCAGTCTTACGATCAGGTTGCACATTCTCCACTCCATAAAACCATGAGCTGACCAAAGACCTTCATATCTGATAACTAGGTGTGCCTGGAAACTCTTTTATTTGTCTTAGGAAATGCTTAAAAGATCCTCAGTTTAAAAACGTTACAGACATTGTCTCTACTCTTAGTTTTCAATTAAATTAACTTCTGCTCATTTTCAGACTTATTCAGCTTATGGCCAGCTTTTTGCACCTTTTAGGCCAGATAACTCTTATTAAAGTCAAAAGACATGACAATTGTAACTGTCAATAAATCTTTATATCCAATTTTTCTGATTTATATTTACTCTGTATGTTTTCTCATGACTGAGATTTTGCTTGAGTGGACCAACTTTACTTTGCTGCTTAGTTCTAAAATATTATTGTGTTTAAATTCTACAAATATTAAAACAAGAAATTAATCTGAGCAGTAATTTTCTGATTTTAGCATTGTAATTGGCTCTAATCCTTTCCAAGAGAAACTACGCCCATGTTACCTCCTCCCTTGAACACCCTTACATCATCGAGATCTAATTGGTAAATGGAATCCAGCTGTAACTACCCCCAGACTGTTCATAGAATATCCATACAAAATAACACGAGGCTGGATCTATGCCGTGAGATTGAGTCACTTCTTGTTTAGCTCTAGAGCCCTGGGATCTCCGACATCTGCATGGAACGTGAGTTGTTTCATATGCAGATTTCAATCTCACATGAAGCAAATTATTCCCTTGGTAAGAAAATTCAGGTAAAGATGAGAGACTTTGCTCCAAGATCTGCTTCGAACCCAAGGTCTAGACATGTCCTCCAAGAATTCACAGGTCAATGACAGACCAGCAATCTTGACAGGGTTGTCACAGTGTACAGGTCAGAGAGAAATGATCTTCAATTCAATTAAATACATTTCAAAACAAAATAGTTTATTGGAAAAAATGTAATATTTCATTCAGAAAATATAGGTGGAGGTATTTTGTCAGTAGCTTAAACTCAGATGTTTCTGCTTTAAGTTAGGCCAAAGATTGAGGCATGATATAGTCCTGACCTGGATTCTCACATGGCATGAGCAAATCTCAGTAACTTCAGTTATTGCTGTGAAAACCTAAGTAGTCTTACTTTGATAATTAAACTGAATTGGAAAATTCATGACAAAAATGTCTTTTCAAATGGTACCAGAAAGTCCAAAAACTTGTGAAAATGGAAATAATGATTTAAATCTCCTGTTACTAAGTATTTACAGAAAAAATATGGATTAAAAAGTTAACGGTTCATCTAGGTTTTCACTTGCCTGATAGATTTGCCCGCTAGATATATTTTTTTGCAGTGCTCATGAATCAAAATAAATAAATAAATAAAAACAACTATTTAGTATTTTAACGCTAAACTAGAGTATGAATGTGCTATTCCTGTTACTTCTCGCAGTTCTTAGTATGGGAGTTCTGAGCATTTAAGTCGCAAATTAGGCCTCAGAAATGATAATGGTATAGAAATCATAAGATATACCAGAATAAAATGAATTTATTTGCAAATCGCTGAGTGGAGTTTTGACAGTGAGATGTATTCCATGGCTGAATGTAAAAATAAAAGTAAGATGTTCTTGCATAACTGCATCTTTTCAAGAATGGCAAAGTAAAGAAAAACTTCTAATATTGTGAGGCAGAGATGCAAGAGTCATCAGTGAAGGCAAGTATGTGCTACAGGATCCAAACAAGAGTCACCAGCTGTGTCAGGATCAGTGGCTGCAGGTCCAAACCTACTTCTGATCTTATAGAACTAAGTGACCTCTGATTCTATCTGTATTTTTTTTATACGAAGACTATACTATCTTTGTATTTTTGTTTATACTAGGATTTTACAATAACAAGTTTGCATGCAGAAGCTAGTTACACCTTCAAAAGGCCTACTTAAAAGTTTATTCTTTTGTATAACAAATGAGTATTTAGACCTTGGACAGAGGAGTGATATAAGAATATAATAATTTAATTTAAAGAAAGATGACATGATTCTGATCATAGGAAGAATTCAGGATCATATGATCCTGAACAAAGCCCTGATCAATCCAACCTAATTTTGTCGGCCTTTTTTAAGCAGGAGCTTGATCTGCTGAGGCCTCTTCTACGCTAAATTCTATGATTCAATGATTCACACTAATGAAGCAGTAAGAGCAATTACTCTTTTATTGACAGATAATTTTGAGTTGTTTATAACAAGTAAGTGAGGCTGTTTTAGCATCAAGTGTTTATTATTAGTCTCAATTTTTCAGCACAATCAATATATTAATCTTACCTAAGACTTTAATATTGAAAGCATTAATCTTCAATAGCATTATGTCTTTGCAGAAACTCTAATATAAATATTATGTTAACAAATAGAATTAAATGTGTATTCCTAACCAAAGTAAAAAAAAAAAAAAAAAAAAGGTAAAAACTGTAAAAATAGTTTATCTTACTCTAAACATTTCTAACTGTTAAATTGATTTAACAGTTGATTAAATTGATTTAAAAACTGCATTTTTAAATTGCAGTATTGGTTAGGTACACCATAATGTATTTGGTAAATATTAATCTACTTATTGTCATTGCATTTACAGTCTATCACTAGTTTTCTTGACTTTTTGTTTCTATGTAACCAGAATGAAATCTGTGATTCTAAAACCCACCAAACTTCAAAAAAAAAAAAAAAGAAAAAAAAAGAAAAGAAAAAAGAAAAAGAAAAAGAAAGAAAGAAAGAAAGAAAGAAAGAAAGAAAATATATGCTTCACAGTAGTTACTAATTATATTCCCTTAACATGATGCAGTATGCCCCAAAATTCAGAGATAAAAGCATTGAAAAGTATCTGCAGAACTGCTGAAGTTCGAAGGGTCAATACAGTCCCATTCCATGAAGAAACTAGCACTATATGCTTCTCTAACCAGCTTACCAAAGGAAAAAAAGCAACAAAGGGAAGTGGACTTAAACGTTAAAAACTGGAAATAGGCGTACAAGTGCATTAAACAGTAATTTTCTAAGGTTTGCAATGAAAAGACATGCTCAAAACATAAAATCAGGTTATGTACAATGAATCCATCACCACAGCTGAAGGAAAAGGTGGCTTCAGTAGGTGAGTTGCCATAAACTGTCTTCTATATCCATTTCTATAGGCAGTTGTCACAGACGTAATAAACCAGAATATTGCTGAAACTGTTATTGCTACAGTGATTCTGTGGTATGTGAGGAAGATTGTGATAACCCTGAGGATGTAAAAAAAAAAAAGATTGTGCTTCTATGCTGTGAGATGAAATCAAATCATGAAGAGATTCTGGCCCCCATTCACATGGCACAGCCTGCTTCATGTCCATGCTGCTAAGGGCCAGCCGCCATGATAACAGGCTAGCTATGTCCACACTAAGCAGCATTTAGCTCTGGGTATAGCCTCCATGGGATGCCCTGTAGCTAACACAATTACTTTAAGGGATTTTTAATCCAGAGTGTCTGACATAGTGGACAGCTGAGTTGCAATCCAGCAGAGTACTGGTTAGATACCATGAAACTGAAGGTATGCAAATATGACCTAGAACGTGACCTGGAGGTCTCCTGGGGTGCTTGAATGCAGAAAGTTTGCTGAGATTGTGTTGGAGGACTGTGTACAGTGAGGAGACCCAAGCTCTGTGCAGTTTCATCCATGTGCCATGCTCCTGGAATTAGCTCCTTCCAGGACCATTCCTAGGGCTTGTTTTAGAGCGAGATAGCAAGACTGGTCCAAAACACATCCAGCAAGAACACTGAGAAACTAAGCAATGTGAGTCATTCAACTTTCAGTTCTCAAAGTTGCTTATTGATTCTCTTTTATTTGGTATTTTTGTAAGGCTAAGGCCATGATAATTAAGAGAGCCAGTTCATCACAGAAGTAACCATTTGAAGTGAGTATAGAAGACTGATGAAATTTAAATACCTTGGATCAATAAATGCAGATGATGGTACTTCCCCTCAAGGTTTTTTGGCCTTGAACAACAAGTTGAGAAATAAACATCAATCTTCTGGAATATAAATATGTCAATATCTTAACACATTGAATGGAGAGTTTGTAAATCACAAGCAAGCGAGTCAATGTGCTATCACAGCAATGAATGTAGCTAGATGGCTGTATATTTAGATGTTCTATGATAAGAAAATAAATGAAAAAGTGAGATGTCTAACATAGTTGGTCTAATTAACAACATGTTTCAGGAGGGTGGGCAACACCACTGTATGCATATTCTTCATAAAAATGAGTACTTTAACTGCATATCAATTTTACAGTCATAAGAAGCTGACCAAAGAAGCAGTGTATGTAACAGGATATTGTGGACCCTTTAGAGGTCAATTAGACAATGAACTGTAAAATAACTTGAGTGTTAAAGTAAAAGGCTTTAAAAGTTGCTAGTATTGAATAGTGAGTGTCATAAAAGAAGAAGATTTATTAGAAATTAGATAACAAACATTTACCAAGTAAAAAAAAAAAATAATAAAGCAAGGCTCACCAGGGACAAAAAGAGAATTGAGCTGACGGTGAAATTCCAGCTTTAAGAGAATACAACAGGCAGTTTAAAGGAAAGGAAAGATCTTTCATTTATCATTTGCAAAGTAATGCTTGCAATTTAGAATCTAAGAGCTTTTGTGTGGCTGTATGTTAATTTTTTATGTTGCCTAAAATAACAATAAAACTTGAAGTATATTTTGGAAAATTACTTGGCAATGTCCTTCCAGAGCACATAAAAGCACTCTTCATAGGGTAATAATGACTTGCTGTGATATCTGTTTTATATGTTCTGTATATATTTCAGTTCTCTATATCCTTCCTGTTTTTCAGAAATGCACCTTTCAAACACTAATGGAATAAAGTAGTAATGATATTTTATGTGAATCCTCTGAGAGATAGGAGTGAACCAACTTGTGAGTTCATTACCTCAGGATCTAGAAACCCTAGGAAACAGAGAAGCACAAGACTGAGGTGACTCTTGGGGGGATTCTCTGAGGGATTGAACGGCTAGAAAGTATCTCTGCAGAAAAGGACTTGAGGATCTGGTAGACAGAAAGTTAAGCATGAGTCAGAAGTGCATGCTTGTACTCATGCAGCTGTATGCTGGGCTATGTTAGTGAAAGCATATGCAGCAGATCAAGAGAAACAGTTATTCTTAGCTCAGCCTTCATGGGCCACGACTGGAATAATGTGTCTAATTGTGTGTCTCTTCATTGCATGAGTTGTATCAATGAACTCCAGTTCATTGCATCCAGTGGAGGGCCACGAAGGTCATTAGGGAGGTGGAGCCTATGATATTTGGGGAGAGGCAATGGGAAATGAGTTTATTTAGCCTGGAGAAAAGGAAGCTAAGGAGAGACCTAATTGCAGTCTTCTGCTACCTAGAGAGGGTTTGCGGAAAGTAGAGCCAGATGCTTGTCAGAGGTGCATAGCAATAGCACAATGAGACAAATACAAGTCACAACAAGAAAAAATCCAACTGAATATAAAGAAAAAGGTCTTTGCCATGAGCCTGGTCAAACGGTGGAACAGGTTGCCCTGCAACGGTGGAACAGGCTGCAGAGTCTCCATCCCTGGAGATTTTCAGAACTCCTCTAGGCTTGGCCTTGAGCAACCTGATCAGACTGAAGACCCTGATCTGAGATCCAAGTTGAATTAGATGACCTCCAGAGGTTCCCTCCAAACCAAATTATCCTGTAATTCTTCAATGTTATGGGACACTATATCCCTGTGAGAATTTACCAATTGAGTGTTATTATCATAATTTTCACTCCATCTTTGAAACTGAGAAAAAATGTTACATTTTGATAGACATATTTGATTCACTTCATTTTGTATGCACCACAAACACAACTCACTAAACATTAAGAGAAGTAGTCACAGGCTCACTGTAAGTACTCTGGGGTAGTGCTATGTCTACTAAGAGGCATGTACCACTCAGTACCTCTGCAAGGTTTGATCTCATTTCCACTGCCTTCAGAGAGGAACCTGGAAGCTGATAGTTTATAATGATGAGTAACGAGAACACTTAGAAAATGTGGCTCCCATCAGTGTTATCCTGAAAGATACTGTATATGACATCTTACACACTAAGCAACTCCCACTGTATTTCTAATAAGTTTGTCACAAAATTAACAGAACCAGTTCTTTTTCTTTTTTTTTTTTTTTTTTTTTTTTTTATAATTTATGTTCATATCATTCAAATTATGATGGAGTTTTAAAGAGCAGCAGAAATCTGATAAGTAGGGGGAATGTTTTATATATGAGAATAATAAAATGTCCTAAAATGCTCTCTGATTGACTGAGCTAAAGAACAGTAAATGCTTATGAGGCAAGCTTTCTTTGACAGTAACAGAAAGATATCATGAAGAGGGGACTTTTCCTCATCACCTCAGCAACTATTGTTGTGAGTCAGGAAAGAGAATTACACTCATCCTATCAAGTATTACCAGCCCCAACTCAGAGCAAGTCCCAGGAATAATTATTACTGAAGAGCCTGAAACTCCTCACTGCAAAAGAAGCTGTATTTTCATATCCCTAAATCTCATTCTCCAAAATAATTCTTCAGTTTTCTTTTGTGTGATTCTGTATAATTTCATGCAGCAGGGCACTGAAATATTATTATTATAAAATGAGGATTTAAATTTGACTCTTCACATTAGTATTGGATGACTTCTGTGTTAATACAAGAAAGCTTTGCTCCTTCAGTAGTCCGCTAACATGTTCTTCCTACTTTCTGTGACACTAAAATATTTTTACTATTCTGAATATTTTTTTTAACACAAGCACAGACATCTTAATACAATAGAAATGAAGAGAATCATATTAACAGCTGAAATTTTAAAATATGCAGTCATCTCTTGGAAACATCAGAACACTTCTCATCTGTTACATTTAATATATGCACACAGAAAGAAAAGCAAATAATTACATTCAGTTTTGAATTATGATAGTTAGCTGCATTATGCTGCCTTTTACATGGTTGAATCCAGTTTAGAAGCAGTAAGATCCGTTCAGAGGTAAAGAATAGCACAAAAAAAAAAACATGGTCAGAAAGCAGAATTCATTTGATTAATTATGTAGAAGCTTTTTTTGAAACAATAGTCATTTTTAAACTTTTTGTCAGAGATAAAAACAAGAAAATATTAATCCTTTCCTGTTAGAGTTTTACACAGTTTGTGACTAACTTTGATAAAGTCATATTGGACTTCACCTTTAAATTTATAAGAGTATAGTTGCACTAAGAATTTATGGTGGAACTAGCTTCAGTCTTCCAGGTTAATTCACGTTTTTACTACCCCAGCACTACCACCACCCTAATGGAGACAGCATGAGCTCTGCAGCTTTTGCTCTGGTCACTATTCTTCTTTAATTCTACTTTAATTACTTTTGATGATTTCTCATGTAAACACAGTAAAACAAGCCTGTATAAGAATAACACTTCGATTAACCTATGCGTTGGACTTTAGTCTCAGGGTTTATTCTTGGCTCTACTGCTAGGTTTATGACATGTCAGATATTTTCCTTACGTCTAAGTTCTTCTGTATTTAAGATACAGGTAATACAGAATTTATTTATAAAATGCAGAGAAGTTGCAGGTGAAATTCGTTAAACAAAGTTTGTTTTGCTTTTACTGTTACTTTTATTCTTTTTTATCGTAATTTATTCTGCATATATGAACTCATACTCAACACCCTCTTGGGAGGTATTTTTTATTATGTTGATTTTCCAAATGTACAAACGCTGATGTATAGAGACATTAACGCTGGCATTTTCACCAGCTTATGCAGACACAGCAACCTGCTCTGAAAGGGCACAGAGTATTCATGGCTCCTAAGAGTATTTTCAGAACATCATTTTCCAAAATATCCAAGTTCTAGAGTATCGCTGCACATTCACGATTTTCACAAATAACACAGGGACAAGTTATATCAAAGATGAATTAATAGACTCCCCATCCTTCAGATGCTGATTTTTTCCTGATAAAATAAAGTAACTATATAAATTAGCTGATTCTATAGGGATATTCCAGATATTTCTGTGAATATATGTATACTGAGGGCCAAATGTACTACTAGTATAAATGTACAGTGAAAGGCAAAGCCTTCCGGCTCTCATAGCTGATGAGCAATGGCAATGCACCTTCCTTCCTGCAGCCTTGGTGACCTTGTACCCGGGTGTTCTGGGCCCAGCTTCCTACACAGCAGAAACAGGAGAGAGACTTCGGGTTCAGGTGACAAACAGGAAGCCTAGTGAGGGGTAAGCAGGTAGTTCTGGAGCTGAAGAAAGGTTTTAGAAGGTAAGCGAGATGCAAAGAAAAGGCAAAAAGACACTAGTAGCAGGAGCCAGGGTGTATATTGAGATTGCACAGGGAGAAAAAGCAGATTTGGGAGAATGGCAAGGACATGAATGGGGCATAGGAGGTCAGGGATAGGGAAAAGAGCTATGAGATGAAAACATAGGAAAATGACCTAGGTTTGACTGAAAAAAGAGATGGGAATAAGAGAAAATTTTCCAAGCTGGACATGGAAAAAAGGACTGGAATTGTTTCAGGGATTCTGGAGCAGTGTAAGTTAAGAGTCTGCTTCACAGATTCACCTTCTCATTGATTTTACTTGTCTTGTTTCTGTTGACCGCTCTTTATTTAGCAAAGTTAATATGACTGATACAAGCGACTTGTTCTTCAAGGTGCATCAGTTGCTGTTTAGTGTTTGAAATATCATTAGCACTTTAGATTATGAGCTCCACCTATGGATTTTTTCTCCGAGGGTCTTCTACTAACAAAAATAACCTATCTCCTCGTGCACTGGAGGTATTCTCAACATATAAAAATGATGTTGCTATAAAATATTGGGAGAAAAAACGATTGGCTTTTTTTTTCAGTGGAAATATTGTACAGATCATAGTACAGAAATTGCTGTTCAAAAATGTTTGTTTGCATTAAAATGTAAAGATTTTTACTATACAGATGGTTGGAATGCATTGTGATTAACATTTGCTTGAGAATCATGACTTTAGCATTTCCTCATAAGACCTTGGAGTGAGTAGATTTTTGGGTACTAATTACCATATTGTAACAGGTGGGCTGAGCAGCTGTACTTTAGGAAAAGGGGGAATATGATCACTTACCAGCAAGCTTTGAAATGATGATTACTACATCCAAATTGTAGATAAATCTTCTATAAATGCGTTGGTGACTGGTGATACAGGCCTGAGGCCTTCCTATTCTTTAAGAGCTCAAAGGAATCATACACTAAGCAGCGTGGAGCAAACTACTCTTAAAAGAATGAAGACCTGATGCCTTTAGGCAGCATAGGAGTAGAAACAATAGACTTGAAGTTTACAGGCACCCTCTAGGTCAAAGAAAAATCAAAACAAGGCATGAAGGAAAACAATTCATAACAACAACATCCTCCTGAGAAGAGGAAGCAGCGATACATCAGCTTGCCTGGTTGAAGAGATGATAGTAAATGAGATGGTGCATTGTTTACTATACAGTACCCCTTTGGGTGCATTCTTGGTCATGGCAGTTCTACAGTTAGTTAAATTCACTCTGAAGTAGTTTCTGGAATAGAGTAGACTACCTTGCACCTGCTAAGAATGTCCTCCTGGGAAGTTAAGACAGAACAGCTAGTGCCATGTAAATTCATATTCCGGCTTGTTTCAGTCCCTTTCTCTTTGTGGAAGCTCAGATTGCATTATGCTGTAGATATGCTCTGGGAGTCATGTCTCAAAGAAAGTGAACAGATTTATGCCTTTAAGAGCCTTCATGACTTTTGAAAATGAGACTTTTAAAGCTGAGTAAATAGTTTTACGTGATTAATTTACTCAGTATATTTAATCACTTTTTCTGCTCCCCATACAGTTCTAAGCAGGTCAGTATTTTCTTAAAAGTACACATTATTTGAATTGATTCAGTCAATCGTTTTCCATTCTGGTTTTGCTCTGTGCTCAAACAAAAAGTCTTCCTACAAATATGCAAGCTAAATAATTCAAATCAGATCTATCAGTTGTTTGTGATTATTCACAAATACCACTCAGACACAAACGTGCACAAACATTTGTAGGTACTTAATTCCATTTTCTTTCTAGATAATGGTCATGATACTGTTTTTCACGGCCTGTTGGAAAAGCTAACACTTCATCACCAAGCGGGAGATAAGGAAAGAGTGCTGGAACTGTGAATTAGTCAGCAAGCTGCAGCATGTATAAAAAAAGTGAGAGATAGCCAAGTTTAGGAAATATTAGACCATGAAAAATATGACATATTTTTCTTTCATGGAAACCTAGCCTTAACAAAAGGAGTAAGTTATAAAAAAACTTAGGCTTTTTTAAGAGGTATTGGTTGGATATAGAATCTCGGCTTAATTTCCTGGCACAAATTAAATAAAGTACCTATGTCATGCTGCAGTACAGTATACCCAGAAATTCATCATAGAATTTCATAGGTGTCATGGATCTATGCTGTGTGGTCAAAGCTCTATGAGGACTTTAGGGAACTTTCATCAGTAAAGGCAAGCCATGCTCTGGGCTGCATCATCAAGAGAGATCAGCCAGCAGATAAACGAATGTGATTATTCCACATTAATCAGGAGTTGTTCAGTGACAGTTGGAATGCTCTGTCTGGTTTCGATCACCCAGTTCCAAGAGAAAAATTGAAAAGCTGAAAAAATCCAGCAGAGGCCCACCAAGATAATTAGAGTGCTGGAGAACCTGACATGAAGAAAAGTTGAAGAAATCAGGTTTGTTCAGCCTAGAGAAGATAAGTCTCAATGGAACTTAGTCTCAGTTTCCAACATCTAAAAGGTAGCTACAGAGAAGATTGAGGTACTCCCTTCAAGAGGATGCACAGTGACAGTGTGAGAGGCAACTGGCACAAGTTTCTTCAGGAAAAATAAAAATCCGTATAAGAAGAAAATCCTCTTCTCTATGAGAACAAAAACATTGGAATAGGCTGCCCAACAAAAAGGTAGACTCTGTCTTGCTGGAAATATTCAAGACACAACTTGATAGGGCCCTAGGTAATCACCTCTAAGGCCTTATCTTCAATTAAAGGTTGGACCAGAGGATATCCAGAGGTCACTTCCAACCTAGACCTTTCTGTGATTCTACAATTTCTATAAATTTTTTACAATGGAGGTATGTAATATTCTGGCCAAGTAAACTCACTGGGTCTACCTAGGTATTAAAGTGTTACTGAAGGTGAATTGGGGTCTCAAGATATGGCCTTAAAAAGCAACTTACCTTTCTGACACTTCTTTCAAGTCCTTCACTTCTAATAACAGGTGCATCTCCACTTTTCCACAGGTTACTTAGAAGACATGGATTTATTAGGACCCTAGCAGGGACTTAACTTCTTATCTGTTCTCATCTACCTCCAAATCCCACATTTCCCAGCCATGGCCCTGTCCCCACTTGAATTTTGAATTCTTTATTACTTGTTACGTTTGGTAGACTTTCAAGATGGGAATTTTTCATCTGTGTAAAATGACATGACAACCAGTTGTGGTTAAAAACTTCAGTTCCATTTTAAAGACAGTGAGTTAGTCAAAAAGTGTCACCTGATGAATGACCAGCATCATTTACAATAGCACCTTACATAGTATAACAAGGTCCTACTTCACTGTCACCAGGATTCAGGTGTCTGGCTTAAAAATAGAAGTGGATTAATAAAAGCATGGTTAAAAAGATATACAGTGAAGTATTCATCTCAATTGGTCAAACTCTTCACACTTTCCAAACTTTTGTATCAAAGTATGCGGGCCAGGAGCTTATCTTTCAGTTTCAGATGAAGGCTAGGATTCTTAGGCAATCAAATTAAACTAGGAGCTGGGACTTTACGATACCGCCAATACTGAAGATCTGTGATAATGTAATGAAAACTGGCAAGAGGGCAATTAGTGTGATTATTTTATCCAAGTGTTTAAATTAGAACTGCTTGTGAGTGTCTGCTGGAGGTTGAGCTTACAGGAGTAAAACATTCAGTTGCTCTCTGCTGATTTCTACTAGATCAACCTAATAGAACAGCCTACATTTTATAAAACATCATAAAATTTAAGGTACGTTATGCCAATTCTAGTGTCCTTATCATAGAGGGCCAAATGTATTTTCACTTTAAAATAAAAACCATCTTCTATTAAACTCTGAATATATGGTTCCTGAAAGTATTTATAATTGAATTATAAATTATCCAATTTGGTATGCTTAGCTTTTCTTTGCTTTCTTTTACCTGTCAGCTGTAATGTTCATGAGGCATCTTATAATTTAATAATTTGCATTTCAAAGACACACAAAATTATTGTTTAAATCAAGTCTAAACAACACAATAAATAAAAATGAGATAAACAATATTTTATTAATAATGTTAGATATATTTATTATGGCAAGGTTCATTACAAGATTCCTTTCACATTTCATCACAGCACTATAAGAAAGATTAGTCTATCATTCAAATTTTAGTATCTATATAACAAATATTTCCTAAGCATGTCAGTCAAAATTTGTCCTTAGGGTAACGCTATTGAGGTCAATGGAGTTTTATCCAGAATTTGTTTGTTCCATTCAAACTTATTATTTAAAGCGTAATTCAAGGATGCTGTGGTTATATGAGATAGTAGTATTTTGAATAAAAATATTTATTTTGTATGAAAGGTCTTTCCATATGCTCAAACTAAATGGAAATAATCAGTCTATTCACTTTATTAATAGATCATGTTTCAGGAACTCTTTCAATTTAAGAAGGCATTTCATTAATACATACACTTCTCATATTGAATAATTTTTTGCATGAAAATAAACCTTGAAGAGGACTACTTAAACAGGTTTCCTTAGACAATCTTCTTATCAACATTTATGGTTATGAATTCAGAATAATCTCTATCTTTCTGTTTCTTTTAGACAATAATCTTGCTTTTTTTTTTTTTTTTTTTTTTTTTTTGCTGGCTCCTGCAGAGATGAACTCGTTTTTAGTGTTTCTCACCTAAATAAATGAAACAATAATGAATAGCAAGTAGTCACATCTTGTTGCCTGATTCAGTTAAAATCTCCTGTTTTTTGTCCCCAAGGACCAAAGGTGCTCTTGTGCAAAGTCCTGTGTAGCTTTGCATGGTCAGTTATGGAGTAAGGCCTGAATGAATTTGTTATTAAGTCTAACCTCAGCAGTCAGTTCAGAAAGCTATGGTAGCATCAGTTATTATGCCATTGGTAAAAGCAAATGAAAAATATTATCTTTTAATATTTTCTCTGAGTAGGCACCATTCTGAAGAAGATACGTTCCAGACATTCAAGAGGAGCTGGAGAACTCTAATTCTACAGGCAGATAAACCAATGGGAATTATGCGTGCGTTAACTAGCTTCATTAGAGGAAGCATTGCTGCTGCTAGTCTTCAAGAGCAGTCCAGAAGTGATCTACTTGCATGCAAATATGGATAGAGGGGCCATGAGAAGATGACATCCTGGTAAAACGTGATGCATCCTTTGGGGTACCTGAGTGGAAGTTGTAAAAGGTTGGGGTGTACCGAGTCACAAGCAGGGCTCCAAGAGTTGTCCAAACCGATACCATTCTGCATTCACACAATACAAGGAAAATGATCAAGAGTTTATGCCCTTCCACCTTATTAGAGAAAAATTAATTATAGTAAAATATATATTTAAATATTACTCCTCAAGAGTGCATGTCTTTCACAGTCACTCAGTTTTCCTTCTTCCTCTGTGCTAATGACATGCTTTCTTACAAACTGCTGTTCTCTCTATTTTCCCTATGTCGTTGGTCATGTCATCAAAGGAGCAAAATCAAGATTGTGTGACTATCTCCCTATGTCTCTGTGAACCTGCTTTTGGGCCATGACTGTAGGTCTTCGCTTAAGTGCACCAATCCCGTACAGACCCAGTAGTGGCCTATTCTGGGCGCTTGCAACGATGCACTGGAGGTGCAATGACATGCAGTCCATTCCTTTCCTTCTCTCTCCTGACTGGCAATAGTCTGACAGCAACACAGGGTGAAAAAGAGCTTCTGAGGGCAGCACAAACGTGTCCTGCTCCATGTGACTTCAGTAGAGAGGAAGGAAAACTGAAAAGGATTGAAGATTTGGTTTCACTTTCTAGCTAGCAGTGTGGCCTCACTGACACCTGGGGATGCAGACTGAGTAGTGCACACTTCTGGTAGAGGGTTCACCTTGCATCAGAAGAAAAATAGGAAGAAACTGTCGTTCTTGAAACCAAAACTTTCTTTCCAGCTTGTGCCAAGGCATTTCAGTTATGTGCCACTCAGCCAAAGCCTTGTGACAAAGCCACTTTTAACTGTGCAATTAGCTGTGCTTGCAGCAAGCTCAGCTAAAAGCTTTGGCAAAGGCTTGATAGGGCTAGTCTAAGTACAGTCACAACAAAAATAAAAAAGCTGTCTCGGCTGTGTACACTAATATCCTGAGACTTCTGCAGAAAGCAAGAACTTTCCATTACAGGTAGCCTAAGACCGTCACCCTTCTTTCATGCCTCATTGTAATCTAGTGGCTAAGTGATTCCCTTACACTCAGAACCACTTTCAGCTGTAATTAGAATCCTTATTATCTTTTCTTTTTCCTCTTTAAAAAATAGTCCACTCACAAATTTAATAAAGCCCGTATTCTGCAAAATGTAGTTGAATGAATATTAAATGCTTATTCCTGGAAAATATGTTTGCTCATTAAATTTGACAGGCATTGCTTATGTGGTAAATGCTGTCGGTGCCAAGAACCCTTTGGCAGTTTCTGCCAGCTACAGGTCCATTATTTTAATTGCCTTTAACCTATAATCAATATTTTCTACTTTCAATACAACTAGATGCATAGCTAAGCAATATGAAGAATGGGTTTATAGTCTATTGCATGTTATATTCTGCTTTAATGTGTAGGAGATGCAGCAAAATTCATCATTACAATAATCTTTCTATCATCAAGACTGTACCGACTTCTTAGACAACCTTTTAAGAGAGAAAATAAGACATCTGTCTGTTTTACTAGAACAAACTTGGTGTGAATTTTTAGGTCAAATTCAGCTGCATCAATTAAAAGAATTATTAAATAGAAGCTAGTGGAAGTTAACTGTAAGCTGTTGCAAGTGAGAAAGGAATTTTCCTCACAGCATTAGGCTAGTTCGTTTTCATTAACAGTTATAAACCTGCACTCATACCAGTAGTTACAGAAAAGTCAATGGAACTTGTCATATGGATAAAATGAGCTTTTTCTGCATTCCAGGGATCAGCTCTTAAATGCTGTGATAGGCAATTGGGCAAAATACAGGACCGCATTCAAAGAACTGCACACTTTGCAGGAGTCATTCTGGGTAAATCAATGCAAGTACACTTCACTTACATAAATTTGTATTTTTGGTGGGATTTTTTTTCTCTTCAAAAGCAAAAGGAGTCCAAATTTGTGTCAGGAATATATATATAGCTTTAGCCTAAAATGTGTGATAACCTTTGTATAGTGAAATTTCAAAGATATGCATCTAAATTCTGAATGACCATCTCATCCTTAGCTGATCATAGTTTCCATTGCCTTCTAAAGGCATACATCTAAATATGTCTAAATATGACATATACCCAGACCCATCCATCTCACAAATCATGATCTGTAAATTCCTTTTCAACAACTGCTACTGGAAGGAAGTAATTCTTGGTAGAGTCTCAACACCATCACAGTTAAAACAAGAAATTCAATTGACTTCATTTGAAGCAGAGTTTCATCCATAGGGTTTAAACTGTTCTTAGGAGAAACAGCCTGAAGGGAGCACAATTTAGATTTGTTTCACGCATTGCATAGAGCAATGTAAAAACATAAGAAAATACATTTCTTAGTGTGTCTAATTATATCAACAAAATGAGCCAAGTTATGTGAGTAGATAATACAAAAACTATTTGGAAAATGGGAAGGAATGGAAAAAATAGATGAATGGGAACCAAGCAAAGACAAAGGCACAGATACAGGAAAGACTGTTTTATATCCATTTCATTACCTAGGAGTTGCTGTCACTGGGTTTTCTTCTTCCAGTTTCTCAAAAGTTAACATAATCTTTTTCCATTTGTTCTGTTCCTCATGTTCCTCATGCATTTTCAAGCACACAGCCCACCTCCCCCTGCTGACTCTTCTACAGCCTGGCATAGGCAAATTTGCTTTTGCACCTGACATAATATTACTGCTTGATCAGCTGGCAGAGTATGCTTTTACATGGGACCACAGCCCCTCGAGGGACCCAGAGTCCATCTCTAAACTGTAGCTGCACTACTGAGCCAACTCAATAATTTATGCTTATTAATAATGCATCTCAGTGAATCATTACTCCTTTAAAATTTAAAACAATTGTTTTAGCATTTTTAATGTTTATATGCCATCAATGAATGACTCTCTTACTCGTTTCGGACATACTGGATTATAATAAAAAAGACACTGGCTTTCAATGAACAAAAAGAAAAATGTTTTCAGGGAGATCAGACTGGTAATTAGCTAGGAGAAAAGAGGGTGAAATAGGGCTGCACATAATCATTACAAAAATTGGAAATGACAAAAAGAAAGAAGCTGCTTTCAGCTGTTGCTAGATCCCCCCATTATATGCATGGAGTTGCCCAAACTATGAACTATGACATCTGTGACATTTTAATGGGAAAACAAAATTGGAGCTGCTATATTATAACATTATCCCAAAGATAATGGTATTAATACAAACAGTCGGCAGCTCACTGAATCATAACACTTGAACTTTTGCAGGAAGCACTACATATGTTACAAAGCCATTATATCTACTGACGTATACCAGAAGACACTATGAGTTTTGTATCTCATACAGTGGGACTCACAAATTAGCCATATGACAACCCAAAGCTTTTAGCTGCTATACCATGGCAGATACAAACAGCTGCATCCTCTGATATAATATTGATGGTTTCACACACTGTCCCTTGGTGACAGTTTTGAGGTCTAGCAAAAATCTTTCTCACAAACACAGTGTACAACAACAAAAGAGCAATTCATTTGTGGAGTAAGACTGTAGTGACATAAGCTTAAAATTTCACATGTAGCAAACTCATAGTCTGATCTTATAGTGGGTTAATTGTCTAGCCAAATATCCTGAAATTAGAGCTTTAGGAGAGCAGTATATACCTCCCAAAAGCACCATCTCAGCAAGTTCAGATAGAGACAGACAAAGCCAAAAATGTACCCTGTTTGCAATATGTCTGTTGTATCTGTTAGGAAAACAAAGTCTATTTTCCCAGAAGTAAAAGAGTCAAGTAAAAATATAAAGAACAAGATGATATATTTTCATGAATGCATATGGAAGATGTGACCAGGATGACTTGCATATACTTCAAATGTAATTAGATCCTTTTAAGTAATTGTAATATCAAAAGAAGGAATTGCAGTCTCATACCAGCTTTACATCTGGCTCTTATGTTCACAGGAAAGCTTTATTTTTGTTTTCCACAAGTTTCTACAGCAGCCCAAAAGCCTTCCTGCAAAGATTTGTATTACTTTTGGCAAATCAGCGCTTCTCCCTATCTCACTTCTTCAATCCAATCTTTGCCCACAATCCCATCATGCAGGATAAGCATCCAGCCCAGCATCCAAAAAATCTCTAAATCATGCAAAAAAAATCCATCCCAAAGCATTGTAAGACTTAGCCCCGGAGAAAAACAACAGAGTATTAGTCTTCATGCTAATAAACCCTATCTGTCATGGGATCCACAAAAGTGATAGATCAGCTTTCACATTGGGTTATGTATTTGTGATGCTTGAACTGGAGACTTTCTCAAGTTACAAAATTTGGAATACCAAGGCAAAACTGAGTGTTTTGTAGCTGTCATACAGTTATATTTTTCCCTTAATGTAAAACTTCATTTTTTTAAATTAAGAAAATCAGATTCATTGAGAGGTTTCACATAAAACTTTCCATTTAGTTAACAAAATTACAAAATCTTACAGTAAACAAGTGTTATATGTCTAATGAGAATCTCATTTTTTTGGCAAAATTATTTTCATTGATAAACCTTTTACCAGTCCGGAAAGTTTTTATGTTAATTATCTGAATAGATCATTCTGATTATGAGAGCCTACTCTTCTGTCCCATTGTTATTTTAGTGCTTTGTGAGCACAGTCATGAATGGTGGAGTAATTCTGTGGGGAGAGAAAGTTTAGGAAAAGGAGCTGGTCAGAAAAACAGAAGTTTCCAGCTGAACTTCATGGCATTTCTCTGTGAGCCACACAATACCATTTTACAGATCCATAAAACATGCAATATGTTGTAGACTTTTATTTGGTTGTAAATGCTGTGTTATTTGTAACAAAGTTTTAATATATTTGGATATACAACCCATGAGGTTTTTTTGTTATTCCCCAGGAATAATGACAATTTTTTTCTTAGTACATAGCTCTCAGTGGAGCAAGGGGTTGTAAGTCAGTTTAAAGACTGAATAAATAGTGTAAACCATGGAAGTCCAACTTGTCCAATTACTAAATGGCAGTAGATCTCGATTATTGAATTAAATTAAGATTGTACTATATAATCTTTCTGCCTTTACTTGAAAACTGCTGACCATATGTATGATTTTTCATGGAAATTGTTACTAATTTGTTGAAAAGGATAAAAAAGTATCCAGTTTATTCTGTATTTATATAATAATCTTCAGATATACCATCAATTTGTCTCTCGAGTGCTGGCTGGATTAAGCAGGAGCATTTGGTAAGTACTGATAAGAGCTGAAAAGTTAATAAAGTCTTATTTGCTCAATAAAGAACAGAGTAGGTGGACAAAGAGGATTGTGTCTGAGTCACAACAGAGACAATATCCAAGATGCTTTAGGAACTCCCTGGGGGGGAAGATGGGGGACGGAAACTTCCATTAGATTGGAAAACTTGTGTTCTTTGTGTTGCTTAATAATCCACCACAGTTTCAGAAGGCTGACTGCTAGGCCCCAAGCTACCTGAAGACCTTCTGTGTTCTTACTGAGAACCAGCTCTGATGTCAGGTTCAGTTCTCTGCTAAACATATGTCCATGCCTCTGACAGTCATTTTCAGATAGAGATTTTTCAGCAGTAGCAAGGGAAGTCAGAAACTCTGTCCCCATATGTATTATATTTATTTGTATTTGAAAACATTAGACTTATAAAAGCAACAGCAAACGTTTAATGAACATGAGTCTGTAGTTAATGTTGGACAAACCCTGGAATTTGAGCAATGTCACTTCCTACTGACTACATGAAAATTGTGCCTCAGGTTTAGTTCATCGACACGTGCAGCCACTGCGTGGGCCTCATTTCAGGCCACCTCACCTATGTAGTACTGTACAGCATTTCATCTGCTCCCATTATTCTCGTTTTATTTTGTCTTTCTCCTAAAAACCATCTTCATAGCTCCTAGTTGCTATCCAAAGCCAGTCAGACACTTGTATGACACTGAATAAAATTAACTCAGTCCAGTATAGTGATTAGATTAGTCTTATATGGGTTTTAGAAGCTCTAACACCTTAGACATGCACCTTCCTGCTGAACATACTTCAGTAGAACATGTCAGTGTGTATCTCATGCATTCTTCTTTCCTTGAAGTCTGAACAGTCTTCCTCTTTGTTCCGAAATGAACACTATAAACTATGCCATAAGGCTGAGGATCCTTCCAAAATCCTCCTAGAATCTTTCCCACTTCTTTTTATCAGCTGTCTTCATTCACTTACATCGGTTCCAAAGCCACAGGTTTCTATGTTCCTTGGGTAAAACTCATCTGTGTCAAGTAAGTAGTGTATTCACATTTTCCTGCCGTATTCTGAAAGCTATGGTACTTGAATCATCTGTTATTCATATTCAGGCACTCAGGGGTTTTTTATGACCCCTAAAGAATTTATTGATATTACAATAGCTCCTGTAATAAGTAACCAGCTCTAAAGACCAACTGTCCCGTAGCTGTTTATAGCATATAGAATCCCAGTGCAATATGGAATTTCTATAATAACACGTCAATTAATTAACATTAAATTACAATGCAGCACCTATATAAAAGATGATGAATACCACACAAATTTATTTTGATTACTGTTATTACAGTGAATACTAAATGAAATTGGAAAGATAGGACCTTTTAAGTGTTGGCAGATGTTTTTGATCAGTGTTTATCCTTTTCCGTATAATTTAATGAGAGATCATATGTTAATATGCAGCTGGAGCAAACTACCTTTCAGACTCAACAAACCTGAGCAGAATTTCCAGCTGCCATTGCATCTACTAGAGCTATAATTACCAATCATCACAGAACAAATTTTAAAAAGAAAAACACCTAAACTAGAATATGTGACTGTACTCTTAAATTTGACACAATGAGGTGGGTCTTCTCTCATTTAATTGAGATTGATGTGCTTTTCCATAGTCTGCTACTTATAGCCAGTGATACTCCCCTCAGTCCCTCTTGTGTCTCACTGTTTTCAGCAATATAATCTGTAAACAGTCCACCTGTGTTGCAGATTTACAGTTCTTAGTACCTTCCAGTTCCTCTGTAGAGATAATAAAACATTGCTATCTCTCCAAGAAAGTGCATACCAAGTTTCCAAGACCAGTCAGTCCTACATTATCTCAGTTCAAACAAGATTCATTAGAGCCTCTTGGAGGCCACACCTCTGCAATCCTTATTTCTGTGCATAGGATGTCAGAGGATTCTGAGTGGATGCAGAGGACTCGTTATGTTATCACGCTAAATCACTGGAGTCCAGTTCCATATTGTACCTGGGGTAAGAACTATGTCATCTTCTTTGAACTGTAGCTATCAACGCCTTCCATTTTGGTCTAACCACTGGGTGTTTGGCTGTGTAAGTAGCAGAACTGAGATGAAGCAATGAATTGCAGTTAAAAATGAACTGTATAGAATAACATATAAGCTGGTTTTATTTATTATTTGTTCATAGTAGACAGCTATACAGGAAGACCTGAAAGACCCAGTTTCTGTCTACAATAATAATAAAAAAAAAATCCTCCCAAGTGTGGTTGAGTCAGTTCAGAGAACAAAACAGTTTACGTTCTTAGTATCACCTGAAATCAAAGTCAGCCTACCTCTCTGCAGTACGCTAAGCCCACCTGCAAGCCAGTATACGATATCACCCAGCCCCTTTCTCTTTTCCCATTCCTGGTTTGTACTTCTGGAAGTCTTTGAAATGTGTGCCTCTGTTAGTCACGAAGGCCTATGTTGTGTTTGCATTTTTGCTTAGGCACAGTTTCCTGAGAATCGACATAATCTTTCTTCTTTGATGGCTTGAGTCACTTGATAAATAGTATACTTAAGAAAGGTTACCTCCCCAAAACACTAGTTATTTTCTCTAATTTCATGCTGCATTTTAGACATTCCTTTGATTGTTTTTAAGTGTCAGTATATAATGCATAGCTATTTCTTTTATACATTTTGGCCAGCATAAAAGGTATTAATATAGTAATGAGTCACCCTTCAGTAGCGTTTCCTGAGCCGAGTTCTATATCCTTTGTCAGGAGGATCCTTCTATAGCTTTATCCAGGTGCATGGCTAGGATGTGTGAAAGGAGGGCTGCTGTAGACTTCTCCTAAGTAAAATGGATATCCTGGGGAGAAGCAGAGCTCCCAGGAGGTGTCTTCTCCATTCTCCATCTTTGAGGCCTCCAAGCACAAAGTGTACTGAGTTTTAATGCATAAGGAAAGGGTTTTGGATAGACTATGCAGGCTCAGACCCTCATTAGAAGAAAAGTCAGAACATAAGATTCAGAACTCAGTCTTTAAAGGAGAAAAGACGCTAGCTTGGGTGGAATCTTCTAGTCACCTTCTAAGACAGTTGATTGCATATGCAGAAGGATTGCAGTCAAGAAGTCAAATATTCTGTGCAAGGATCTGATCCAAGTATAGAGCAGATCTTATTAATGAGGGAAAATACTCATCCCTCCTTGATTTTCTGAGCTTCCACTAAGGTGAAATAATAACCCAATTGTCTTTTGTGGAGTGTTTATGGAGAATACTTTCATCTTCTCCTTAAGAAAAACAAAAGGAAAGGGAGGCTGACTGCTACCCAGAAGTTCTCATACTAACTTCTAGCAAGTAGTAGCATGTAGGAGATGTAAAGTACAGGAATTCATTACGGCATTCTCTAAAGCGAGAAAAATACTGAAGACCTTTACCAGTGGAGAAAAATATGCAGCCTGAGCAAGTTTAATCTGCTGCTATCCTGGCTTGCATTACTCTGTAATGTACTGGAATAGTGAACACCAAACAGGATTTGTTCTGGTTTTGGAAGTGACAATAGGAAGATAGAGTTACTTTTACTCAGGTTTAATTGTAAATAGTCAAAAGAGCTGAGAATAAACTGTATAGGAAAATTTTAGACTACTAGTTTTCAGCCTGAGGTAGGTGGACTGCTTCTAGAAAGTCAATGAAAGGTAACCTTATAGTTAGTAATCTAAATTTTGCTGTGCAAGAGTTCTGCATCTTCACTAGAAAATATTTTAAAATTCATAAATTCAAAAAGGCTAGAAATAAGTGTTTTAAGTGTTTGCTAAGGTATAGGAACAGAAGAAATTGATCCCTGGGGAAATTTGAAAATGAAACCAAAACAAAAATTAAATTAAAGCATAAAAATGTAGGAGTGCACTCAGAAGGGTTAGGGTGAAAGATAAGCTTCAATTAATAAGTAACATAAAAGCAACATATCTGAAGAGTAAAAAAAAATATGTATTTTTTCTTTAAAAAAGGAAGTATAGAGCCATCCATTACCAGGGAGACCAAATGTCACAGAAAAGGCTGAAGATGTGGTTCTTTGATTCAGTCTTACTAAAAGGTTAACTGTGATCAGAATTTTTAAAATTAATTTTAATGAAGGAGTAGAAATTCAAGCTGGAAGAAGAGAAGGACAGGCTAAATAACATTTAGATAAGATAGATGTGTTCAAGTTAGCAAGGCCTGATGAAATCCATCTTAGAACTAGCCAAAGCAATTTCTAAGCCATAATCAATTACATCTGAGAATTCATGGAAGATCAGGAAGGTCCCAGAGGATTAGAATAAATATAGTACCTATCATTTAAAAGGCAAAAAGGAAGACTCAGGGAATTATAGATCAGTCAACCAACTTTGATCTCCTGAAATATTTCAGAATAAATATTTTAAAGAATATATCCGGAAGATAATGAGGCAATATAAAAAGCTAACATAGGTTTTGTCATATCAAACTAATCTAAATTCCTTTTTTTTGACAGGATAAATGGCCTTGTATACAGGGAAGCAGCAAATGTTGAGCAGGACTTTTAGTTCATGATATTTTTATGTAATATTTTCCTAATAAAAATGAGAGATTTTGTTTTGGCTATTATTACTACTAGTGGGAGCAGAACTGGTTGAAGATTTCTAGCAAAAGTGCTATCCATATTTGACTGTCAAATGAGGGGGCATCTCAAAGTAGAATCCTGCAGAACCCGAGTTGTGCCCAGGACTAAAGCCACTATTTTCATGCATGATTTGGAGGAAGAAGTGGGAAGTATGCTTATGAAATAGTGAATGGCATCAAAGCTGGAAAAGAGTGCAAAGAAGTTCTAAGAATTCTGGAGATTTCCAGAGAATCATGATGAATTAGAGAGTCTGAAAGAGAAACAATTAAGCCCACCTAGGTAATTGTCCCCTCTTAGGGAGATGAATCTAAATGGACAATGTAGTCAGCAGCTTAAGCAGCAGGGCTGTACAAAAATGGTCTGAGGGGTATACCGGATAAGAAGCAAATGCTCAACTGTGTGTTGTTGTCAGGATTAAAAAAAAGACAACACTCTTTCAAGGATGCATTAAAATACAATAAGCACCCATTATGCACTAGTGAGCCCTCAGATAAAATATTATGGTTAATTTTCATTATCTCCCAAGAAAGATACAAACAAATAAAGGAGAGTCCATAGAAGAAGAGCAAGACTCTCTGTAAATGTAGCACGTTAGAAAGCTGTTGGAAGAACTGAGTGTATTTCATCTAGAAAGAGGATTCATTAACCCTCCATTTATTACAAAAAAATTGTTATTAAGAGCATAGCAATCAATTGCTGCCCATGGAAGAGAAACAGTAAGATAACTGCTCAACAAAATAACAGGAAAAAAGATGCAAGCCATACCTTAGAAAAAGCTTTCTAAATGTAACTCTGGAAGTGGCTATCTAGGTATGTTGGGCAATATCTACAGAAACTCGTAGTTACTGTGACTTAGTACCCCAATGCTGAAGAATCAGTACCTAGGAGAAGAGAATTCACAATTCTCCAACCTTTGCACAGACAGATTCAGATGTGATGTCTTCCTTTCAGTCATTCTCAAAAGAGAAAAAAATGAGTCTGGAGTCTTTAAAGGTGAGCTGGTCCTTCGTGGATTACTTTGTAATAGGCATTTGAAAAGTAACCAATATTTTTTCTGGATCGTCTCTAATGTGGAGAATATTTATTCTCCAGTGGAGTTCTTAGAAACAGGTGAGATAAGTTTTTTGACACAGTTAGGCAATCTCCACCTCTAAGAGATCTATTTTCCAAATTATTGAGTAAGATTTTGCTTTATCGTCATTAATAGAGAAAATTCGTTCCTGCTTTTTTTCCTCTCAGTTTGTTATCACTCTTGCAAGATGTATTTCATTCAAAAGAGTTCACAATTCATTATAGGTGAACCTCTGTCCCTGACTGAGAGTATATTCCTGTCTGGATGAGAGAGAAAGCAAATTGTAATTCATGAGTCCCTGACTATATTAATCGGGATAATCTTCAAAAGGATGAAGACTGTTTCAGTTCTAGTCTGAGAGCTAATTTTCCTCAGACTGCATTGAAAGCCAAATTTGTAAGAGGCAGTTATTTCTGCCTCTTGCGTCTTACGATTTTTTTGATTTTTTTGTTTTGTTTTACATGAGATGCTGAAAGCCAGTATCACAGTTTTGACTAAATCAATGTAAAAGGTAAATGATTTCTTTAACTCCTATTGTATTGTGAACTGGTAATGACAAACGCTGTACTTTAACAGAGCCGTGACAAAGGAGATGAGCATGCAGTGGAGTGGAAAAGATTGAGCGACCGACTGAGCACTCCTTAAAGCAATGGAGTGATGCTGATGTAAAAGCCAGGCTGGATTTTAAATATGTGTAAAATATGTATTTTTATGTCATCTGTAAATTTCATTAAGAGCCATAGCCTAGATCATATGCAATTGTGGAGATATTATAACTCCAAACAGAAACAAACTACCTGATCCGTTCACACAGCTGAAAAATGCACAACAGAGAGAAGAAACAACATATGGAGTTTTGGGAGGGAAATTTGGAAGCCTGGAATTCAAGAATAAGTGATAAAGAAACAAAAACTGTCTAGGGAGTAGAGTTAAGGGTTGTTTCACTCAATCCATAGTACCATAAATTCTAAAGATTGCAAAGTCTGAAAGTTTCAGATGTTGTCTATAGTCACCACCCAGCAGAAAATACGCAGTAGGAAGCCTACTTTGCTGGAGAACAGATATTTCTTGCTAATGATTATTACATATGCGTCTCCTTTGATGGAGCAAAATCACTCGTTTCTGACAAGCAAGCTTAAATGTCAATGTGCAATTTCCTATGCTAAGCTCTTGCCTGCGCATTTCTTAATACTCGTAACCTGCTGAAGAGACGAGGAGGGTCGGCGGAAACTGCCAGCAGAGCCTGGCAGCTGCTCTTGTTTAATTATACTACTTCAGCATTAGCTCATTATTAAAGATTTTTAACTGCTGGTGATGGTCAGCCTACTACGCAGAACAGGCTGTTCTCAAGTGACCGGTCTGGGCACAACGTGATCAGCTTAAAGCTCACATGATTCCCAAAATCTGTGGGAGTCAGGCTGCGCCAAGCATTTGTTCTGGATGCCACTGTGTTTCAAGGCATGCAATAATAGCTTTTCCAGCAGAAATACAGTATACCCCTAATGAATCCCACAGTGCTGATTTCACAATAACAGGACACAGTGCTCAGTTATCTGATCAGCATAACCTACATACAGTAGTTACTCTTGAGGAAAGGGAGAAAGAGAAAGAAATGTTCCATCTTCTTAATTCCATTGAAAGATAGTACATTTGAATAATAGTTTTAATTAAATTAAGTGAGTTTAATTAAGATCGGGCTGCTTCAGAGAAGAAAAAGCACTTTTCGAGGCTTTTAAAGTGTTTTCTTTCCTTCTTTTCCCTAAGAGTGTGTTTAGCTGTACAACATTTTAAAGTCATCTAGTTCATAACATGCCAATCTAATGAGTTTCATTTTTTGCAATAGATAAATGCATGTGGCATTTGATGGAAGATGTAATCAACTAGTTGATGAAAATAAAATACAATAATTCATTTTATTTTATTTTAAAACTTCAAAAAATGAAAACCTGGTTCATCTGGTGATGAACTGTTTATCTCTGGGCACTGTGTTCTACTTATACTGCCGTTAATTTTCTTTTTACACAAATTGTTGTTTATGCTTCAAAGGTTTTATTATAGTCTTTAAAAATAGCAAACCAGGGAATGAAAAATGTAGTTATTACTTTTTATTCCAAAAAGTAAACAAGCATGAATTTCTTTTTCAGACAGAGGTTATATCTGTGGACAAGAAAATTAGTAAGATGACTCAAGCACAACTCAGAATGCTAGAAAGTGTTCGTGGTCATTCCCTACGAAGGCTGAACAACTTCTGCAGAAGCCCTAGTGCTTACGTAGCCCAGGGAAACAAAAAAATGATTAAATAGAGATGTGAAAGAGTTAAGAAACATGAGCATTTGTCTCAAAATGTTCTTGAGGAATCTGTCTGTTCTGTCAGTATGGGAATTTCCAAAGACATGAGCCAAGTCTTTAACTGATACAAACAAGCACTGCTTCAGTCAAGTCAAAGAATTTGTTTCAGATTACATCACTTGTAATGACCCATAAAAATCTGCCTGATAGCAAGAGATGAATGAATAGTAGGAAAAATTCTTAGCGTTTGTTCAAATTTTAAAGAGTTTTTTTCTGACTGCAAAGTCTTCCCTAATTTACAAATGATAAGCATTGGAATAGTTAAGCGTTACTTGCAAACAGAAGCAGAAATAGTCAAAAGTTTACTGCAATATTTACTAAGATTTAATATCACACAGAATATATCATATATAAAATTTGTATCTTTCAGTTTGCATTTTATTGGTTGTTTCATAGACCATCCAATTAAGAGACACAAAAGACACCACATTGTGCAACTAGAGACCAAGTGAGTTAAAGGTGGATCACTAACAGTCTACACGAGTAATTATATTCACAAGTAAAACTTCAATAACTTTAAAAATATGTATTTTTTAATTTAAAAAACTTTAATAGCAGCTTTACATTCTGGCCAAAAGGACTCACTTTGGCCTCTTTCATAGCATAGAAAATAAGAAAAGTGATGGAAATAAAGGCAATAATGTACAGGAAATATTAATGTTGAAGCACAAATCAGCATGATTAAAAAGGCAGGTGAATGATAAATTCTTTTGATAAATTGAAAGGTTTATGGATTGCAAAATTCAAATTAAAATGTTCCACTCCACTGAAAGTCTTTACTATGGACAGGAGAGCCTTGTATTAAAAAGCACGTTTAGATCTTCTCTAATGGTGCTAGTGATGTTCATCACACTAAAGTTGTGAAAAGAACAATTAAGAGGGCTGAAGAAATTTTAAGAACAAAATGAGTCTATTGGCAGAGACACCAAGAAGGCAATTAGACTTTCCAGTAGCAAAGCAGTCAGAAAGCCCATTTGAAAAGGAATAGAACTCCTCAAAGGAGAAAGAAAATAGGACAAAAAGTTGGTAAAAAGTGTGTGCCCCATAGAGAAGGATCTATTCCTCCAATACTTTGCACTACGCATTTGCCCTTCCTCTTGCTTTCAAAGACTTGTGTATTTGGGAATGACCAAACAGAGGTCATAGCATGGAGAAAGTGCCAGATAAACAGCTTAGTAGCTAGAACAGTGAATCTCTCCACTAGATTTCTACTTAGGCCTGAGAATTGAGGGGTGTCCATCAAGGTAAGTGAATTCTGCCTTCCGAAATGTAAACATTGTCCATTTTATATAGTGAACTTTCTTTTGCGCATCTCGCCCTGCCTGCTTCCCATAGGTAAGGAAACTGTTCTGCAGATGCCTATATGTTGTATTCTCTGTGTATGGGAAAATGCAGAAGAATGTCGAGGAGACGGGCAACTGAAGCTAGCCAGACCATTCTGTGGGAAAAGGGCATGTTAACCCACAGTCACGCAGCCAAGCCCCTGCCTATGTGGTGCTAGATCTGAACTTTGAGTCAAAATTAGTGATGAGCTCAATATATTCATTGCATGTGTGTATAGTACCTAAAAACCTCTTACAGTTCCTCCCCAGGGACTGATGCTCAGCAGTGCCTGGGATTCTCCTATGGTTTTATTGCCTTGAACGGGAAATCACTGGGGAACCTCCACTTAGACGCAGAGGTAATAAACAGTGTCGGCCACAGTGTGTCTTGTGTTTGTGTGTCTGTCCCTGCTGGGGGTCCAGGAGGCTCCCCCTGCCTCACCCTTGCACCATGTGTTGCAGTACACCTGCCACTAAGAGCCTCAAAAACACAGTGTAAAACCCTTTTTTTTCATTTGGTTTCTGCCAGACTTCAGTTACTTGATCTGAAACTTTCTGTTGTGTGGTAATTTATATATATCTATAGCTGTATTTCTGAGTTTTCAAAATCAAGCTTTCAAAAAATTCAATAATAACAAAATCCCCCTTACAACTTGGGCACTCAGGGCAGCACCTAACACATGAGTTTGACCATGGTTTACCCGGCCAGGCACCGCTGGTGGTGCATTTGAGTGTACATGACTCCATGGGTGTACGGAAAATTAGCACCTACAAGGAATATTGCTACAGACTGAACCACTGACATATGCTGCAAAGTCTATCTATAGTGTTAACCACACCACTTAAGGCAAACTTTCCACTGTGATTATGGATACATTCATCTTTTTGCTTGTGATTCTTTGGCCTGAAAGTGAAATTCTCACTGTCTAGCTGGAGCTTGAGACAGTGAGAGCTGCGTTGTGAGCCACGAGCTGCTACCGCTGAGAAAAACAGGCCCTAGACATCTCAGACTGAGATAATAATTCTTACCTGGATTTCTCTTTCAATAACCCTCCTACAAAATGAAAATAACAATAACCATTCCCTTTCTCACCTTATAAATAAATATATGGCTACATTAATATTTGTGAAGTACCCAGACTGTCACAGGAGAAAATTAATAATTTTGTTCAGATCTAAGACCAAATCAGGATCAGTGTCGTCACTGCTGTACTTGTAAGTGATCAATCTTCCAAATTTTTATTTCTCAAATAGGATTTGCTTATTTATTTGCCTTTTTGTCAACATTAGAAACACTAGACTAGTCCAAGGAGCTTCTGTGGATTCGCTTATTATAAGCAGGATAAGGGGCAGCTGGTATAAATAACAGTAAAGGTTATATACAAGTTATATACTGAGAAAACTTTCTGTTTTAACATTTGAACTTAGGGAAGTTGTGGACAATTATATTACTTTTTTTTTCAGAGGTTAGGAATAAATTGTAAAAGCTTGGGTTATGGCTGACATATCCTCATGTCAGGGCGCCGCATGGCGGGGGGGTCCCGGTGCTGGGTCGTGGTGGGGCTGGAGCCGGCACTGCTGCGGCATCACGGGGCGGCGACCCACGGGCCCGGGCTGGGCTGAGATGGGGGAGGCCCGGTGGGGACAGGGACTGGCAGGGCTGGGGGTGCCCGCAGGGCCTGGCACATCATTAGATCTGGGAACTTTATTTCACTGACGAAATGAGAAAGATAACTGACAGCCACCTGTGAGCAGTTGCTTCAAACAGCCTGCAGGTTGAAGAAGATGGCACTGCATCCGTTCCCGCTTGTAACAGTATAAACAGGGGGAAGATGTCACCTTTACTGCCTAAATGGCAAAACTCATTTAGAAAAAAATTAACTTACTTTGAAATAAGAAGAAAAAAAACAGATTCCTCAAATTGCTGTAAGGAACCTTATTTCAAGTGTTTCTGGAGTCCTGAAATAAGGCATTAACAGCAGAAAAAAAAATACTTAACATGTTCAATTGCTTGAAATTACAGAGAAAACATTATGAATGATAAGAAATTATAATTATGATATTTATCTTTATTGAGTTTTCCTAAAAATGATTGTAAGAGGGAGATTGAAATTGAGTGGGACAAACAGAAGAGGAAATTACTTCTTGTAGAGCCTCCATTCTGCCAGCGGACCAGCTGCTATGATGGTAAAAGTTCATTAGTGGATATTGGTTTAATAAAATGCATTACAGACAAGTAGCAGAAATCATTTCTTAGGTTTCATGTTGAGCCACAGGTCTCAATTCTAGAGAATGTGATATTTTTCTACCTATATTTACAGAGAATATAGAGTGCCTGATCAGTGTTGCAGTATGCAATTTCACCAGTGAAAAAGAGGAAGGAAAGCTCATCAACAGCATTGTTAAATGAGAGCTGTTGTTTCAAAAGGAAACAAAAAAAAAAAAAAAAAAAAAAAAAAGAAAAGAAAAAAGAAAGAGGCAGATCAAACTTCAGGTTCTTGGAGGGTCTACAATATTTGTTTAATATTCCTCTTGTCTTTGTTTGCTCTCTTTGTTCACATTTATTTTATGATAGAGGCTAATAATAAACAGCACATACATTATTTTAGAGACTTTACAATCTAGGATGTTATTTACCTAAGAATGTTAGTTTCAGTATGAATCAATATTCACAAACTGTTTTAAAGTCATATTTAGATAAAAATTTTTCATTTTATATAGCATTTTATTTTTTGCATTACAAAATACATAACTGTATATCAAAATCAGTAATCCACAGTAAGGTTTGTGTGGATGCACCTTTCTTTTCAATAAATATTTCAACAGTGCTCTGTCTGAACTCTCATTCTGATCTATTCCACATTTGTGTCTGTTTCTTAGTTGCTTACTATGTATTCTTTTCTGCTCCAGTTTTATCCCAATAAAGTGACCTCACCCTACTTAAATGCTGATGCATAATCATTATCCACTTGTGACTTCATTGAGATTAAAAAGTTCATAGGCTCTGAGCTTGTTCTAGGCCAGATGCTACATGTTTGTGTGCAAGCTCATCAAGAAATGCCAAAGTATCTTGCCTCATAAGAGAGAACAAGTTCATTCTCATCTTCTTGTTCATCGGGGAGATGTCCATACCTATAAATTGCTAGCAGACAAATGAAGAAGAAAAGGTGTTTCCTGGGACATGTGTCAGTGGAGCCAGGACAAAAAATCTAAAGGCAAAAACTAGCCTCTCAATCATGTTTCTAACATATACTCATGCTTGTGGAACCTTAACAAAAAAATTCGGCAATAAATCGCCACAGAATATGCCTACACAGGCAATAGCATGCTGTGAGCAAGAGGAAATGGCCTTGTAAGGTCAAGCTCTATTCAACACACTGCACACACATCCAGAGGAGCAGTGCTGGCACGACTGTGAGGCCACAGGGATGGGAATGATGTGTAGAGATCGCACTCACTAGAGAAGATATGTGATATTACTTTTATCCTCAGGATTATTACTTATATATTATTGTTACTAATTATTAGTAATAATTATTATTACTTATGATTACTTTTTATCTTCAGAAATATGAGATGTGAAAATTTTTGTTCTCGGTTGAGAGCAGATGTGTTTGGTAAATATTACTAAAGTGGCATAATTCTCCCTCCTTATGTCATAAGACCTTTAGACTCCTGCTTTTTCCATCCCACCTACAGTGCGCTGAAGACTTAGACACAGTTGCTAACCAGTTAATCAGCTATCAACTGTTAGCTTCCAAATAATGATGTCCATATGCTTCTGAATACAGAGGGAAACCATTTGGTTGATGCTAACTGCTACAGTTCAAAAATGAGTTTGATACATATTTCCTGAAATATGGAACTAAAAGACCTCTAGCTATCTCTGGTCGTCCCACATATGCTACAGTCTGTTGACCCAAGAAGCTGAGAATTCAGAGTTAAAGGAAACCAGAAGGAGATTTCCAGTCCACCCTTTTCTTTATCCTGCAAGAGCAGCCATGATTGTAATAACATGAGAATTTAATTTCATTAAAAAGCACTGGAATGAACCAAAATAGCTGAAAGATTCTTTTCGTAGCAGTTATCACTGGGACAATAGTGCTCAGCTGTGCTTCCTACACCCTTCTGATAGCAATTTGAATATATTTTTGAAACACAAAAAATTGGAAATTGTACTAAAAGTAGATAATTGTGTAATGGAGTGAAAGATGGGGCTGACTGAGGTTCCCAAATTCCAGTGGATTTCATGAGATTTCCTAGAACCCAACATAATAAGGAGCCACTGATCTCCATGCCTAGCAGCAAAGCATTGACCCCAGATATCTACAGAGAACATGGTGCCCACTTTGTGAGGAAAAAAACAGTCAGAAATAACAATGAATTTTAAGCAGTGCATTTCAGAAGAAATAAATGTTTACGTTCCATAAGAACAAATAGTGTCAGAATACGGTGTATTAAAGCAAAATGTTGTTGATTAACATTTCCATGTGCATGTAAGACTTAAGCATCAAAAGGCTACTATAGGTATATAAAGCAGATACGCAGTTGCCTCAAGGGCTGGAGGATGAGGTAACATGAAACATAGAACTGAGCAGAAAATCATTTGTTTCAGCCTACCTTTTCTTTAATTTCTACCAGATGGTAGTGTTGTCATAACTGAGGAAGGATTTAAAGTGAGATTTAAGTGAGAAGATGGCAGATTTACAATTTATTGGAAAGCATAGCACCTATTCTGATAGGTTCCGAAGCAAAGTATAAGTTGCTAATTTTAATGCATGAAGTTATAAATGGTTTCACATACCAGCTACTCAGTGTTGATACCGGAGAGCAATGTAAGTATTTAAATCACTATGAGAGGAAACTACCAGCAGAATTTTTTCATCTTGCATTCATGTCATGCCAAACTCATTATCTTTACTTAAAGATAAATAATATAATTAGTTTTATTGAATGCTCAGGATGCTCATAAGATTTTTTCAATTTGAAAAAAAAAAGAAAGAAAAAAAAGCAGAGATCTCTTATGTGAAGATCTTACTCTGTGCAAAACGTGACAGGGGAGAGTTTGTATCGGTAGGGTTGTAAAGTCTACCATGTTTTATGGCAGCGCTAGCTTGCTTATGAGCCTACAAAAAGCACTTAAATATAGAGAAAGTTGGACCTGGAAGGAGGAATTAAGAAAACTGATCCATAGGGAAAAAACTCATGGTGATAAGAAGACACTTATGCTGTAAGATAAGAAATCAAGTCTTCTGGTTTATAATGGGGAGGTCATGTACAGTAGAAACATGCTTAGGAAGTTCCTCTCGTTCATCTAGTACACACTGTCAACAAGTGCAAAGGACAAGGAAAGCAGAATCATGTCACATCTCCCTCCCTGTTACTTTTAGATATCAGCGACATCATGGAAAACCTCCCAGACGGAGCATCTGCTGAGATTGCCTTTTCTCTGGTCCTTGTTGGGAGCTCACATATGGAAACGTTTGTACCCTTTCCCTTCCCCCAGTCCTTCCACTGCACAAATCCAGTTGCCAAGGACAATCTGAACCTTAATTGTAGAGTATGTCAACAGTTTGTCATTTTAAGTCTTATATAACGTGTCATTTTTCCCTGAATCTTGTCAGTTCTCTTTTTGAATGTTTACGAGTGGGCATAATAAATGCTACAGATAGCTGTGGCTGGATCCAAAACTATATGCCCTGTAGTTTGAAATCCACAGCAAGCCACAGAAAGCTATATGTAGTTCAAGAAAGAAAAAAAAAATTGTCTTCATAAATTTTCATCTCTAAAATGCAGTCCATTTGGATTTAAAAAGTATTTTGTTTTAATGCTGCCATCAGCTCATACATGAAAGACTTCAATTTTCATCTCACCTTATTTTTTTGTTATTTATGGAAAAAACATTCTTAGACTGGAAGTACAAGTTCAGTCATAGCAGTGTTCCACAGAGATAAGCAGTGCCGTGCGTTCAGTAGTCAGTTATATCTTGGAAGTCTAGAGAATATTTCTCATGAGTTTAGAAATTTTATGTGCTGTATTCAAAATTTCCGGAATGAGACAAAGTCAGGTGTTATATAAGAAATATAAATATTTTTTATTCATAGAAACAGTCACAAATAAAGTATATAGATGGTTTAGCTTAAATCATGCCTCTTCTGTGCTGTTGCTGCATGTGAAATCTACATGAATTTGAGTTTTCCATATTTCCTTCCTCCAAGGTTGTCATCTAGCATGCAGCAAAATATTTTGCGTCGACCATTACCCACCTGAAAAGAGTAACTCTTTAGATAATGAACAAACCATGAAGAAGTGTATACCCATATTTCAACGTGATTTTTTTGCCTCTAAATGTCTTTTCTGAACATCATGTATGTCCAGAACAATAATTCTAGACACACATGCATTAGAAGTGAAAATATTTAAGAGTAGGGGGTGGAGTTGTAAAGTTAAGATCCATTTTTTTTTTTTCTGGTTCTTTGTAGGACGGTGAAATATATTTTAATTCACTAGAAGTGGAAGAAAATCATGAAAGTGATGAGAATAATTTCACTGATAATTGGAAGAAATGTTGCAGTAGCATTTTGGTCACAAGTGCTCAGTTTTATATTTTAACACTTAGAGAGTTGAATGAAATATGATAAAGATTTAAGTTTAAAAGAGTGACTATAAATTAACTAGTGCTGTAAATTGCTATCCAACAATTGCAACAACAACAGCAATCATGACTTTTTTTCAAGAATAAGAGCCCAAATTTTGTGTCTAAATTCATTACATGTCTCAAGTTTTTCCAAATTCCTGAGCTAACAACTCATACTAAAGTCAATCATATGTTTTATTGTTGGCTTTTATGCTCTTTAACTTGTGCCAGCCTTGCATAGCAGAGGAGAAAGGGTATGGCTCTAGAAAAGTCCAAAACAAGTCAGTTTTGGTTTCATTCCCTTATGATCATCTGCTGTGATGTATTACACTAATGTATTCCTCCTTAGGGAGGAATAACTCCACGCACCAGTGCAGGCTCGGGGCTGACTTGCTGGAAAGCAGCTCTGCAGAGAAGGACCTGGGAGTTCTGGTGGACAGGTTGACCATGAGCCAATAATGTGCCCTTGTGGCCAAGAAGGCCAATGGTCTCCTGGGGTGCATTGGGAAGAGTGTTGCCAGCAGGTCGAGGGAGGTGATCCTGCCCCTCTACTCAGCCCTGGTGAAGCCTCATCTGGAGTACTGTGTCCAGTTCTGGGCTCTCCAGTACAAAAGATACATGGAGCTACTGGAGAGTCTACTGGAGAGAGTCCAGAGTAGAGCAACGAAGATGATCAGAGAGCTGGGCCTCTTTAGCCTGGGAAGGGAAGACTGAGGGGGGGATCTGATCAATGTGTACAAGTACCTGAAGGGAGGGTGTCAAGGGGACGGGGACAAACTCTTTTCTGTTGTCCCATGTGACAGGACAAGAGGCAATGGGCAGAAATTAAAGCACAGGAACATGCTTCCGCCTGACCGTGAGGGGGAATTTCTTCCCTGTGAGAGTGACAGAGCACAGGAACAGGCTGCCCAGAGAGGTTGTGGAGTCTCCTTCTCTGGAGATATTCAAAAGCCTTCTGGACAAAATCCTTAGAAATATGCTCTTGGTGACCCTGCTTGGGCAAAGGGGTTGGACTAGATGATCTCCAGAGGTCCCTTCCAACCTCAACCACTCTATGATTCTGTGATATGCAAATTTATGCTAAAATATTGATATTCATTCTTTATTTCAACTATTTCATTAAATGTCAATTAGAGTTACATTTTCTGCATGATTAAGGGAACTATTCTGCTTAATCCAGCAATCTAAATGTCCAAAAGGTAAAAAAACACATCTCAGGGTGATGAAGCAGAGAAAGTGACTCCACAGAGGAAAAAGTGTTTAATTGTCCTGACCAGCCTCTGGGGTGGAGATACCTTGCTGAAACATTATACCATTTATGATGTTGACAGTATAGCTTAGTCAGAGATCCTGAAGGCTAGTTTGGCAGAGAGGAGCGGGGGTGCATGCGAAATGATGAGCAAGCCATCCTGGGCTCAGGATTTCCAACTCTGAGCACCAGGCAGTGCAGCGGGTTTCCCACACACTCTAACAAAGGACATACCTATGGTCTTCCATAAGCATTTTAACAAAAAAAAAAAAAAACAAAACAAAAACAAAACAAAAACAAAAAAAAAAAAAAGGTTACCTCACACTACTTGGTCTTTGTCTACTTTGTCTACATCTATGCTAGAAAGTTAAGCAGTGTCAGGGCAACCTTCCTAGGCACCAAAAGATGGTTGTTTATGTGCTCAGACTGCTAGAACAATCTCTGGGACATTTTTGGGTGAAATACAATTGGTGGCTCCCCAAACAATACCTGGGAATGTTTAACAAGTTAGCATAGACCAGGGACTATTTCTAGTGAGCAGTTTATATGAGGCCATGCTGTTTTGGATTATGAGTGAGCTGAATTTTACAGATGAAGTTCCACAGCAGTTTGCCTCAATGTCAGAGAACGGGGCCATTTAATTTCCTGATACAGACGTAGCCCTTATGTTCATTAGCTATTAGCTATGCCCTGTAGCTATGACTGTAGCTGTTCTGTAAAGTGTCCTAACTTAGAAGAAATAATAACAGCTCCAGATAAAGATGTAGAATGTGGAAGTATTTTCTATTATGTATTAACTGGAAAACAAGAATTTCTCTTATTCCCATTTTCAAAATGAAAGTGGTATGGCTGTATTTTTATTTATTAAGTTAACATCTTTAGGATCATTTTCCTGATGTAATAAACTTACCTAATCAGGAAATTTCATGAATTTCTCATATTTACCTAATGACACCTGGAACTTTTTAAGGCATTGTACTGGATTTTAATATACGTGAAAACAAAATGATACAGTTGCCATGATTTAAGAAAATAAATGATTAGCAATTTCAGTTATGATTATTCAGAGCACTTCTCCTAAAATTCATCAAAAAGATTCCATTTTGCGAAATTCAGATATATGAAGCTAGATAAAAAATACATGCAATACTCCAAATAATTATACCATTTAGAAAATGTTGGGCAAAATCCAAGTTTGGGACTGAAGCTGCTTAAACTTAAATGTATCTCTTAAACTTATCTTTCTTACCATGAAACCATTATTATAAAGCTAGAGATACTTATCATTCCTTGTTCTAGTGCCATGGTTTCATCTCACGGCAAAAAGCTCCCTCTGCATTAGATTCAGACATGACAAAGGTAGTTAGAAAAAGTGTTTTCATACTGTTCACAGTGAAAAGTTGTTCTAACTGGACATGGTACGCTGCCAGTTTTTATGCTTTACAAATTGTTTCAGATTGTTTCTCCATGAAAGTTGTTTTATAGAATAGAAATGAGTGACTTTGCTCCTTTTTCTCCTTTCAAGACATATTTGCCTCCAGACAGTTCTTTTGTGTGGCCATGTTAAACTCAGGAGGAAAGGGCAAGAGTATTAAATTAGATTTTTGCCATAAAACCATCACTTCAGGCAAAACTTAATGGTGTTCATCAAACTAATTACAAATTTGATACTTCCCATCTTATAAGGATGAAAAATCCTTTAATAGCCTTCAAATGAGAATAAATTTGTAAAAAAAAACTTAATATATGCAAAATTGTTTTCCTACACTATGCATAAATTTAAAACATTTCAAACAAACATTCCATTAAACTTGAGAAAGTGGAATCCTTATAGCAATATAAAGGGAAGAGAAAAATGCCATGGAAAGGATTCTTCTGATGACTGCCTACCATCTTCTGAGATCTTCAGAAAAGAGACCCTGAAGTAGAGGAACATTCTAGGGGTGGAAGGAGGTAGAACTGTAGGAGATGATCCTGTGGCTATTTTGGTAATGCTGCATAAGCATTTTATGTTATGCTGTCATGACTTAATTTTTGGATTTCTGGCAAAGTCAGCTGCAGTCTGTTTTTGGCATACACCAGTGTAAACACAGGCATCTCCTCTTGAATTGCCAATTTTGTCCTCCAGGACAAGTATTCAACAGAACTATAAGACAATTTGTACTCAGAGATATCCACTTTCTCACAAAATACTCTTGGGAGTGTCTTTGGAAGCAGGAGAGAAAAAAGCTACAGGAATTCACAAGAAGCCCTTCTTTAAGACAAAAAATGTGACTTTTATTTGTTGTATCTGTTGACTGAAGCCAACAAAATGAAAGAAAATACTTTAAAGCATCTCCTAATCATTCAAGTCATTCAAAAATACAGTTAGAGGTATGGATCTGCAATAGCTTTATTATTAAAACTTATAATTAGAAATCGTTAGTAACACAATTGAGGAGATCAGGTCTGTAAACTATAACTTTCCCTTCTTACTAACCTTAGTTTTTCCTCACAGTTGAGCTACTTTTTCTTATGTCCTTGCCTTCTATTCCAACTGCCTCAGGAAATGAAGTGCTGTGAAAACTCCTACAGTTCAATTTAAATGCTCCTTCTGTGAAGTAGGGCATTACTTTAATTAAAACATTGAAAGGTCACTTCTGTTTTGGTTCCTCCCACTGCTTCCAGCCTTGATGACAACACATAATGGGCAGAAGGTTGGTGTAACCTGTAATTCAGGGATCCCCCTAGTGCAAGAAAAACTGCCAAGAGAAAGAGGGAGACACAAGACAGATGAATTGGTCTCTTCCTTTCTTTTCTATTTCCCCAGCTGAAACACTCTGAAAGCAAGGCAAAATCCGGGCAGCTATTGTATTTCCTTGATCCACAGCCTCTCAGACAAATCGCTCTGGAATCATTGCTGCTAGATACAACTAGACAAGTCCTGGGGGCTAATCAAACTTGTGTTGTGCATCTCACTCCTGCCATAAAGGTGGCATTATACCACATTCCTCTCTTTCCTTGCCCTCTAAAGTTTTAATATCATCTAATTTCCTAGTGACGGAAAACTAGAAATGTCGCTCAGAAACCAGGAGTCACCGATCATTTCAGTTCTCCAAATTACAAGGTCTTTCTGACAGTAACAGTTTATCCTACTCGGATGAGAGCATTGAACAAACTTGTCTGATGAGCCACACTTCCAGATTAACCAAATATGTTTGATTCAAACATGGACAATATTCCACCCATCTCCTTTGATATTTTCCTTGGAAAAGATACTGAAAGACACAGTAAAAAGTTTGCCTTAGATTTCACTTGCAATATGAAAAGAAAAGGCACTATCCATGGTGGTGAAGCCAAAATAAGAGTATAGAATTAATGTAGAGGTGCAGAGCAGGATGATGATGGACTTTTGTAAGCTCTCTTTTGTCCCCAGAGCATCTACTTTCTCTGTTATTCAGGCCAGCAGCCTTTCTGGCTGTATCTGCTATTCCCTTTGCAATCACACTTCCTTAAATGAGAATTCCTCTGTTCAGACTTTCTAGGATTAAGACTTTCTAGGACTCTCTACCATCAAACATTATCTCACTCCACCTTTTCCTCAGTCCTCCAACTACTGAAGGTGCTGCTACCTGATGAGTATCATAAGGAGAAACTTTGGCTTGCTATTTTCTTGCAACTATTTATCTTTTTGTTTTTTTTTTCCTCTGTGCCTGCTCTGTTCTTGGCCAAGGAATCTTCCTCACTTATGCCTCCAGTCTGTCTTCGTCATTTTTGAATCACTGGCGAACATTATGTTTTCTTCTCTGCTTCTTTCTTTGTTTTTGCCCTATGAGGTTTTGAGAACATACAACACAGTCCCCAATGTTGTCTTTTGGAGCCTCTCAGATTCTCTAGATGTCAGCTAGGATGGCTAACAGGCCAGGCTGAATGTGAGTGTTTGCAACATTGATTTTTATGCCTGAGTCAGTCACTGTGGGGGCCTTACAAAATTTCCACTTCATAGGATACAATCCTAAAGTAGACACCTACATTTTGTCACATGAATCATACGCTAAACTCCATTGACTATGCTAACTAGATCTCTATTGACTGTGGTGAAAGCCTACACAATAACCTCAAATGTAGAAACCTATGTTGTAGCCATGAACGTTAGTTGTGACAAATGCCACTCAGACTCCTTTTTTTTTCTCCTTTACTCTCAAAAGATTTTTAATCAAAAAAATTCATCACAGGATCGGTGTCAGGCCTTCCTAGCTGAGGTCCTGTTTTGTTAGATTGATGTCAACCTTAATATAGTGGTGATATTATCTCCTTTGCCTGTCCATCTTTGAAGCTGTGTGAAATGCAGCTCTTCCTTGTAGCATAACCATAAAAACAGTATGTGGGTCATGAACTCAAGTAGCCCCACCATGAATACAGTTGTTGTTTTTTCCTTTTTTGTACTCAGTGTTTCCTTCTGGCAGAGAATTCTTATGGTATGTTTCAGATACCATAAATGACTTACAACGATCAAGCCACCAAGGCAGAAGCCTCATGACTCTCCACAGTTTTCTCTCTCTCCAGCTTCATAGCCTCAATACTGTGTGCTAAGCTGACATGATTGTCTCTCAAGGGCAATGATGGAAACTTTACTCCAGGGCTGGAATCACAGGATGTTTTTCATAAACAACACAGAGGTCTGCTCTTCACTGGCAGATATAATGAGTCTTATTAAACTTTATCTTCTCTAGCTTAGTGATGTAAATTTAATTCATTTACTAAGGTGACTGGCTGGTTTAAGAAATTTTGATTTTCAGGACATATATATGTATTTATACTATTTTTTATATGCATGCATGGAAATAAATCTGAGAACTTCAAATAAAATTTCTCATGATTTCCAGAGCTTCATTTCCATGATTTGCTCTTTTGCCTAATTTTGATATCTTGCAACAGAGAGTCTGTGTATCTTGTGAAAAAATGGAAATGAGATGGAGATATTCAAAAACACAATGAACAAATGAACATATGAAACAGTAGGGCATATAGAATGGCAGCAATCCAGAGATTCCTAGGGCAGTAATGTGAGTCTGTAATAGTCTTCATGCAGCTTGGTCATAAAATAAATGCCTCACCATGGATAGAGGGCTGCTTAGCATGGAGGTATCACCTTGCATGGGTCCTGATCTTAAATACTTGAACACCTTTGATCCTTTGTTGAAAGGAAATGTATCAGCAAAGAATAGAAAAGGCAGCAGAGTAGCAACCAACAGCAACAAGAGCTGCACTGAAAGCCCTGAGTAGCTATCTTCAGAAAGAGAGGCAGTGGCTGGAGCAGCACAGAGTTGAGCTGATGCGGTGGAGTGCAGTAGCACAAGCACAGGCAGAGGGAGAGCACTTACAGTACAACACAAACAGTAAAGGGGCCAGTAACAACACTGGTTGGTCGTTCCAGAAGCACGGATGTCAGACTCACAGCAGCAAGGTCAATAGAAAAAATGGAGGGTTTGATACCGTGAAATACACCTGCTTTAGAGAAGAATTTAAATTGACTTAATTGAAAGCAGCTTATCTCTGATGACCTTAGAGAAAAATTTAAACTGACTTAATTGAAAGCAACTTATCTCTGATGAGAAGAAATAGGAAGAGACTGAGTCTACTGAGTGGTAGAGACATACAGGCAAAATTTTGGCCAGCAGGAGAGAAAATGAAATGTAGCATAATCTATTGAAGAGTATTTAAACATATGCTTAAATTTTGAGTAATCCCATTGACTTCAACAGATGCTTAAATGCTTTGCTGGATCAGAGCTTTAATGTACATTTGAATTAAATTGTAACATGAAAACTTAGAAGTGAGCTCATTTCAGGTTTTACTGACTAACCAGAGTTTTGCTTAATTGACATTTGGAGAGGAGATTTTTAACAAGCATCTAGGAGCTACAGAACCCAACTGGCAGTCATTCAGTTTACTCTAAAAAATTATTCCCATTCCAGATTAATATGTTGCAGATTAGGTATGGAGGACATCATGCTGGTGGTGCATGATTATAGCTAACACTCTCTCTCTCTCTCTCTCTCTCTCTCACACACACACACACACACACACAGTTTATTTGCAGCTACATCCTCAACTTTTTAAGCATTTCTCAAAAAGAATAGGAAGTTCATATTTTTATGATGATTATCTCCATTTTGTTCTCTACGCAAGAATACATGCAACAGAGTAAAGGAGGCTGCCAAGGGAAGAATCACTAAGAAACAAAACAGGACTAAAAATAAGACAACTGTAATAAATTCCTTCAAAAAAGTTAAAATAATAGTGGCTGGATGACTGCTTGGGAGATTCTGAATTTCAAAATTCAGGCTAGCATGGTTTACTGACCGGCATTTGTGGCAGCAGCTAGACAGAGCTTTGATTGCAATCTTCTTACTGATCTCTCTCCCTTCTCTCCTGCTTTGCAGCAATTTCTTGCCGAAAGCAATGGGTGTTTTAGCTACATCTGGGAGCAAAACCAGACTTGAGACTTAAAGCCTGAGAAGGTTAATGAAAATAACCAACTGGAATTTGTCCACGAAAGGCTGGAATTATCATATGTGTTTTTATGAGGTACTGTTTAGTATTGAGCATTCCAGCCCCAGGAAGGAAAAGGAGTTTACATGTGTGTTGTCAACAAAGTCCAATGCACAAACATACATAGTGGGAGAGCAGTGAGCAGGACTACTTCTTCAATCCAGAAGTAAAAATAAACTGAATCAGCTAAAATAAAATGTTGCGCTAATGTAGGCAAACACATGGCTAGATATGTGGTTAGGGGTATTTGTTGCTTTAAAACATTTTTCCCCAAAGGCAATCTTTCTGCTGGGAATTAATACAGTCAGTGTTTTGACAATGCTGTTTTCTCAAGTGATTTTAATCAGAGTGATGTTTGATTTCTGAAGTAAAATGGATAACAGGTGATAAGTCTAGCTAGGCCAGTCGAATCAGCCTGGTAGGCAGAAGAAGATTACAGCATAATGTTCAGTGTAAGAGAAGTGGGACTCAGAAAGCAAGCTGGCACCTGGAGAGAGTGCTTGAGAAAGACAGCACTACGTTCACTCTGGATCATGACTATGACATTCAGTCAGAAGTAAGGAGAAAGGGGCTAATAAGGAGCAAAAGAGTTCAGTCATTTATAGTATTGGTCACTTGAGAAAAAAGCCAGTATATTTTTGGGGAAAAAATAGGCCTAGCGTCAGAGCAAAATGACAGCTTCAGAAGTTGCATCTATTTTTCATTCCTTGTCATTGCGGATATTTCTATTATTTATTTCTTTTCTTCGCCCTTTCATTGAAAAATTAGCACACTGTTATAGCCACGTCATTTCAGGAAAACATTTTAATTGTACACTGAAATCTCACTGGCTGCAAAGAACCGAAGCACTTGTCCAGATAAGCCTTACTGCTGGCAAAGGGACTTGATTTATGTTTCTATGAAACATTTCCAGGTACTGCTGAACCCTTGTTTTATCTCCCGGTAGGGCTGGCAGACTCCTGGGGTGCAGCCACGCAGCGCACTGTCCAAGGAGCTGCAGAGTGGAAGCAGCGTCCTGGGTCGGCACGGCACTCTTCCCAGGGTGATGAGGCCATCACTGCTCTAACACAGCTGCATGGCTCCTGGGGCCTGAGCTGTTACCTCTGCAGGGCAATGCATTACATGCACAAGCATAACGTTAGCGACGGATGGATAGCTTCCGGGAAGAACTCTGTCACGTGTGCGCTGGGTGTTGTAGGTTTGCAATAACTACACCAAATCCTCAGATTTCAATTGTATTGGTAAATCCAAGCAAGCTTGAAAGACTTTTTGTCTGTCCTGGGCTCATATTATACTCCATGCTTCGAGGTTAGTGCTTGTCTTTTTCAATGGCTAGCCAGGATTTGCTCCTCCCTACCTTTAGTGCACAAGTCGGTTTCTGTAACGTAGTTTTCTCCTTCTCAGCAGCGCTGGAGACTGGCCACTGCTACAAAGTGTGGGCAGGGTGTGCTGATGTTTCTAGTGGCATTATATTTACTCGGTAGGTATCGTGTGTGCATCCTGTTGGCATTTCCAGAATTAAGCCAAACAGCAGATTTAGGGTTTGATGAGAGCTTTTTCCAGAGTGAGACTATCAGGATTCATAAAGAGATTTCTCTCTGTATAAATCTGATCACAGCCATTTTCTAAGACCGTGTGGAAATTTGTTACCCTCGCTTGATTTCTTCTTCTTTTTCCTTCAGCGCATTCAGTCAGGTAGCTGTGACTTCAGCTCTTTCAATACAAATGGTGAATTTGTTGCAAATTTTGACCAGTACAAATTCAGGAGTAGAAAATTCTGTAAACCTTTCAAAGGTAGATGTCTATTTCATCATTATATATGCTTTCTAACATTTTGACTCCATGAGCAGAGAGTGTCTCCATGTCACATAATCATACATCTTTATATTTAGTAGAAATCTCTGCCTTGCCTTGAAATGTCTTTTCAGAAACAAGCTGTTTACTTAAGTCTTGTTGCAAGATTAGTAAAGCTAAAGGACTCAGACTATGTTTTGTTAAGCAAATCTGGAGACTTTTTGCTATACTGCAAATAATTTGTTCTCAGTTCTTGGAGATTACCAGCAAGGAAAACTACAGGAGAGTTTTCTCTTTTGATCACACACACACAAAAAAAAAAAAAAAAAAAAAAAAAAAAAAAAAAAACTATCTGCCTCATTTTGTCATTGATAATATAAACACGAAAGAAACCCATACTCTGGATCCTGCTTATTAGTGGTGCCTTGCACAGTGTTAAAAGCAGAGGGATAGTGTAGTGTATCACATTACCATGTGGTTATCACATCTTCTTTACATGCTGAAGCTCCTGGGTTCAAGCCTTAGTGGAACCAGCACCAGGAAATCTTTGGGAGGTTGGACTAGGTGATCTCCAGAGGTCCCTTCCAACTTTACCAACTGTGAAATTCTGTGAAGAAGCAGTGATTCACATGGCACTGTCGCAAGGATCCCACAGTACAGGAGCACAGAGAGTGCAGAGCCTTCCTGCTGACATCAAAGCAAACTGGAGACAACAGACTTCTCTCAGAGACTTGGTTCATTCAAAGGGTCTTAATTACAAGTCACCCTGTATAGGTTAAAATTAAGAAAATTGAAAGTGGGAATTGGTTCTGCCCAGGCCTTAAAGAAATTTTTAGCATGCCATGTATAACATAGAAATTTGTCATCTCAGACTGCTTGTTTTACTTCTGTTCCCTTGTAGTCAGATCAAAACTTTGATCATAGCTCTTTTTCCAGAATCTACCTATATATTTGTTTCAGTGATGAATCTGCCTCTTCTGTGTTGGCTAATTTGTTTCAGCTTGTATAACTTGAGTTTGGAAGTAATTCAAAGAGAAATAAGGACAAAATACAGTACTTCTCTTTCAGTAGCTGCCTATACTTACTAGTAACCTTAACAACAATGGCATAAAAGCTGATTTAGTTTTTCTTAAATGATAGTTAATCTTAGACTGGTGATTAAATTTCTTGCAAGTATCTTTATTTCTCACAGCAGTATACTCAGAAACATTGGATATGGGCAGGAACTCACAAAACAGTTTTTTTCTAAAAGGTGTAAAGATAGTTTCTTCTCTGGAGTGTTCACAAATATCACGGTAAAACATGTTGACAAGTTGGACAGCACTGCATTTATACCAGTGTGATAAAAATAAAGCTTATCAAGTTCTATACAGCCAGGTGCACGCTTCTGTGGGAAGATAATGTAAAGACAATGTGAGTAGAGCAGATCAATGAGGGCCTCTATTCAGAATCAGTTCAAAAGAAAAGGGTACTGGAATGGCTTTTATTCTCCAAGTTGGAGAACTGCCAAAATAGTGTCCTTTTTCCCCTAATGTTGTCAGCAACAACAACAAAGCCATTTTGAATTACTTCAAACCATTGTTAAAGCTCTATCAAGATGTCCAAAATCATTTTCACCCAACAGCTTTCAGCTCCTTTTTTGGAGTCATAATATCACTATACAGGTGAAGCTCTAAATACTGTTCCTGCTGCTATGAAACATGCAATGCTGTAAGGTATTTATTTTTCTGATAAATCATTTCAGTTTGCCATTGACAGTTAAGACACATTTACCACCAACCTGTTAAAGTCAAAATTGACTTCTCCAAGAGCTAACATTCCTTGAAATCTAATCATGAAATTAAAACTGTCACCAACATAATGCAGATTTTCACTGTGCTAAAGATTTCTTCACAGTGTATGCTGTTAAAATATTGCAGAGCCACTAGATGTTTCACTGAAATCTTTGAAGAATTACACAAAGCACAAACAAAGGTCTTAGTCTTAAGTTTTAGAACTATTGTTTCAGTCTCCTGATGGCCCAAAATATTTTGAGAAATGTCAAGCTTTTTAACAGCAACATACAGTGTACAGGGCAGAAACAACTCTATATATTTGCTAGAAAATGTCTATGCTGTGAAAAAGGCAAAATTTTACATTGAACATCAATGGAGGTGAAAGTTAGCAGTAGGATTTCTTTAAATGTAACTGTCTAAAAATCAAGAGATCTGGCTAAGACAACCTTTTCTCTGTACTGCTAGAGCGTTAGTTGCTCCTTTTACAAGAGAGTGCAGTTGGCTATGAAGGGAGCCAAATGCTTAGCAGTGGCTGGCCCTTAGACCACCGATGTTAGGTGAGCGAATGGCTTTGCACCCAGGACTTTCAGCTGTCTCTGTGATAATGACACAAAGTTATACTGCTGTAGCAATAAAACAAACGTTTTAAACATTCATTGTAGGAGACCCTATTGTTCTCTCCTTGGTCAGGGTAGTGTCTTCAGTGGGCAAGGCAGAGGCTAAGGAAACACCACAGAAAATTCAGCATTTGGAAGTGAGTTTTGCATATCAGAGGATGTAAAACACCCCTGGTGACAAAGGCATTTACATTAATCATGAGCTTTTCATTGCCTGCATCTCCTGAGGGTGCAGATATTCAGCCTCCCAGCAGCGACACACCTGGCTGGAAGCTGCTGAAGAGTTCTGATATCTGTGTTGTCTCCTAACCTTCATTTTCATGGTCCAGGCAATCTTTGCCAGCTCTGTTAGCTACAAAGCAATCCTTGCAGCTACTGCTGTTTTGTTTTGTTTTTCCAAGTCAACAAGAGAAGAAAAAAATAATATCAAAAATGTATTTCTCCACTTACTTGTTTTGGAATTTTTCTAGGTCACATCTGCTCCCATCGGCTTCTGCCATGTTCTGGTACCAAACCATCTGGGAGATACTGAGGAAGATATCCACAAAGGAATTCTTACAGAGGAGTATCATAAAGTAGGTCATTCATTAAACCTCATCAGTTGAAAACTCAGCAGAAATTGACCTATATGAAAGGAGAACTATGGAATACACAGGGGCGAGTGACACTGAATTGGTAGACCTGAAGGCAGCAGTGTGCAGAGACTATTGCTTGGAGCTTCCTGCAAGTAATTACATTAACTCACAAGCATGGGGGACACACTTTCTAATTATTCCTTGTATCTCAAGGGGTCTCAGTTCAAACTGTTGACTTAGACACCACTTTTCTCCTTCTGTAGATACAATAGGCAAGGTTGTTTCTTACTACCTACATAGTAGATGGGTATTAACAACAAACTGATACTTAAATCTGCCTTGTTTACCACAGCCAACACTGACAATTCTACAACAGCAAACATATTTTTTACATTCAATAGCAATGGTACTGTTCAAACCCCAGGTATTTAAAATATAAAACAACTGAGAGTATTCAAATTAACAAAAGCCTTAAATTAAAAAAGGAAAGATATAAATATTGCCTTTTCAACTTGTTCCTTGTTTTCAACAGCCATCAATCTGAAATGCTACAAGCAGAGATGTATTATTGGAAATCAAGCAACAATACCAAGGCATATAAAGTTTTGAATGTATTAGGACTTAAAATACCATTTGCAGTTCAAGTACTCTCAGTGTGATCCTCATTTATCATGCATTGTCAATAATAGAAAATGATCTAAATATGTCATTATAAGAGGTATTAAATACATTAAAATATCAGAAAATGATATCTTATTGTGGATATCTAACAATTTAGAAAAAGAGCTGTCTGTAACATTTATTTTTAAAAGAGTCAGTGTGACATAGGTCTAGAAAACGATGCAAAAGAAGATGCTGTGACTTTATATCACAGGCAAAAGTTAGATGTAGAATATAAGGTGGGAGCACTGCCACCATGTGGAAGTAAGAGCCATGTCAGTTCATACTGGAAGTCCATCTCATTCCTTATCCTTTCAGACTGTGGCATCCAATATTCAGTATGTTTCAAAGACTAGCCCAAATTTCAGACATCTGTAAACAAGCAATCCTTTGGAGTAAGGATATATAATATGGGATTTCCCAGTGTTCCACAAAAGGGAGTTTATGTGCTTAGGCTTTAGAGTGCACATACATATTAAATTGAGCAAGTGTAACTGTCTTTCATCATCCATAATGCTTTTAAAAACATATTCAGTTCCTGTTCAGTACTTCTTGCAGCAAGCAGTTCCTAGGAGTAGATAGTAAGCATGTGGAATAATACTTTTAACTAATTTTAAAATGCTTATCCTTTGAACTTGATTGATTTTCCCTTCTTGTATCAGGAAAAATGTTCACAACATATAAGAAATTATTCATTCTAATTTGCATTAATTTCAGGTTAGGTCAGAATTTGATTGCATTTGTTAACATACTGTCCATTCATATTGTTCTAATAAATCTTCTTCATATTCATTGTAATCCTTTCAGATTCTAACTGGCTAAAATAATTTTGGTATCATTTGTATATTACTGTACAGCATTCAGCTATAGACTTTCTGCATGATCTTGGACAAATGACCTACTCTACTAAATTCATTGCTTCTATCAGCATTAATTCTCCATAAAATGGAAATAATGCTTCCCCATCTCAGAATAGGCGAGATCTTAATAAAATTTATTAGTGACTGTGAAATGAAGATGCAATGTTGAGGGCCCTAATAGTATGTAAGCATTTGGAAAATCACATGAATAAAATGAATCAACTAATTAATACAGGTATTCTACCTAACTGTAGGTGGAAAGATTGAGTACTCTGTTAGAGTTCAGAAATAATTTTACTTCTCAAAATCCCCAACTTCTTTCCACATGAATCTAGAGCTGTAAGAACATTATCCAAATTATTAGCTAAATTATTATCCAAACTAGCTCTTAAAAATCATCAGAAAGTAACATTAATATGTTCATAAGTGCAGTTGTATTTTCTTGCCTAAAACCAGAATAACACTCTTTCTATTGGTACAAACATATCAGACCTCAGTCAAAAAACTTGTGTGTATTTAAACTGTCAGCATATATGTGTATATTTAAACTGTCAGGTCATGGCCTGCTCATAGTTGCTTTACTCCTGTGTACAGGGCTTATTCCCTGCAAGTTGGTCAAGCCTTTTCTTTAATGTGTAAAGGAGATGCACAACATCCTTTTTTAGAGGTTCTGTTGATTCAGATAGCCACAGGTACCAGAAGATGTGAAATATGGGAGTAGATGATGTTTTTATACCCCCTCAAATCTCGTAAATTGTAGATGAGAGGAAAACACTTCTTATTATAGAGACTGTAAAGATTTTCTGAGTGAAGTTGTTCTGTAAGTGTTTTTCTTCATTAGCTCTCCATATAGGGGAAAAATAACCCTCCCACCACCCTAGATATCTGTGTTTGGTACAAGAAGTAAAGTGATGAGAATTTCCGCAGTTCTCTAGTTTAGTTCCCCAAGAACTAAACATGACTGGGAGGAATTCTCTTTGTATGCACAGAGAATATGGCTAAATTGTCATTTTGGGGGGGTTTAGATATGACTTTAGGGAGACTTAATGAATTTAATTTTTCCCCTAACTTTTACTCAGACAATCCTTATAAATGGAGCTTTCCTAGGAAAATGAGTTTACTGCTGAATGTGAATCAATTTGATAAATTGGAAGGGAACTCTGCTTTTAAAGCCAGAGTGTGTGCAGCACTTTTCTGCCCAATGCAGGCTGACCAACACTTAGCAATTTATCATAAACAATGAAGTGTTTCCCCCTTTTTAAAAATGGAGTCATTCTCCATTTTCAGGGGTCTACATTTACTAGAGAATTTCAAGTATAATGGGAAAATACAAAAACACAAAGTTCAAATACCACAAATTTCAAAGAACCTAGGCTGCATTACTTTATTTTGAATTTTAAGCTAGTCTCATGATTTTAGAATACTTGTGACAGGCGTTATTCCTAGCAGTTTCAGATATTTACAGAAGTGGGCCTGGAAGTGACCTGAGGAGCCTATCCTTCTTCTTTAGGACAGGACCAATCATGCTTACAACACTCTTGATGAAAGCTCTTAAAAACAGACAGTGAAGAATATCCCCTAGACTTCTTAGTCAACCAGCCCTTCTAATCTTACCGTTAGAAAGCTTTTCATATTGATTAAACTAGATTATTAGCCATTATTTTGTGTTCTGTTCAACACTGGACAATTTGAGCAAATTATTTCTTTACAGCTGATGTGTATTAGAAAACCACTATCATTTTTCTGCCTAATCTTCTTTTCTCTAGACTAAGCCTCACCAGTTCCTTCAATTCCCCCTCAGAGACGATGCTTGTTAGATCTCAGCACGTGCTTGTTGCTCTAGATTGGACTCCCAGTTGACATATATCTGGACGCACTCTAGGACTCTAATGGTCTTACAGTGTTGGGCAGAGCAGATTTAAATCCCGTCCTTGTGCTCTGACTCCTACCCTATTTCTTTGCTGTCTTTATTGCTACATGGTTCTGTTAATCCACAGCCAACCTGTTTGAGGAGAGTTTAGCTTTACAAGGAACCTTAAATTTTCTTCCTGTAGATCATCTCCTTGCTTTGCTGTTCTTCATCTTATTAAGATGAAGAACAAGTCATAGATTTTTCCTAAGACTAGAGAGTGGGGCTTGTTTTCACTAAATTGAATAGCGTTTCCTTCCCCCCACCCATGTCATTTCTCCAGTTGTCAGGGTATTCTGATTTCTAATTCTGCAAGGTTCTCACACCTCCATTCTAAAAATGGTATAACTTAAACAGAAAATGTGCACTCTGTATTGCTATAGTCATCAAGAGTGTGCTTTCTCAACCTGCACATGCAGCTCATCTCCTTGTATTAGGAACTATAATTCAGTCTGTTAGATTCTCACCGTAAAATTATGTTATGTAGGAAAACTTAAACATTTACAAAGTTTTCCATTCTCAGACCCACTGGAAATATGACTCTACTTTTCATAAAATAGTAATTTCAGAAAACTGTTAGCAGCTTTTTGATAATGCATGTGTAAATATGTAAATGTAACTAAACATCTTCCATATAATGAGTTTTTTTTTTTTCCAAATGTGTACAGATATATTGCTATCCTGTGTTTTAAGATTGTAAATTTCAGGTTTAATGGTAAATATAACTCTATAGCAAGGGCTTTACTGTATATTAAATTCTAATTAAATTATTTGGCATGAAAATTTAACAATCATGAAATGCATAGGTAGTTTTCATGTAGATTTTACATTCACCCCCCCCCCCATATACATACTTTAATTTTTATTTTTTTAGGAGATGATAAGTATCCTATTACTGGATATACAAGTCTGCATGAGACTTATATTTTACAAGCTTTTATAAAGGCATTGCTGTTCATTGATTATATTTGGGCAATAGACTCCAGAAGCACATGCAGAAAATGAGCACGTCTTCAGTATGGCTCTGCTCTTCCCTGCTTCACCTGTGTTCACAGATATAGTGCTAGAACTCCTTCCAAACTGCTGTATAGCCTCATTCTTCCTCTTATAAGGAAAGAAGTCAAATTTGTCATTTGAGATTGATGGATATTCGTGTTAGCCAGAGTTGAGATATACTTTCAGAAGATACATGCTTTCAGAAAATGAATTCATATTCAGTCCTGTACAAAGCCAGAGGACATCCCAAAAGGTTGTGCACCCCCATAGGCCCTAGCCATGCACTGGCTTTGCCCATGCTAATGAAGGAATATAAAGGAAGAAGAATATTTCTGTTCCGGTGAGGATGACCCCACCTCAGAGAGTCAGTAGACTCCCATGGTGGCTATGCTAGACCACAACAGGCAGCTGAAAGTGATCTTAAGGAGAAAGAGGCACCACAATACATATGTTAACTGTTATCACAGCCATGCCCTCAACAAAATGGTCATATATGATGTATATGTTAGATCTAACCTGTGTGAGTTTCTCTGTGTCACATGAGACTCTCACATACACACTGGGCCCTAAAAAGCCTTAGCAATCACTTGCAGTATGGCCAGACACTGTCCAGGTTTTTTAAGAATATTTGTGGCTACAAAAATGACTGAACTAAAGAATACTTAGGTAGGGAATTTTTCCTCCTTTAGCATTTTTTTTCCCTTTGGCTTCTTTCTGTCCTGCTGGTGCTATGGGCCTTTTTCTGACATGGATAGGGAACAGATAGCATAGCACTCCATGGTTAATCATCCCCTGTTCTGCTCCAATTAATCAAAGTGGCAATGAGCAAAAGAATCAGCACATTTGATAGCTGAAAGTGTCTTGGTCTTGAAAGCTGAAGCCTTTAAATAATAGGTGGTGAGATTTTGCCACCTTTGACTCTGAACAACAGATTTGATTCAGGGTCAAATCTGCTGCTAGTCTAACGCAGTTCCAGATACAGGCATCATTTGTTTGGACAATTTGTGATCAATCACTCTTATAACCAGTCCAGACAGCAGAGCATCATCACCACAGAAAAATATACATCTGAGTCCAGCCACAGGATTATATAACAACCATTCAGGCAAAGTCCATCTCAAATGATGATGGCCCTAGTATTAACATGACAAGCTCAGGAGGGCATCAATTACTATTCAGAATGGTTTTGAAGTAAAAAGGCTAGATCGGCACAAGTTTTTCTGGGTAAAGTCTTCTAGGTCGTCTAGGTCTGCTTCTGGGTACATCTAGAACAACCTAATTCTTGGCAATATTGAGCAGGTAACCCAAAATCTCCTAATATTTGCAAGGATGCTCAAGAAATGGTAGAATTCCCTCTCATCTTGTCTCCAGTATCCAATAAAATAGGTTTTGACAGAGCACATGCTGAAGAGTAGCCTCTACAAAATCATTGGTGAAAGTGATATGTCTCCTTCCCTCATTTTTATCAAGCACTCAATGGTTGCATTATTGATGCAAGATGTGAGTGACAAGTTCCACTCCTGATTCGCATTAACACTTGAAACTAAATTTCCTGTTACTCAGGTGGATGCTCTACCTACCATCAAGATTTTATTCTAAACTGACTGTAATCCAGGTGTCCCATCTTGGCTGCCATCACCCAGCCAGAGAGCCTTGCTCACTTGCTGGTTCTGTCACTGTCTTACCAGGACACACTCAAACAACCTGTATCATATCTGAGAAGTCACTTAGGAAATGAGTAATAACGTTCAAATGCCTTATGGAAAAGGAATTGAAGCTGAATCACCCAAATCCAAGTGAATCCTATCAGTGAGCTCTGCAAAGCCACCTCTTCATTTCTGAACCTGAGTGGCTCAGCATTTTTGTTTTTAAAGCTAATTTATTGTTAACAAACATAAGCACTCAGGACACTTCTGCAGAGTTCTAGGTGTCTAGGCACTTAATGCTAGATTTTGATTCATAATTCCCATATATGTAGGTAAGAATTATATATTCACATAACTTCAGAATTTCAAAATTTTTACCCTAAGAGTAGGGAATTGCAGTATTCAGCAGTGCAATACCCATTTTTTTTTGTTGACTAGCCCTTGGTGTTTTTCTGTTCCATAAACAGTCTTTTTGGATTTACATAACAGCTGCAGCTGATCAGAAGTTTTCTGATGAAACTAATTTCACAGGAAAATGTTACTGAATCCAGCATGCTTTGTCAGAAACATCCTGGTTTTGACAAAAGTTTCTACAAGACAAGGCGGTATTCTCATGTATTCTTGGACTGCCTTAATATCCCAGCTTTCGAGACAGACCTGCCAACAAAGCTGCTCCAATATAAAGTCATAGTACTTCCAGTGTGCCCACTTCAAAGCCAGCTGAATAAGAGGATACTTCTGGCAGCTGCAGCTCCCAGTAGATCTATCAACCTGTCTGTATTTAGGTCAAGCACCTAGAGATCTTCATCTTTGGCAGCCCTCCCATGTAGACTTCTTCAGGCCATGACTGTGAGTTTCCAAGTCTGCATACCTGGGCAGACCAGCCAGTCCAACATCTCCGACAGTCAGGGATGCCAGAGTCCTGGGGTCTGTGGTACGGAGCATAGTCATCTCCAGAAGAGCATATCAGCATTTTGTGAGACAAGATTTTCTCCAAATTCCTGACTCCAGGGAATTTAGGAGTCTTTTTTTGATTGCTTGGTCATTTGTTTGTCTTGTCTATCCAGTTTAGATGAGAATAAATTAAACAAACAAAAACAACAGAATATTTTGCCTGTCTTTAGCATCAAATCTCTGAGCTTCATCTGCAGCCAGACTCATACAGTATGTCAAAACTGTAAGTAGCATTAACTGTAGGTTTGGATGTATTTTAAAGTATATACAGCAAATCCTATATTGCTGTATTCTAAATGCCATGTTACTTGAGAAATGACAGTTACTGTTGCTGTTTTGCAGCACTTAGATACATTAGAGGGTTATGTCAATTTGAATGACAAATGGCAGTACAATTAAAACTCAAGTTTTAAAATCATTTTTCCTCAAATTTAAAGGAAATTTTAAAATGAACACTCCTACTTGAGATAAATTATTTTCCTCATCTGTTGTTTTATGTTCTGTAAACAACAAACACATCCAGTGTATGGAATGATCATAGTCATGAGTCTTGACTGAATGGGGGAAAAGCACTTAAGGAAGATATTATTTCCCCTTTTATTAAAAATATGATAAACCTGAAAATCTGATTGCATTACCTAAAAATAAACCAGCCTTGGTTGCTCTGCTGAAAGGCATAACTTTCCTTTTTCTCCTATAACTCTGAAATAAAATAACCACATACTATTATTTACATTCCTCAAATTACAAAATATATTTTTAAAGTAATAGAAAAAAAATCAAAACAGAAGATCATCTCAGTTGGATAAATATTTTTCTAAAAGCAAAAATTAAAATTTCATTAGAAAGTAAATATAATATGCTTTACAGCGTTGGAAGACAGGTGGTAATCTGGTGGCCAAGACATGAAACTCCCTTCAGAAAAGCATGTGCAGTCACATTATTCTCCATACATGCTTTTCTAAGACTCAGAGAGGAGAAAAAATAAAATAAAAAATAAAAAATAACAAGTTCCCTAATTTCAGCACACTTATTTCGCAATTAAAAACAAAACTAATCACAAACGAATGCCTGACTTTTAAAATTTTTATTTTTTAATAGAAGAGCCAACATATTCCAAGGGTCTGTTTCAAAAAGTTAGTGACCTGACATTTAACCATACAAATATTCAGTCAGGATGGCTACTGAACACTTTTCCTCTGCGTATCAGGAGAAGCGGTTAACCTCATTCTAAGGGTTCGGTAGACCAAACAGAAGATGGCACCCCACTGCTAAAGCACAATTAACCTAAAGGAAACTCTTTCTGACTTAAAAATTTATTGGAGGGATCAACAGCTGCTCTAGTTAAATTTAATCCTAATTATTACTTTAACCTCATCGCTAACCTAACTGGATATGATTTTCTCCTGAATCTTGATCAATTTGTCAGTATTTCTGGTGTTAGACCACTGGTGCACTGGGGTGCTGCTTATCACTTTGACAAACATTGACTCAGTGTTTTTGCTACTTTGACCTCTATCTAATGGATCTATTTCCATATTTCATCCCTTATCTGATAGCTTAGTGAAAAAAGATATTAGAAGCAGGGACCATCTTCTGCTCTGATATTAATACTGGTCCCTAGGAAAAGAGATTCTCATTCTTGACACTTTGGGCAATATTCAGACTGCCTTTTGTAGGAAAAGTATTGATGGGATTGCTCCATGCTTATCCAAAATCTTATGTAACTAGGTAGTCTGATTCGAGTAGGCACAATTGCTAATGGACTTAATATAGCCATTTGCTAATGAACATAGTGAAAAATAACATAAGAGAATGGTAAAAGTTTATAACTTCCTCTGGAGAGGACAATAAAAAAGTGTAAATCATCATCTTTACGTAGGGTAAGCACTAGAGTTGTATTTATTTCTAAGGGAATGCCTATTTTTTATTGTTGCTGACTGGTACAGAATAATTTAATTAATAGTCAATCTATTTTCCTAATACTATCTCACACTACTGCTTATTTCTCGGAATTTTACTGTTCTGATGGTGCTTCGGGGATTTTTGTTGGCTTTATGTTTGAGCTGTAGCAAGTACTGAGAGATGGTGCCAGGTGAAATGGAATGGCTCTGGATGTATGTATGTCCATTAAAAGATCCTTCAAGATTCATGGCTAGCAGTGGACACCAAATTGCTAGTGCTAAAACCATCTCCATTCAAAAGGCTCAATTACAAACAAATCAGTTCTGTAGTGTATACCCTAAAGGCACTATGCGACATAATGAACATTTTCTTGAAAAGAGTGGACAAAACACCATCCTTACATTCAAATAAGGAACAAATAATCAAGTCAAATCCTCCATTTCAGATAGCGGGCTGTAATAATATTTCAGCTTGTTAGTTTGTAGGAAAAGCAATAAAGACACTACAGAGACCTGGTCAGGACAATAGGAACACTACAGAAGTCCAGCATACCTGGCAGCAGCTCCAATTTTTCTGAAACCATGCCAAGCAGAGAGGAGGTGCATGAGATACTTTTTATCAGAACAGATTATGTATTCTTCTCCCTTTTTCCAATTTGGCTGGCAAGTGTGAAGAGCTCAGACTCGTTCACTTCCACTGTCTGTGCCTAAATACATGGTCTCTTTCTTAGTCATCGGATACAGTAGGAATAATTTACATATGCTGAAAATACAAAGTAGGTAACCATGCTGGGAACACGAAAAGAGCCTCTGCTCCTGACTTGAGTCTGGGAGATGGATCAGAAGACCTCTTTCAGCAAGCCTTTTTCTCTTGTTTTGTTTTATTCTCTTTCCTTTCTTTGGGTAGCTTAGAGCTAAGTACAGTGCAACACATTTAGCAGCAGGAAGATCTTCTCTTATGAACCTGTTCTGTAATATCACAAGTTCCAAACTCATTCTAAATTCCACTGACCTGCCACCAATAGCTTAACTGGAAGAGTTAATTTCAGTTATTCCTGAGGTCCAGAGTAGTAAATCAGTATCTACATTCATCAGTGTGCATTCATTTCCCCAGGACTTAAATTTTGGGACAAAATAAAACTTACAGTTCCTAGATCTGAAGGTGCAGAGCACATATTCATACACAAGTAATGCAGAATCTAAGTTGGTTATAGAGCCTTTCATCATTTGCTGTTCTTTTCCATGATCTTTTAGAGATGTTTTTGTTTCCAACCCATAAAACTTGTCTACTTAGGCACAAGTGAAAATCTGCATGTTTAAAAAATACTGTATATATATCATATAGTTTTACACAGATAGATTGCACTATATTTAATTCTAAAGCTTTTAAAACTGCCTGCTATTCATTAGCAACTACACATTGGTATGAGTCCCAGCTTGAGCTGTTTAAAAGCACCTGCTGGGTACCAGATTTTTGCCGACCATCAGCATACAACTACCATTCATCTTCTTATAAAGTACATTTCCCTATAATCAATTTATAGGTGATATACTGTATGTACATATCCAAATTAATTTTTCCTCAAGACTAGTCTTCAGATTCCACCACATGATTGCCAAAAGCTGTTCTGCTCAAAAGCTGTTCTGCTCACTATCGTTTTCTACTTGCTAATTAATTAGAGAAAGTCACAAGAAATACCAGCTAAGTATTTTTTTTTGGGGGGGGGGGGGGGGCTTAATGAATGAGTCTATTAATTTAAGAAGATTTAGCAATTATGCATTCTCTAATATTGATTTCCACTAAATCCTATGTGGAAATTAAGGAGATTGATAATAAAACCTTTTATTCAGTTTCACTACAATAGATCTAATGAATAAATTGGCCACATGCACATCCTTAGAACTAGATTCATTTAGTAATAAACGGTGCAACACAATGGAGCACATTATAATTGAAATTAAGGAGAGGGGAAAAGCAGGTGTAGGCTGAACTCAGTAATGTGCTAATCAAACACAATGCGGAAAGGAAGTTTTATAGATTTGTTCCTCTGGCATTCACAGAATTTCCTTTCAAATTTCTCTTCTTAGTTTTGTGTAGCCAGCTCCTGCTTGCTGGTTCCTCAGCCTGTTGTTTCAGGATGAAAGGACCCTCACGTATACAGCAGCATGCTGCAGACTGGATTCTGCTTGGTGAAAAACATCACAGGACTCATTTTGAGAACAGACTAGTTGTTGACAACACATTTTTCTGCTCCAGATTACTCATGCCCATTCCAAAGCTCCAAAGGAGGGCAAATGGTTCCCAAATGATACTGAATATGCAGCATGAACCTAAGAGAAAGGAGGGGAGAGGGAAGAGAATATGAAAAAAGAGGTGAAAGTAGGAAAGCTAAACCTTCAGCTTCTTTCACCTTCCAGGATGAAAGCCATAATCAATTCATGCAAGGCTCATACCTGGGATTATTTAACTTAAAGTGTGGCCACTGAGTTCAGCGCTTTAGGGAGTGGTCAGCACCAAGCATTTGTCATAGCCTAATTGTAAATCATTGTTTCATCCCTCTACAGACCCTATTTTACCTCATACATTTGAGCAATCTTTGAGGAAGGAGATGCAACACTAAATCATCTTAACGTTTCCTCTCCTCTGATACAGAAAACACGTTAGTTCCCTTCTGAGTTTCTTTACAGTCTTCACTTAACAGCTCTTTTTCCTTTGGATTTCTCCTTTTTGACTCATTGTCCTTGTTTAAACGTCTGCTATCTCCTGACTGCACACAAGAAATGCATTTCAAGTATCTAGTGAAAAAAATACTAAGGACCTGATTTAAAAACCCATACAAGATAATCCATTTAAGACTCCCACTGATTTTAATAAACTTTTGATCAAGTGATGTGATTATTCAAATTAGCTTCTTAAATGTACTGTGTAACATATCCTAATTTAGATTATTGTGTTAGAATTCATCTTTTCTTGCCCAAGGGAAAAAATATATATAAATGAAATTCTAGTCTTTTTAGACCTCAGTCTGCAGAAACACAAAACATTGTCAATGTCAGAATCAGACATCAAACATCAGAAGTGCCGGACTACAGAGTATTGATTCCCAGCTCATTAATTTCCTTTATTGTATTTACTTATTACGGTATTATTACTAATGGAATACGTCATGACAAACTGACTGGGCAGCAATTAATTTAATAATAATAATAATAAAGATTATAATAATAATAAATGTATAAAGAGCATGTCACTATGGCTTGACATTGCTTCATATACAACGGTCACTAAATGTTAATGATTCAATCCTCCACTTCAGCTTTGTGAAGTTAGGAAATATTACTGCCTTTGAAAAGACAGTAGAAAGAAAGTAGGTCATTTTCTTGAGCACAGGGGAAATCTGTGATAGAGCCAAGATGAGAACTCACAGATTTTTAAAAGCTATTCCTAGACTTTCACCATAGAGCCATGTAGCTATTCCTTTCATCATTTCATAGGCTTTATTTTTTTCATTCCCATAAGAAAGCTATCATACTCACATGTGCCGAGCAAGTAAACTGATACCTGCATCCTTAAACAAATTATGAGTTATGTACGTCAGCAGGAGGACATTAAACAGCAAATGATGAATGTGGAGACTACTGAAGAAAAGCCCTTCCTTGGAAGCCACTTTTCTTGCCTCTCTTCTTCCATCTTCGCCCCTTTCTGCTGCATTGCGATGGAAATAAAGAATTAGGCAGAGATTCAAGGACAAGAAGAGTGGGAAAAGAACCAGCACAGGACGAGGACACAGGGAAGAAATTGAAACTGGTATCTGGGGCTGTTGAAAAATAGAGAGAGTGGTGAAAAGGAGTAGAATGAGGAAGAGCTCGGAGCCCTGTGCCCATGATCCAGGTGTTGAAGAGACAGAGAGCTCATGAGATCAACATCTCAAGTTTTGATGACAGTGTTAAATACATATATACCCATGGAGAAGTTATCCTCAGACTCCCCCTCATACAGCAGCAACTGTCTCAAGGTGAGGGGAAGAGGACAGTTCTCTCTCCCTCTGACAGTGGTTGCAGTTATTTTAAAAGGCCTCTTCAATACATTGCCCTTTTATTCATATACACATATACAGTGCACTGCTTTTCAGTCCTAAATTTTCTACAGGTAAGGCATGAATACACAATAATTCCAAGGGTAGTTATTTTGGCATGAAGCCGGCATAACAAGGTGAATGTGAGAGAAAACTGCCAGACTTGCATCTCTTGATACACCTGAAAGTAGCAATCTCAGAATAGTAATTTTAGTGTTCTGCTAAGTAGCTCAGCAACTGATTGGGTATTCTCTGTTCCCTCTCTCTTCATGTATCTAATCCAATGCAAAATGCACATGCAGTTCCTGGAGCAGGGGAAGACTCTAGCATGCTTTCAGTGCCAGGGAAATGCTCCATTAACACGCCACAGAATCAGGGTACCAAAGTCAGATTCAAGGGGGAGAAGGAAAGGTGTAGACTGACTTCACTACTTCACTACTATTATTATTTTATAATAAAATAACCTTAACCTTAATAACTTATAATAACCAAACTGACAATTCATATCCTCCACTTTGTTGCTTACAGTTTTGAAAAAAAAAGGTCATGCCTAACCCAGTTCATGGTCCATTAGCTGGATCTGGCCCATGACACTCTTCTGCCCGGTTTTCTCTTTGACAGATGTGCAGTGCAGTTGCTCAGAAGGTAAACTTGCAGGTTACCTCCACGTTCCCTTGTGCAGAAGCTCTGTGCTCAGTAGAGACAGTCCTACTGCCAGGTCATATCCAAGTAAGAGGAGGCAGGGACCAGCAGACACGTCTTCTTGTGAGTACCCACATAAAAAAACAGCACCAAAAGCTGTTCTTCCCCACATCCCCCACAGATGGGGCTCCAGTCGTGAATCCTGAGTAGGAGGAGGTGTTCAGGTCGGTTACACGCTCCTCGCAAGCAGGAGATGCTTGGATCTGCACTGAAGCACTTCAGCTCCACGAGCAATGGTGAGAGCTGGCACCTCTCAAACAGACTCGTGAGGGTTCGATACCGCACTTCAGTGCCAAGGCGGCTGTGAGGCCTGTCTCGGTATGTCACCCATGACTAAAGCAGATTACAGCTATGAAAAAAAAAAATCATTTAGGAATTAAGGAATGCTGTTTATTTTATCATGAATAACCTGACAACTAATAAATAAGGAATTTTAAATAAGGTCTGAATGGAGGAAGGAATTTTTAACTCAGTTATTTAGAAAGAACTTATCCAGAAGTCAAGCATTCCACACAGCCAAATTTCCACTGGTTCAATTAAGAGAGTTATATTGTAACATGTTTAATAACGAACATTAATCATCCTACACCCAGACCCGCTATTTTCTCTGATCTCCCAGGATGGCTTGTGCCTCCAAAAGTACTTATTTAAAAACAGTTCTAGCAGAATAAGCTGTTACAATCATTAATTCAATAGAATTTCAATATCCCATGAAAAATTATTACAAAAGCAATTTAAAGTTAATCCCTTGACAACCCTTTCGCAAACAGCAAATTAGCAGTGATGTGGAAGACTGGCTGATATCCTGCTTCAGGAGCAGTGCTGGCCTGGAAGACAGCACAGTGTGATGTTGCACAGAAGATCTTTGTTCTTTTCGTTTCAGAACTGTGTGACTGCTCAGCAATATGCTTGACTGTATTGGATCAGCAGACAGGACAGTGATGAGAACTAACATCTCACTTTAGAAATATTTTTGCCTTTTCTCTCTATCAGCTTTGCAGAGGAGAAAAACATTTCTTCCACGGGATAGCATTGTTTTGAACATCACTATGGTCACCTTCATGTAATTTTGGTAGGATCTTCTATTGCTGAATGTCTTTTATTCATTCATACACAGGGACTATATTTCTTCTTCCATTTTACAGCTGTTCGCCTTTTGGTTTTACTTTGTAAGCAGTACATTAATTTAAATCATCTTAAGTACGTGTTATCACTATCTACTGATATACAAAATTAGCCCTGTGCTGAAATGTGTCACTTTTTGATCACTAATATATGAAAAATTGATATCAGATGGCATTTTATTTTTCATATGTCTTTTTTGGTGCTTACATCTGCAACCAGAAGTGGTTATATTAAAGTGTATATGTTCTTAAAAGTTATCTCACAGAGGAAATAAAACACAATATGGCAACTGTATAACACATCACTTGTCTTTGAGATAAACAGATATATCTGTACTCTTTCTTTTGTCACACTTTCAACTGCAGGAAAGTAAGGTATGCAAACTATATTGTTAGAGGGAAAAAATAAAGTTCAAGCACCCAATCACCCTCTTTAAAAACCCTTCTGCTTGCTTGTTTTCTATGGAGGCCAGTGAAATCATGTCAATAGGAACTTAGCCTGTACATTTTTTCTCAATTGTTAGTATGGAAAATTTTGTACATTAAAATTGGGGAAATGGCTCTTGTGGAAGTTAGGAAAAAAAAAAGACTAAACAGTTAAAATTTTGATGAACATTGAAATATACTTTCCTATGTTTTAAATAGTCTTATTTTCACTTACACTTGTTTCGTCTGAAGAGTAGCAGTAGTTCTCTTTAACTGATACTTTAAAGAGAAGGTTAAGAAAGCAAACTTCTATGAGAATGTATTGTTCAATGTAATCTGCTAGGGCTTAAGGCAACTAGGCAACATAAATAATAATAGACTTTAATAATAGCAACAATATAGGTGGCCAGTAATGGCTGTAATACTGAAGATTATTAGTCATGTCGTATTCATTTACAATATCACATGGAATAATAGTCATGATTCCCATCTGATATGCAAACTATGGAATTGCAAACATTGGTTTGCTTGGAAATCAAAAGTTCTAAAGATAGTGTGAGCCACTCACTGGCAGACCGAATGATGAATCAAAAGTGCAGGATGTAAGTAGAATTCAGGTGCCTATACTGGAAATTTCAATTCTAAAATCTCATAAGCTAAGTGACAGGGTGGAGTTATCTTTAATATAGGACTTGAAAGAGCTTTAGTAGGGCTCCATTTTTTCTTTTAAAACAATAGCTTTCCTTCACTCTGTAATTTCAGCCTCCCATCTTCTCCAGGCCAAGCCAGGACTCAAACTCCAACCCTACTTCCCCTAAATCCACCATCATTTTAACAAAAATAATAGTAATAATAAACCCATAATTAGGATCTCATCTTCCTATCCCACATATTTCCATACTACTCTATACTGAGTAGAGTTACATGCAGCCACGACTTTCTTAACTTTTCCCAGTAAATCCATGTCTGAATTAGGTTATAGCTGGGGTGAAAGAACAGTAAGTTCATTTTTTTTTTACATATAAGGGAATTCCAGCCTGTTTCCAAAGTTCATGAAGCAATGCCAATAGGTAATGAGTTATAGGATATTTATCACCTCTTACATTGAAACTGTCCTACTGTAGAGGAAGAAATCTAAAAAATACCAAGCCAAGGAGGAGACAAGCAGAAACACTACTTGGTAACACAGGCAGCGAAGAGGTTGACATTTCTGTTGCTGCTGCAAGAATGTTTTCTGTATGTTACCCAGTGACCATATAAATGAATATAAGCCATTGAAGAATCAGACACTGGCTCAGGGCTGTCCTAAGCACTGAGTTGCGTTCCCTCTTCTCTTCGACCTACTGAAAGAAGTGTGGACTCCTTGCTCCTCCACAACTTCCAATAACCTTTAGCTGAGGCGGTGTCCCAAGAAACTCATGTTTCAATCATGTCAGATGAGGGAGGGCACCATGTCTAGGACTCTCATTCAATATCTGGCTTCTCATAACCTTCATAAGTGTATGAGTCACTGAAATATTGTGCAGAAAGGGAAGCAACTGCAGGAATAAGCTACTGCCAAGTCATTTTGTGTGGAGGCTACTGCAGTTGGCATATGATTCATGTTTCAAAGTATACAGGTAGAATGAAATCTTTCCAGACGACAGGCAAAAGAATTCATTGTTTGTTTTTTAATCCTGAGTGGGCTTAGCTATGAACTAACGTCTATCAGAGCTGTCTGCCTCTGATGTGCTCTTCCTAGGCACACTTTCTATGTTTCATCACAGTTTGTGCATTGCATTCAGTATTTGAACATCACAGAGAGTGTTTTCAACCTGTATGTGACTGATTCTGAGATGGGTTTCTAATATTGGTAATGCACAATCTTGGGCAAGTTGCCTCAATAGCTAGCCTTCAACTTAGCTATTAGCAAAATAAGATAATAATATGTAATTAATTGTCCCACAAGCATATTATATGGTTTCTTAGTTAATGATTATAAGACACATTTTAAAAATGAAAATACTCTATGTGCTAAGTATTATGCAGCATGGAAAAATGTTTGACTCTTTAATTCAGATGGAATGCATGTAATACAATGAAACCATGAGTCTTGGCCAGCGTGCAAGAACTCCTTTGCCATCTTTCATTTGATATCCAAACACTGGATTAAGTTACCTTTATTTCAGCCAAACTAGCACTCTCAGGAGTCATACTCTGTCTTTCCCACAGCTGTAAAATGTTCTTCTTCTCACAGAAGAACATCAGACAGGTTTTGGTAGTAGGATGCCAATGCCTGGAAATATTTTAGGTGTACTCTAGGAGCAAGAGTCTGCTCAGTTTTGTTAGCTGCAGAAAACTGAGAAAGAAAAATGATGTGTAGAACAGCCTTTCAGGTAAAACCCTTGAGATAGCAATGGAGATCTGCTTTTTCCCATCCACAGTAATACAAGAAACCTAAACCCTAAAGTGCTCCACAGAAGCAGCATTCTTATCAAAACTGATAACTAGAGTTTAACTCCTGATGCATGCTATTAATCATATGATAGCATTGGTGGCATAAATGCAAAAAAAATAGAAAGGGAAAAATCTTAGAAACACATCTTATAGAGACTTAGCTTGTTTATATTCCTTTTTTTTTAATTTATTTATCTTTTTATTTGGGGGGGAGTGGCCTGATTTATGCTCTGGTCTGCTGATGTCAAATTATAGCTGTACAAGAATCCTTAACACTGCCGAGCTTTCCAAATGCACATTCCTTTGTGCTCACTGGCCCTCAAGTTCTGCTCTGACAACGAGAGAAGCACAGCAACGTAGGACGGACACAGATAGTCATACCTGTCAGCAACCCTCTGTTATGCACTGACAATCTATCAGAGTTTACACAGGGTTTAGAACATGGGGTAGGATAAAAGGAAGAGAAAGAACAAAGAAAGGCCTGAAGGTGATAATAAAAAATGAATGTATGACCCGCTGCTTCCCTCGTTTTTAAGGTGATAAAAAATACACAATGACCAAATTAAGACAAAATCCTGTTTTTTTTTTAAGATCTGGAGTCTTAACCTGCCATTATTTTATTAAAATGCACCATGAATACTAAATAGAAGATGATCTCACCTCTCTACAGTAAGAGTAAAGTCGTTTGTTTCAAACTCTTTTGATCATGTTTGTTTGCTTTTTATTTCATATGCATGTTTTCTCTGTTGACATTATTCGTGATGCAGTGAGATCTAATAGAGAGCTGAGATTCACTCCGAGCGCTGGTGTGCAATGTCCATTTGGAATGAATTCAAACAGTCCAAACAGCTCAGGGAAAATTCCAGCTTCTCTTATGGTCACCACCTGCCAGGAATCCAAGTCCAGCTGTGGCAGATCATCACAGTCTGGCAGATCTCCATCACAGGATCATCACACAATTTTTCTCAAACTTAGTTAACTCCTTAAAGAATCTGGCAATGCAAGGAAACTGCTTTCTTCTTGGAAAAGAGCAGATCTAATAAGACCGCAGTGCCTGAGACTAAAGACATCACGGACACTGTATTTCAAACTGACTTTTGAAAAGTCACATGGGTCAGTCAAATGAATGGAACCACTCAGCTTGAAATATAGGATGAAAAAGTTGGAATTTCTCTAGATTTTACAAGAGGTTCCCAATGGATACAATTCAAATATTGTGCATAGCACCACTTTCAGCCTTGATTCAGCAAATTTTTAGATACTTATTTAACTTAATGTCTGCACTTCAGTGCAAGTGCTTTGCTGGACCAGAGCCCTAGTGAACATATATGAACTCTCAGAAGGCACCTTAAGGAACTGATCTTTTCTGACCCTGAGGAAGGTTTTTAAATCATGGTATCTTTCTTTTTTTCTTTCTTTTTTTTTTTTTTTTTCCTTTTTTTCCCCCCAAGGGTTATACTTTAGAATGGTCATTCATTTCCTGTCTAGACTAACTACAGACCAAAGAGTTAAAATGTTCAACGGCTTAATGTGATAACTGTTGGGTTCTTGCTGCAACTGCGAACATTGAAAGTGAAAGGTTCAGTCTGATCCTAATGAATGCTTGTCCACAGAACTGTATCGGCTCCAAATTTGGCACAGCTGGAAACCAAAGGAGACTGAGAGACAGAAAAGTACACTCACTGTAGCTCGGGGCTGATGTGTTCATGCTGCACTTCCTTTCCCAAGATCACCAGGCATAATCCACATTTGTTCTCTTGTTCATAGGTTTGCTCAGACAATAACAAATAAAACTTCCTTCAGCCATAGCATTAATATGAATATTTAGATGACAGCTATTGTAACTGAGCTAAGCCTATCAGCTATTACAACTATCTCTGAATCGATATTCACTTTAACGATTACTTATGCTTTTAGACATTGAGGTCTGAAAAAATTAAACCAATCACCTCAGTTGTCTAGAGGCTTTGTCTGAAAATATATTGTTCATGCCTTCTGCACCTATCGACCCAATGAGTAAAAGGCAAGCATCTTGAATTCACTTGAAATCTTATCAAAAAAATCTTAATTTAAATGCAACAACTTCCTATTTCAATATTACATATGTAGGGCTGAATCCTAGCTACCTTGTGAGCTTCTGCATTTGGAAGAACAAATGTTTAACTGTTATCTGTGCAATTTGCTTTTCCTTTCACCTCTCATACAGCAAAGTGGAAAGAGTCAGACGAAGTCTTTTATCCAGATATGACATAGTCAGTGTCTTACAGAGGCAACCTTCCACTTGGACACTACCGCCTCTTGAGATGTAGCTAATTAGCTTCTTAGAAGAAGCTATTATAGTCTGCTGGGTACAGATGAAGCAGTTTCAGAAACTGCATCATAAATTCCCAGTGGACTCTTATTTGTTGCAGTAAATGATACATATTTCTCCTTTACTTAAAACTGTGTGCAGTGTTTATGCCAAAATCCTGAACATTTTCTTTTCTCTTGAGGATACGATAACTCTGTTCGTGTTCTTGATTTTTACAGTCCTATCCACATCTGACCACACACCGGCTATTCAGTTTTGCATGTGTCTTTTGCTTATTTGTCTGCCATTACTAACATACTTGCAACATATAACCATGACAGTTTCTTTCTGTTATACTATCTGTCAAGAGCTGTGTTCCTGGCTACTCAAGTGATTTTCCTTATTCCCTTCTCCTCATCCCGTCACTGATTTCATGATTTTTTTTGTGTGTTGTCCAATTCTTCTTCTCTTAAAAAATCCTATCTTCATTTATATTTTTCCTTAAGCCCCTTCCTCTAATGAGTTTTTCGTGTCTTTTTAAATATCTTCTTCCCTCTGCCTTGTTTTGATTAAGCTGTGAATTCTTAGGTCAATGAGCATGACCAAAGTGTATAAATGCTTGTATTGTGGACTGCCAAAAAATAATAACAGTGATAGTTACCACAGTTCAGAAGTTTGAGGACAGTATGTAATGCTGCAGAAAATAAACGTAAGCAAAAGAATGGGAAAAAAAACTTTAAAGGGAGAAAGCCTGCAGCACTGAGCAATTAGGAAAACACAGAACAGCCAATATTCACTGACACATGGAAAGGACAAGGAGAGATGGTAGGTCAGTCTTGAGACTGAGAAGAAGCTTCACAACATGAGTGCTTGATGATTCCAGCAGAAAACTGTCTGCATTGCAGGAAACTCCTGGAATTTCATAATCGCCTGTAGCTTATACCTTCAGAGAAGATATAGGAGAAAGTTCCACTCTGTCATAATGACTGATAATTGCTTTATGCTTATGGAAAAAGTGAAAAAAACCCTCTGACTGTAAATATGTTTTAAGATGTGTGTATATATATATATATATATATATAGTATTTATATATATATTTATATACATATATATGAGCCTAGTCAGGAATCAGTGACGACTTGCCTGATAACAGAAAGGCCCAATTCCTCTTAGGCAAAGTCATTTCTAGTGCTCTTTGACATAAATAGGAGCAAAAAAAATGCAAAATGTACCGCATTATGTGCATCTCAATACACAACCCATGACACAAACATAGCTAGTAACTGAGAAAATGCCTTGAAGAAAAAAAGTACTGAGCGAGTGAAAACAGTTGATATGTATGAAAGAGAAAGGAAGAAAGAAAAACATTGAAATGTGGAAGATGGAAAATTAAGTGTTTTTTGTTTCTGCAGCTGCAGTATGTATGGTATTGGGAATCGCTGAAGCACTAAATATTTATTGAAATTATGCTTTAAAAGAGGAGAACAATTGACTTGTGTTCTCCTCAGAAACCAGGAACCCTGCTAAAGGAAATTAACTACACTAATTAGATTTGAAAGAACTTAATGTTGTTGGGCGCTCTGAATTTGCACATATTTTGATTGATGCTCAAGTTTATACACCTGAAAAGTGTCAACCTGTCATTTTGGTTCACTCTCAGATTCACACGTGAACCCTAATTCTTTAGTCCCCCACATTTGCCTACATACTGGCACACTGTGTTGTGCCTACTGTCTTCCCAGGTAAAGAACCACAGGCTTGGAGGCAGCCTTGATTCAAGTCCCATCACAGCAGTGTGGAGTGATACCATCTCTGTTTCCTGAGGTAGCACTGAAGCAAATGACTCCCTCAAGCCTTTCCATTACTCACTCCTTTTCTCTTTCTGCCATTAAGAATCTCTTAAAATCTTAAACAATAAAGGTCATCTCCTTTGCAAAGTGTATGGAAAAAAAATCAAAGAATATGAGGCTTTTGGAAAAAAACATCAAAAGTTTTGGCCATGAAACTCAGCTAACTGTTGAATAATTGGCTTTAGAAGAGGATTTAGACTACAGTGGGAAAAGAATGAGTGCTGACCTGCAAAATCAAGATGCATTGGGCATTTTAGCACAGGAGAAGGAATGCTGTGCAGCCCAGTCAGATGGAAAAAGGAGCTTTTGTGGCCAAGAGTTTAGTGATAAAAACAAAAGCTTGAAGGATTTTAGTAAGCAAAAAGATTTTCACGGAGTAGACTGTACAGAGAGAACAAAGAATGTGCCAGTCAAACCCAAGAAAAGCAGTATCCTGTCAAGGTTACCAGGGAAAATTGCCTTAAATAAATTTATCAGCTAAGTATAAATTGGTTGTTACATTGTAGGCTCAGGCTAATTAAGATTGGGAGAATAATCTTACAAAATGGAGTGTTATCACTAAAAATTGTAAGTACATTGCTTGAGATTTTTTTTAATGTAGCTAATACATGCTAGTTTAAAAACAACACATTTAATAAAATTACATTCTAAAATGCAAAGTTCTTGTTATTTTCTCTGCTGCCGGCCTGCAGGGAGATCACACACAATTTGTTTGGCAGGCCTGCTGATCTCGTGGTGATGAAGGTTCTGATTATACAGAACACACATTCCGCAAACAGCAGGAGAGGGGAGCTTTCCACTGAAGAGAGGGAAGGAGATTTAGACAGTAGCTTCTCACAGTCATCAAATGAGGAACATACAGCATCAGTGTCACAGGGAGAAAAATAATCTTGCCAGAGGGATTTATCTGATCAAGACATTGCTGAGCATGAAGGCTCTGAGGAAAACAGTTAAAGAAAGGCATTAACATTAGAAGCAGAACTTAATAGTGGTTCAGGTGGACGAGAAAAACAGTGCCATAAATCAAAGTACAAATAATCATGAAAAGGAGCATGCATATTTAACCACTGATATGCCTGGAAGAATGAAGATTGTAGATTAAAGCTTAAAAAAAAATACAGGAGAGACTGAGAATCAATTACAAGTGTAAGTCCAACCTCAGTACCTGCTGTCTAAGTACTCTCAATTAAATCAGAGGCACCCAGTTTGTACCTGTAAGATACCTAAAGGTCTTTTACTGCTCCTAAACAGAAGCACCTGTATTTCTAGTAATGCTGAGCAATTTAGCATCAAGTCAAAAGATGCTAGAGAGCTGTCAGGATTGACAAATATATTTTTGAAATTGCACAGAAATATTTCTTTCTCATTCAGTCAAAAATGCTATTAAATATACAAACATCCAGAACTAGTTGTAAAAAATAATGCCTCCACCAAGCTCTGTTCCCTATTGCTATCGGGCCTTTCCCAGGAGCAGGTCACCCATCTTGGATTTAGCAAGTGTTTCTCCTACTCTCCATTCACCCAGGCTTGGATTCCAAAGATTTAAATCCCATGAGAGCTGCCATTCTCAGACAACTCTCCACACTCATGTTTACCAGCCCTGGCACCAGAACCACCAATGTTCACTTCACAGCAAACATCTAGGTATTGCCTCCTTCTTCCCACTTCTGGCCTCTCCTTACTCCTGAAAACCTAGGCGCAGCTCCGTGTGTAATACAGTAGGATTCAAGCCTACATGTCTTGTTTTCTTAGTGTTTAAAATACCAAGAGTGAATACCCAGAGAAGAGTCTGAGATCTTGCATACTAATTGTTTTTGTTTATTCATGTGACAAATAGTTTTAATTAACTGTTTGGGGGCAGTTTCATTTCTCCCTCTCTATCTATTGCATACCTGGAGTCTTTCAGCTCTGCTGAGAAGCCTGTTGAGCATGTTCAGGGCCTTCTCTGACTATCTGAATTTATACTTGTTCATAATCAATGAGTAACAGAGTGATCTGTGTTCAAATGGAGAGAGACTGACAGGTAATCTTCATTTACTGGAGACTGAGAAGCCAATGATTCTTTTTAGCTATCTGTCAGTCATCCCCAGAGGTTCAAAAATCCTGTCTCAAAAACTCATATCAGAATAACAGCATTAAAAAAACAAACAAACAAAATCAATGCAAAGGTATGTGGCTCTCCCTAAGAGACCAAGCACAAAGTTCTTGGACTTATATCCTGGTGAGACTGTATGCACAAATTTAGCAGACATTTGAAGTTCGTAGCACAGATACTTCCCACTACAGCCATTCCTGATCTGTCCTTCTTGAGATTGGGAGCATGCATAACTCTAGACATTGTGGAACTTCTAGTTATACAGAAAGAGGCTGTCCACAAGAAAATGAAGTGCTCCTTGCTTAATAAAAAATTCAGATTGCATTATATGATTTGTAGGAAGCTGAGTACCATTTTTGAGAAACAAATTTCATACTTTAATACACCAGTTTATTGTTTGATTCCATAACTTGGTGAATAACTGCTAGTCCTTAGACTGTGGAAAGCACTTAGGATTCAAATGGCTCAGGTAATCTGATTTCTGTATTCAGTGGAGCAGGAATAATTTTAGCTCTATTCCTTTCGATTGACCTCCTTCTGTATTTTCTTAAAATGTTGTCCAATAGGCTAACACAGTAAGAGTATCTAGAAAATATTTTGCTCTCCCCGAACGAGAAGTTTATATGTGAATATTCACACATCTTTAATAATCAAATTATTTGTATCATTTATTTTTGTATCTTTGTGACACAAGAATAATATCAGAAAACTAATTATCATTTTCAAAGCAGTGGATTTCTTTCACAATTGAAAAGTATAGCATCACATCTTAGATACGTATACAAAAACTTATGCACTTCCTTCATACATATGCAAGAAATTAGTGTCTAAATCTAATTTATTTAATGGTTTAGGATTTCTTCATCATTGGACTATTGTTTTTCCTTCATTGTTAAGAGGATCCTATAGACCCAGGATTGCTGAAAGCAAGTATTATCAGTAAAGATCAAGGTGAAGAAAGCACTGAATGCCTCAGGCTTTTCTATGTCTTTTGGTACCAGATTCCCTGCCTCATTTAGTAGTGAGCCTACATTTTCCCTAGTCTTTCTTTCGGTACTAATGTACCTGTAGAAGCTCTTGCTGCTCTTCATGTCCCTCACCAATTCAGCTCCCAGCAGGCTTCGGCTTTCCTAAATCCATCCCTGCAGAATGTTACCTGTCCCTGCTTCCACCTCTTGTATGCTTCCCTTTTACATCTGAGCTTAGTTGAGAGCTGCTTGCTCATCCATGTTGGCTTCCTGACACCTTTGCTTGATTTCCTGCTTGCTACGATGGACCATTCCTGAGTTAGAAGAGGTGATCCTTGAAAATCAACCAGCTTTCCTGGACCCCTATTCTTTTCAGGATTATATGCTGACGGTATTCTTCCAAGCAGGTCTCTAAAGAGACCAAGGTCTACTCTACTGAATTTCAGGACTGTGATCCTTTTCACCTTGCTCATTCCTCATAGGATCCTGAACTCCACCATTTCATGATCACTGTAGCCAAAGCTGCCCCCAACTTTCACATCCCTGACCCGTTCTTCCTTGTTTGTAAGTATCAGGTCCAGCTGTGTATCCCTCCTTGTCAGCTCCTTGATCACTCGTGTCAGGAAATTGTCATCAATGACTCCAGGAACACCCTGGATTGCTTGTGTCCTCCTTCATTGTCCCTCCAGCAGATATCAGGGTGGTTAACAACGATCATGGCCTGTGAAAATGATGCTTTCTTCTAATCGCCTGAAGAAGGTGTCATCTCCTTCTTCCTGATTAAGTGGTCTGTAGCAGATTCCTGTGTGTTGGTTTGCCCACTAATCCTGACCCATAAGCTCTCAGCTAGTTCGGCATCCATCCCCAGGCAGATCTCTGTGTGTTCCAGCTTCAATTTCATCGAAAGTGAAAATATTCTATGTTGAATTTCAAATCCATCTGTCTTTTTCTTTTTCTCCATTTCCCTCTCCCTCCCCCCCCCCAATACCTTGGATACAAATCATATGGCCAATGTCTATTTATGCATAACAGAAAATCATACATGTTTTCTACCTTTCCACTATTCTATATACTCTATACAGAGTGTGAAAAAGAGAGGTGGAATGAGGGAGTTAAATGGTTTCTCTTATGGCAAAGAGGTTACACAAGAATAAATTCACACTGAGAGTTTACCTCCTAGAGCATCTGACTGTTTATAGCATTGTAGAACAGAAGGATAACTCGCACAAATTTACTCCAGTTTAACTGCCTGTACACTTTCAGCTATGATAATCTCCTGTTGCAATAGGAAATTATCATAGTAAACTTTTTCTCTTTCACAAAGTTTAGAGAGAAAAATGTGAAGTCTGGGTGAAATTTAACAGATTAAAGCTCCAGATAGATCCACATTACTCTAAGCGTGAAAGACACCTTTGATTAATGGTTTGCTGTATCTCTGCTAGCATTACAAATCTTGAGTAAATACACCACTAGGACATTAATGTGTGGGATGAGTGTGTACAGAAGAAGCTGCATATTCAGGAAACACTGCAGAATTTCCATGGGCCATGGAGCAGAAATCTAATGATCTTCTTCCTTTCATCAGGCACACTTTGTAAATGAAGTTGGCACAGAAAAACATGCAGTACATCAAAATAATTTACCTCTACTGCAGGGCCCTTAATGCATTGACAGTATTGCTGTTTCTTATAATGGCTTAAAAAGTGCCCTTTTTCTTTTTTAAAGTCTTCTTATACCTTTTCTTTGACATGTAATATTTTGCTTTTGGGTAAATCCATTACAGCCTCACAACACAGTTTCTAGAACGTCAGGAAGGATACAGGTAATGGCTCAACTCATGTCACAGCAAAGTGCTTATATAAAGATCGTTTAATGTAAATTACTTCAGTGTTCATATTTCTTTATCCACTTTACACTTGGGGTATTATAGCTTCCATCTTCAACCACATATTGAATTAGAATTAGATCTCAAAGATATTTCATATTTAAATTAAACCATTGAGCTGTAATTGTTGAAACAATCAGCCACAAAAAACCATAAAACAGAAATCAAAATCGACAGTGCAGGGTTCAAAATGCAAGGCAAAATATGATTGGAAAGGATTTCAGAAATTGAAGTAGCACATGATATAAGTCTTAAAAAATATTCACAAGGAATTTAGCATCACATTGTGCATATAATACAGGAACTATCAAATATAGAAAATAAGAGTGGAAATAGCTGGAAGGTGCCACTTCCCACAGAGAGTAAAATTCAGTGCTCAGACATACATGGATAAATAAACATTCAGCTACAGAGTTTGGCTGAAAGTTAGAACACAACAGGAAACCTAGTCCAGAAGTTCAAAAAAAGTCTCTAAGTTGAGGTATATGAGTTTATAGGTATTTAAATTAATTTTATTTGTATACACAGAATCAGAAATCAGATTTTGAAAGAATTATCTAAGTCCACATAATTTAATCACTCCTCCTCTGCACTTTTTTAGTATTCACTAAATTGGACTTCATGCATTAATATAAAATATAAATAAAAAAATAGAAGTAGACCTTCAGTGATCCTTCCTGTGTTACATAATTTTACTCAGGAGATCAGGGTGGAAACTACACTTCTGGCCCTAAACTTCTCTGAACTTCAAGTTTCTTCAAGAATTCTTCAGATTCACTTATATGACGGTGATGAGGGTTAGCTCTTAGCCAGACTCTTTAGTGGCTCTTTCTCAAAATTCCTGACTGGATAGTCTAGATGTCTCCTCTCTGCCCATCGTAGACGTAAGCATAGAACTATCTCCTAGCACACAAATAGGGCTGCAAACAAGTCTAAACCTTCCTCTGGCTTCAGCAGCCCTATCTGATCTATTAGGACTTTACTCATGTTACTATATTAATTTATTTTTCAGATTTATAGTTATAAAATGTCACCTTACAATAGTTCTCTCGTGAATTATTGTCATTATTTGGTGAACACCTCTAGCAGAGGTATCACTGAGATTGCTTTCTTGGGTGAGTTAAAGGAAACTTTCCCCTTAGAAAAAATATGCTCCCTTGAAAAGTGAGCCAACAACTAATTTACATTCAGGACAATGGAACAGCAGGAGCTTCATCATCTTGAACACCATCATACTCTTGCTGCCTTCAGAGGAGAACTGTTTGTGCTCTTAGACTGACCTGTTGGAGGGGAAAGCATGGGCTGTCCACCCCAGGCACCTCTCTCAGCACCCAGTCTCTGCCAAACAATAGTCCTATGATGCCTTTTTAATTGGCTGCTAGGCTTGCTGCTGCTTTCAAAAGAAGGGTGATCCAGCTAATTAACTGTCTTGCTTTCTTCTTGTTCTCTAGAAGAAAATGAAAATGACTTATTGCTACAGTTATTAACTTGAAAGAGGTTATACCAAAATTATGGCTGGAAATAGCTGGGTAACAACCTTAACAACCTTTACTGGGAAGATATGGGAAGATACAGAAAGGTCTCCAGAAATGTCTATGTTTTGATTAATAAAATCCACCATGTTTTGCTGCCTCACATGTGGGTAAAAAAAAAAAAAAAAAAAAAAAAAAAAAAAAAAAAAAAAGTCTCTTTCTTAAAAGAGCCCAGAGAAAATTTAGTATGGAAATTTAACAATTTTTTCTCCATCTCTCAGAAGTAATTTTTTTCTTTTCCTATACACTCTTTAGCTTTGTGCAGTGTTTAAGTCAACTGTAGAATTTCTTATGTATTGTCTTTAGAGTGAGTAGAACAGGACTCTGTGAGGTTCTCTGAGACTCAGACTTTCAAAACTGGCTTCTAATAACCTCAAAGTTTACTTCCACAGTCCAACATATTGTAGCACTGACAGAATTAAGACTGGAGTATCCATAGGAAAAGATGATATTTAGTGACATTGCTAAAATATTCTACTTGATCTTTCATTCAAATACTATTGATTGCATACTGCAGACAAAATACATCCAAAATGTAGTCAACTTCTCTTAAAATAAGCAGTTAGCTAAAGTATATGACATATCTATATCCTCTTGCATTTAAGGAAATGCAATGAATCTGTTGTTGTCAGTCTGTGCTACCTTTGCACAACTGCTTGAAAATTGGGAGCAGGTATTAAGTGAAATACAGAATAATTCCACTGTAGGCATAAAATTACTCATAGCTACAAATAGCTGAGAGTAAGTTCATCTAACTCCAGACCAAAGTGATTTAAGAGAATAGATAACACCATCAAATCTGTGGGGAAAAAAAGGAAACATAAGAATCCTTATTTAATCATGGAGTCTGAACTTGATGAAAATGAAATTAGCTGCAGAGGAGCATGTAACCCACACTAGAATGACCAAAGCTGTTCTGCTGGAGTCTAATATTTGATTCAATAACACTTTTCCAAAGTCAAAATAAAGTAAAATATTTTCCCTAGCTAAGTTCAATAGACACTTCAGAGTTAATGACCGTAAAGTTCGGAAATGGAAATAATACTATTTTGTCCCCAGTGATTCACTTTTTTCTGAAAAACTGATTGGATCACCCACTGTGACAGATTTGTTTTCTTACAGGACACAATTGAGCAAAAGCTTTAATTTCCTGAATCCCTAAACCAGATCTTTTCCTGCATAGGAATTAAAAGTGGAACTTCAGCTTTTTTTAAAAATGATCAAGATCTTAATTAAGAAAATTCCATTTAATTCATATTCTTATATAAATGACAAATATAGAAGTATAATTTGTATGTGTGTCCTATAACATGCCAGAATTTGTTAGGAAGACTCTGACTTACTAGGAACTACACATATAATTCGTTACTTTAATATTCAGATAAATATTAGCAAGGTCTCATGGTTCTGATCATACCCAAGGCAGTCATTGTGAGTAAGACATTCACGGGCTATATTAGCTCCAAGATACATCTTCTGTCATGCTTCTTCTACTTTACTTAACACCATACTAAGCAGAACCCTCTTTTCTAGCATTAGGAGATAATCAAAGTCATTGAATATTTTCTACGAGTATGAACCTGTAAGGCTGAGTTCTTTTGATTTCCGTCGTTTCAGGGCTGGATCAAAAAGTAATTGAAATGAATGAGAGTCTTTTAATTGCCTTCAATGGACTTAGGATCAGACCCTTATGAAAGAACTGAGTGTACAGAACACCTCACAGAATTAAGGTTTGCAAGAATAAGAAGTTGAGTACATTAATACAAAAACAAAATGCTCTCACTGTAAATGCTTTCTTTTCCAGGAGGAGGCCAAATTATATATGTCTGAAATGAGCAGATTATTCCATTCATAGGAATGAATGATTTATATGACTAATTTTATTATTAAGTGACATCTAATGCACCTCTGTAGTGGGAATTTCTGAACACCTTTCACAAGTAAGCTTTCTTGATTTTGCTTATAGTTTACCTGAGAACTGAGAGGAATAGGGAAGCAGGCACATTCTTTAGACTGCTCAGAGCTGGTTTAGTTGCCTTTCAGGATATTTCTATACATATGTTTACAGTTTAAAAAATTATTTTAAAATCTTCAGGAACTTCTTTTTTAATTATTCGGAAAAATATCTCACACACATCTATGAAATATGTTTTCCATTATTTAGTTTCCTGTCAGTTTTTATTATCCATTCATACATTTAGCAAGGTTAAGCAACCAGAAAGTTCTAATTTTACTGTGTAAACAATAGCCAATATGAATATATAATATCAGAAAATCAGAAAATTATGTATTGAATTATAACTCTTAAACTATTTTAAAATAATTAGCACTGCAATGTTTCTATTTCTATTCCTTCTAAACTAAACATAATGAAACATCTGATATTGATCTTTTCAGTGATTTCCTAGATAGTATTTATTCTTTTCAGTATCTTGTTTAAAATATCTGATAGGTCTTTCTTCCAGTGTGCCATTCCAAGACAGCTCATTTAAATTTAGCAGAGAGCTGCAAATCTAAAATAGTTTCTTGAAAGTGGCTTTCTGTATCATTTATTCTTGTGCTTGGTAAGTATGTCTTTTATTCCGGCTTCTATGTTTTGGCAAAAGAGGAGTTCATTCTTATTCTGAAATCTTGTCAAATACTAGAAATTTGTTTTGATATGAGGCTATGTTAAGTGCTATTCTGAGACTGAATATCTCTCACACGGTGCATTTCTGTGAAACATCAAGGATTTTTAAATTTTGCTGTTGGACCAAAGAATTCCTATTCTATGGCTCACACGGCTGTCACACTTCATCACTTAGCTACCTTCCAACCTAAGGCTATAGCTGACAAACATAAGAAAGATGTCAAGATGTCTAGCTCTTTTGATAATCTGCTCCCACTTACCATCATAGAACTTCATAAAATTCGATAATGAAAGACTGAGCTCTAAAGCCACCAGGTTGCATGCAAGTCGCATTAGCCTCATAGGAAATTACATTAACCGTAACATCTTAAACCTACAAAGAGCCTTCGAATAAAAGATGAAGCCATCAATTTGAGAAATTAACAACAAAGTTATTTCCGATGTGTTGGCTTAGGAGAGAGCTTGACTTTCTTTGCAAATGTGTTAAATTTGCTAATATATTGTGATTTTTTTTTTTGTTCTTATGTTTGGATTTGATTTTGATTTTGCTGAAATTAATACAGTTTTAGGAATTCTGGCAGATTGCCATCAACACCTGCTGATCTAGAGAAGCACAGGTATATGTAATTGGCTGAGAAACTGAAGAGCCTCACACTATTGTTTCCTGCTAATGTAATCATGTCTCATAATATTTATCCATGTCTCTACTACTCCACAACCTCTCTCTTACATTCTTTTTGGAGTTCAGTGGTCCAAGTCCCATTTTCCATGTAGCACAGCACAGAGAGTCCAAGCTAGCTGGCACATTACATTCATTCCAGTGAATCCTTGTGCACAAGAATGAGCTCAGGCCTTGGAGGGGATATAAATAGGACACTATTCCTCTACTTGTGTGCTGTTGAGTTATATTGGCATGGCTGTGTTGCTTTTAGTTCTGGAGCTTGTATGGTTAGTGCTAGCTTGGGGATCTCTATACTAAACTCTGGTGCTCCGGTTATACATGCATTTTTACTGTTTTGGAAATACTCCCTAAATTATAAATGATTCTAAATAAAATAATGAAATGTATATGATTCAAAATATGCAAATCATAGCTTCAATATTCTACCCACTTAAATATATTTGGAACACCTATACTTCAGATGTCTGCATAGTAGATATCAATCTAAATTCAGTATACAGTCTAGTCACATATACTTTCTTTTATAAATGTGCATACCCATTAACATTTCCATTTGTGAACTGTTATTTGGTAGGTGACCTTGGTCACGGAAATGTGGCACTGCATCAGCTTCCTGAATTTAGCTTTGTCTGAAATATGGTAGCTCCTTTCTTCCATCCCAAGCCATTAAGAGAAGCAGTTTTCTTTTCCTCTTCTTTATTTCTATGTCTTGTCGCAATAAATAAGGGGGTAAATGGAATGAATGCACAATTGAGGATAACGAGCTGTTGCTGTTGTTTCTTTAATCTAAGCTTGGATGTTGAAAATCACTATATTTTTCTATCAGTTTTCACAATTAACCTTCACAAACAATTGTGCTCCTTGGCCATTCAGAGACAATTTCAGTATTAAATACAGGTGCAGTAAAAACCTGAAGTAACTAAATGACCTTGCTATGATTATAAACCAACACATAAAGAGACACAGATCCTGTCCACTGCCGCTCTGTAAGAAACAAAGGAATGCTGAACAGTATCGTCTCTTGTACTATTAAATGGTATGTGAATTGAATGTTTATAATGAATGGGTAGTTGTACACCTATTGGAAATTAACTGGAAAAAAAATCAGTTTGAATGTAGGACAGGAATTTGGTAGTGGACTTATCAAACAATTTAACCAGAAAAGTGTCATCTCTTTGGCTTCTAAGCACAGAAGCATCTGACTTGCATATCAAGCTGATTCTCCTAAATATACTAACTTGCATTAGATCTGGTGCAGAATTCAAAGAATTCAAATGTGAAACAGAATACAAAATATTAAATTTGCTTATACATATTTATAGAAGTATAGATTCACTTCAAAATCACAGGCAAATATTGACTTTTTTTGAATTATAAGGCAAAAGTACTCTGTTAAATTATACTCAATACAGCAGATCATGACTCTTCACTGAAAAATTAACCATGGATTTGTGAGACACATAGCTTCTGGTAATCTGCAGCTATAGGAAAGTCAGTAAAAATATTAACAAATCTTATGAATAAACATCTCATAGTTTCAAAACAAACGAAAGAATTGCACTGTTTTTTCTAGTGTACATGCACATGTTATCTTTCTATACACAATATTTTAAAGTAAAATATTAATAGGCTATATACTATTGATGAGCTGGTGAATAGAATACTAATACCCTACCTACTTTCTAACTAATGTCCTATCTGTATTTCAGTATAGGACAGCTATTCACTTACTGGCCATGTATATTGCCTAAATTCCCTGAGCCGACATCTCTGCTCTAGAAATCAAGAATGCCAAGTCCATATTACATCTTTCAAAAGGTGCCGCAACTCATCAGTGCAGTAGGCTGCTTGCCATACATATTAGCAAGAGCTAGAGTGAAATTCCAGTAAATGAAGATTAAAGGAAACCACTTTGAAATTGGCTGAGCTGAGCAAAGGAAGGAATCCATGTACCTCCTAATGTTGTAAATCAACCAACGCTATACAGTCACTGGCTATTTAATTAACAGCTTCATATTCTGCTAGCAAAAGAAGGGTCACAAGGACAAGATACAGAATATGCAGTAATTTCTCCAAGGTTTGCATTACCTCTAAGGCCAAAAAAAATGTTTTTTCAAGAATATAACTCCTGAGTTATCTCTTTTTTAGCTTTTTCCTTCCTTATTATTTTTCATATTTTCTTTATGTGTATGTCCATGTCCATCCACTTCCAATATTCCTTCATAGTCTTAGTCCAATGGTAGATGATTATGTCAGCAGTTCTTCAGAATTTGATGTACAAAGCTCAAATGAGTACAAAGTGAAATGAGGACTGATGGTTTTCCGAAGCATAGCTTTTAAGCTGTAAATGCTATCACTTCTGTAATTAATTGAGTATTCGCAAACGTAATGCACAAATGTAGCTGCTTACTCCTGAGAGCCTGAGAACAAATAAGAATATTTTTGCACTTTAGTAATCAAATCAGAAGCTATCTATTCAGATTATACCTAAGAAGTTCTCAATGCCAGAAACAAGCTATAGTTCTTCATTCTTCCTAGAAAACAGTCTTCCTACTGAACAGTTAAGGATGCTCAAAATTTCAATTACCTGCACTTGCACAGTTTGGTACATAAAGTGAATCATTTGTAGGTAACTGACTCAGCAGAGATTGAACAGTGAATGTTGAACTCATCCAGTAAAAGGCTGACAAGAAAAACATCAATCCACATTATTCATGGAAAATAGTAGAGAGTGATACTTTATAGATGGGTGTTTGAGGAAAGAGGGAATCTGATCCAAATACCCCCTAAGGAGTGGAAAGATTTGACTCTGTGCAAGCCTTCAAATAATTAAGATATAAAAGGAAGAACATTTTCCTCTAGATATTTTCTGTAAAAAAATAAAACAAAGATAAAACCCAGCTATCCCTATCTGTAGTTTAGGAAGAAAGACCAAGGTACTATTTCCATATGAAAGCTGAAGGCTTCCTGAGCTAAAATCATTATCTCCTTAGAATCCAGAATAAATCAGCAAATTTGCTAGAGATAGACAGTTTTAAAAACATACTGAGGGCAAGTCCTTTGAATGCTGTTTGTGTAGAGTCCTGCTCATAAACATTTAATTTTTTTTTATAATCAGACAAGGAACACATAAACCAAAATCAGGGTGAGGTTCTACTGATATCTAAGTTGCTTTATGGATTGCTCTCTTTCTAAGTTTAAAGTCAAAGATTTTTTACTATTACTGTTAAATAAAAATTTTGTTATTACTGGCATCCTAATCTGAACTGAAAATTTAGGTAATGCTTTAAACCAAGTAAATAATACTAGAGATGGCTGTGTGCTTGCTAGCAGTTAGATTTCCAGGAAATTCATTCTTGTTATTGCTTTAACATACAGTGATTGTTGACTGCTGCATGTAGACATACAGAATGGTATGGAAAATTGAATTTTCTCTAATTCTTTATCCTGAATTTTAATTTAAAATGAAAGGACTCTGGAATTCATTAATTGCCTCATGAACTTTTTTAATATAGTTAAAGTGGATTTTCAAGATTATGCATATAGATATAAGAACATGGCTTGCTACTAATAACCCATCAGGAACACGCAGTTAGGCACCCATAATTTAGGATAGTGGTCAAATCAATGTATGCGCTTAAACCTAAGTGAATGAATCAGTTGCTTCTGTATAATAAGATTTCTGCCTCAGGCATATTCATGTTCTTTTTTATTTACATTCCTTCAATATTCTAGAAAATAAGCTTCCCAGTAGGAATATTAGAAAAAAATAATTTCAAGTACATTTTGAAGAACATTCATAGAAACCTCATCATTCTTGCAAGTTTGAATATCCAACTCACTTTGAATTTGAGTTAGCTGATAAAAAAGGAAAAACAAATGATCCATTGAGATAACTGGATATAATCAAGACAGCTTACTTTCTAATATTTAGTTATAGCAAATTTCTCAAAACCACTCTGCAGCCTATTTATAGAAATTCTTTCTTTACAATGTCTTTTTTTTTATTTTCAGTATTTCGAGAATATGTATGTAAATAGCCTATGGACAATTTGGCTATGAGAAAATGGTTAAAATAGATGAAGAAAACATTTTTATTTCTAGAATAAAAAAGAAATCTATGTTTGTTTCCTAGTCTTTAGTCTAAAGTTAGAGGCGAATGGCTTTCTAATTTTGATTGGTAATCTAAAATTAAGACAATTTGCTTAAGAATTAACTGAATTCTGAGAAGATCGATGAAAACATCATTGAAACAATTAAAAAAATTTCTGAACTTTCTGAAAAGCTTGTGGGAAATGAAATCCAGATGTATTAAAGTCTTCTTCACATCAGCTGCTGCTGGTTCCACTATCTATTCCCACTGTGAGTATCATAGACTTGGGCCACAGTAAAGTCTGGTGTAGGATAGAAGTAACTTCCTGAAAAGAAATCCTGCATAAAAGGAATATCTAGATACTTATCTGCTGACGTCCTCTCTGAATCAGTGGTAAATTACCTGATATGACTTGACTTCAGCCCCTTCTGAAAGCTAGCCTGTGCTCTTTGACACAGCCATGATAAATACAAAGAGGGAATATCACTGTCCACAGGCTCTGTGTGTTGAATGAAATATCCATTTCAGCAGGAGAAAGGTATAGAATAAGACTAATCATTTCTTCCTGCTCTACTTTAAAAGAATACAGACTTTTTCTCCCTTATAGAGTATGTATCTTCAGTCATCTTTCCTCCCCTTTAGAAAGTCATTCTAGCATTGTCTGATTAGTACTAGTATATGACTGATACTTAAAAAGAACAGATATGATATCAGAAAGCCAGAACATTTCAGTTTTGTTCCCTGGCTTCTTATTTCCCCCTTTTAATGCAAAATCTGCTATGCTGCAACAGTTGGAAGACAAAGAATAATGAATTGTCTGTAGAAACTGTGCCAAAACTTTGATTTGGATGTTTATATTTCATCATATATTGGTGTTTAGCTTATCCAAAATATCCCTCAGATTTACACAGATCTTAGAACGAGCACGAAGACCAGCCACGACCCTGTGATGAATCAGCTAATCTGCAATAAGTGTAAATGAGTTATTCTTCCCCATTCTTTTTTTTTCTGTTATGGCTTTCACAGGAAGTCAGGACGGCAGTCTCTAGATATACTCCTAAGTGCTATTAAAAATCAGTTTCCATGTGAAAATACCAAATAACGAAAAACAGAATTTCAAAGAAATCTATCAGAAGGTCCAACAGAGATTTTCTGATTCAAAAAAAAGATCTTAGCAAGCAGTCTCATAATTTAAGGCATTTATATTGAGTGCATAAGCTCTAGATTCATGTCAGCTAACATGATAACAACTATGCACTGCATTACTATTACAGGTTATGAACATGAACAAGTTTACCATAACCCATTAATGCCCTGATCAATAGACAAGATCATTAATATGCTATAAAGATAGTCTTTCTATATGTCTCTACATCCACTCTTTCCTACCTCTTTACTTCTCCTTTATTTGTGTGTTTCTATGGGCATATATATAAAAAAATCTCAAGAAGAAATAAAAAAAAATAAACTCTCAGTTTTGGGGAAAATATTTCTCTATCTATCATGAATTAGTCCTGTGTTTTGAACAAAGGAAAAGAAAATGACCTGCTCTTTTATCAAGTTTCATTATTTTCTATTCTGTCCGTACTCTGTCCTCTAAATTTAAGTGAACTGCTCTATCTGGGTGTTGTTGGCTGTGAACACTATGCAAGTTCCTCAGCGTTATTGATGGCATTGTCATTACAGTACATGCTTCCACTGCAATTTCAAACATGATATGACAACTGAGAACATTATCATAATCCATATCGCTTTCACACAGCACTCTGTCAAGTATGTACTACATCAGTCACGTCCATTTTGTTTACATTTCTAATGTGACACCTGCAAATGCACAACGTCCCAACTGCACACACGGCCCAAAATAAGCAAGGTTATGAATTTACTGTGTGACAGTTACTCCACATTAATCCCCTCCCCGCATTAGAGCATGCTGACTATTTACCTGGAAAATTACTGCTCATGCTGTAATGTACACCTTAACTTACTGCAAAGAAAGAAAGAAACTTTGCTATGGGCAGAAGTCATGGGATACTTAAATGACAGAATTTATTCTTTGAGACAGAAGTCACTGAGGCACTCTGAATATCTCACTCCACAGTTACTGTGTGCAAAGAGAGAAAGGCTACAGCTCTACAACTGTTTCTCGTAGTCTTTAAATATGTTTAGTGAGTTTGTAGCCTTGATCTCACACCCATAATAAATTAAAATTCTCAAAAGGGGATCAAAAAACCCAGGGCTATACTCACAGGAAAAACAAGAACATTAGGAATCAGCCAGGCTGAAATGCATAGTTCATCGAAAGTGGCAAGTAAATTTTGTGAGATATGTGCATATATTAACATTATGTAAGGAGCCCATCATGCTTATCTAAATGTTCAGTACTGAAAAAGAGATCCCCAATTTAAGTATAGTTACTCTAATATATATCTTATATACTTTTATTACAGATATTGAATTGTTGGATGATTTCTTTTCTCAAACTCTTATTTTCAGTTTTAGAAAATTATTTACCCCACTACCTGGCAGTGGCTTCAAGCAAAAGTTTGTTTTCTCACGCCAGCAAAACTCACTGAAGAAATTTCCCTCTCACAAAGAAGATATAAGAGTACATAACAATTTCATTCAATCTTCTAATCATGATATGACTTTTCATGTAAGGTGCTGGAATATCTTTTCCCAGGGATTAAAAAATTCCAATATTTTTGCTTCATTGTCTCTCACGCTTTAAACTTGAACTGACAGTCAGCTGACATTGATCAACTTCAGAACTGAAATTTGAGTACCATATAAATGATGTAAAGGAAAGTAAAGGAAGAAAAATGGCTAATGCCAAAGGTCACTTTTTGTTTCAACGTATTTTTATTGTCAGATCCATTGGCTTTTAATTAAGATCCCTCTAGATTTATGTGTGTATACATTTCTTGAGCTTAAGCAGACTTCTTGCCAAACAGACTTCCTCAACTGGATATTTTCCAACTCGAAGACGCTTCATTTCTGGAATGTCCTACAAAAGGCTAATAGATTAGGCTCTGAATATTTGGAAACTTAATCCAAGTTTTTCTTGGATTACCCTATAGGGGAGTGGTGAGAGAGAAAGGAAAAACAATAAACCAGAGTAGAAGCAGTGAATAAATGCTGTGCTGGTATAAATGACTTAACAAGGCAGAGTACAGAACCAGCCCCACCTGCCTGCTCCTCCTATTCTCTCCGAGTTCTCAGTGCTACAACACTGTTAGTGGAGCTGCCAAAGATTCAAAGAAGATTTTTTTTTTTTTTGGGGGGGGGGGAGGTAAGGGGGTTGTTTCACACAGCTCCGCAGGCTTATAAGTGCAGTGCAGCCTTAGGATACAACGTGTGGACTACCTATCCTACCATGGAAACAGGTGAACTATTGTTGGTCTGTCGGATAGTTATAGCAGCTGTAGCAAATAGTGAAATCAATATGACCATGTTGGAAAGCAGTTAGAAAAACAAAGGCAGGAAAGAAGAACCAACGACACAGAACGTTAAATCTTAATATGTAGCTATATAACTTTCCTCATATGAGTATAATAAATGCAGAAAATACAGGATGAATTAGTACTAAAGTAATAGAAGAGAGTTTGTTGTAGCATTCTCCCCTAATTATTGGCTATTCCAGATATTTAACATGAAGATTTTTCTCCTGAGCTACGTATATACCATTTCAGCCACAATCACTTATCACATTCAGCCAGCTTCCCAGTCTTGATCAGCTTCCTAGGAAGAGGGGCTATATACCTGTAGGTGTTCTAGACTAACTGTGTGTGTTAACCTCTAACGTTATGTTAGTAATGGCATGTTCTAGAGGTGTTACATAAGAATAAGGTATAATCTGTGTTAGCTTCAGCAGTGTGAGAAATGATAGAGGAGTTCTTGAGATACTTTTCTTCCATTGTCTGTGTCATAACAGTTGTGTGAAAACACTGTGTGAAAGGCACAGCAAAATATTAAAAACATGAGTAAATATGAGTACTTGCTCCAGGACAAGTGACACTTATGACCAGGTAGACAAGAAAAATAAGTTTTCAGTGGAATACCTGTTATCATAGGTTTGTAAGAAGAACTCCGGGAGATGGGCAACTGCCTGATGAACTTTCCAAATAAAGTCCCCAACAGTGCACCCATTCTATAGTCCTTTCTCCCTCTTTCCTCTTTGGACCATTTATCATAGAATCATAGAATCAGTAAGGTTGGAAGGGACCTCTGGAGATCATCTAGCTCAGCCCCCTGCTCAGCAGGGTCACCTAGAGTATGGTAGACAGGGCTGCATCCAGGCAGGCCTTGAAGATTTCCAGAGAAGGAGACTCCACAACCTCTCTGGGCAACCTGTGCCAGTGCTCCGTCACTCTCGCAGGGAAGAAATTCCCCCTCAAGGTCAGGCAGAACTTCCTGTGCTTCAATTTCTGCCCATTGCCTCTTGTCCTGTCACATGAGACAACAGAAAAGAGTTTGTCCCCGTCCCCTTGACACCCTCCCTTCAGGTACTTGTACACATTGATCAGATCCCCCCTCAGTCTTCTCTTCCCCAGGCTGAAGAGGCCCAGCTCTCGCAGCCGTTCCTCATAGGGCAGGTGCTCCAGCCCTCTGATCATCTTTGTAGCCCTACGCTGGACTCTCTCCAGGAGCTCCATGTCTCTCTTGTACTGGGGAGCCCAGAACTGGACACAGTACTCGAGATGAGGCCTCCCCAGGGCTGAGTAGAGGGGCAGGATCACCTCCCCCAACCTGCTGGCAACACTCTTCCTAATGCACCCCAGGATACCATTGGCTTTCTTGGCCACAAGGGCACATTGCTGGCTCATGGTCAACTTGTCATCCACCAGCACTCCCAGATGAGTCATCTTTTCACCCATAGTTAGAAGCTATGTGTTATCTGAAACAAGCAGAGTAGGATATACTCATGTTGAAGAAAATGCACTAAGAGTATCAGGACAAACTGGAGCAGGAACAGTGTAGAGAGGGATGCATAGAAAGCATCTCTTTTAGGTTCTGTTAAGGAATAAGTCTATTAAGGACGTTTTCAAACCAAGGTTTCAATATGCAGGTAACCTACAGGCTCAGACAGCTTGTAATAAAGTTTATTAATTCTAATGATATCTTCTATACATATTTTGCTTCTTCTAGCCCTTCATAAGAATCTATGTGGCTGTATCTATACCACTCAGCTAATCCTTCATGATCTCCAATGCAGGTGTCATGGCATTTGTGTTAACACAGCTATATTCCCTTTTCCTCCAAGACTGGTTGCTTACACCTAAACTGCCTAGTGGTGAGTTCACAAAGTGGAGCTTGAAGTTTGCTAACTACTAAATAGATTGTGAGCTGTGGCCTGGACTTGTTTATTTTAGTGGTATAGACTTAGCCTCTTTTGAAACTGTTTCTTTGGAAATAGCCCCCTGAAAAATGTGTCTCTCTTCTTTGTTTAGCGTGTTCTTGAGTGATCCTATAAATCCCATCCTTAGCTACATAAGTCTTAGAATTTAGTCTTGCATGCATGAAAACGGCATTCTCCCAGCAGACAACTCAGGACATCATCTCTTAACGAACTCTTTTCTCTTTACTTAGAGGCACCACTGGGATACTTTCTTTTTATTTCCCTTGCACCTTTGTTATTGAATCAAACTAGCAAATTTACCAAGCACTCATCTCAGATGTCCACGATGTTCATACCATATCTGTGGCCATAACTCACAACCAAATTGTGTGTACTTCACAACTTTTGCCACTGTTTCCAACATTTGTAGTAAAGTATTTTCATTATAATTTACTCACCACTTATATTAGTGCCCCCCTTTGCAATCAGTGTCCAAAAAATAATAGATTTTAGCTATTTAGTGTGTATATTAAATAATATATAAGGTAATATTATTCTCATGAAACACAGTACCTGGTGATATAAAAGCAGCTATTACAGGTATCAAGATGAAGTCAAAAATTTCCAGGGCTGATCATCCCACATAAAGAAGGCATGTAGGACTGATGTGCACTTTTTCCTAGTCATTCAGGGTTTTTCCTTTTTGGGAGGAGGGAAGGAAGATTTATTTAGGGTTTTTTATTTAATGACATATATATTTTCAATAAAGACATTTGCCAAAATAGTTGCCAAGCAGAAGATTCCAAATCATGAAGGATTTAGAAAAACTATGTCATACCATAGCTGTACATATGCTTCAAATCAAGATGTGGTTCTCACCAGTGTACATCTGTTACCGGATTAGTGTAGATCATTTTCTCATTAGAAATATAGCAGTGTTCATGATATAAATATGTTCTGACATTGCTGTTTAGTTAGAACCTCTTTATCTTATTTGAAAAAAATAAAGGTAAACTTCAAATCAGATGTTAATACTACTAAAACTAAACTGGCCAAAGCTGTAGATACTATATATCATTTTTAAAAAAATGAAAAGAGATTCTGAAAGAAAATAGATCTGCTAGTCTTTAACAAAGTTCTCAATCACAAGCATGTTGAAAATGCTGAATCTGTAGCTTGAGTAAACAACAGAACTTGAAGTTCGACTACAATTTTCAAAGGCTACCGATAAAAACAGTCATGGCAGACATAAGTTTGGGGAACTGAATGGCTTCCAAAGTGTGACAGCAGCAGCAATGTTCGTACACATTAGGAAAAAAAAAAAAAAAAGATATTCAGATTTTAAGTCAGTATCTACTGTCTAAAACATGATATTTTTCATCTGACAAAATTTCATCTTGTGCTTCAAGGTATCATGGAATGTAGCTAATCAAATCTAGAAGTTATATACTTTTACAGTTTTCTAAATTGAAAATGAAAATGTATCAAATTATACTATAAATTGACAGATTCATCTTTATTTCCTAAAACTTAGCACTAACAAATTCAAAAATCAACATGGTCAATGTTGATTTGCAAAAGATGATAGAGATTAATTTTAGATTTACACAGAAATTCAGTATCACAGGTATTTAGTTGTAGATAAGAGAAATGACTTTTGAAGGAACATGGTGTATCTCAGGTAGGTGGTGTCAGAAAAAGAAGAAGACTTCAGATATAGCAGATGACCTGTGTTTAGCAGAAAGATTACTACAGAAAAACTCCACTGACCTTTACTAGCAGGATTCTAACTTATAAAATACTAATTCCCTTGGTCATATATGTTAATACTATTCTGCCACAGGGTTATTTTTAAAAAAATGGTAACTTTGTGAAAAGATGTATTAAAAATTCTGATAATAACCTTTCCTCTGACCCATAAATATAATTATCAACAAACACCAAAATTCTTTCTTGTACAAAGACAGTCAGGAGGAGTATTCGCTACAAAACATACATCATTATTACAGCCCCTCTGACAACTACCAAACTTTGAAGACAACAGGCTTCAAGGTCCATTGCACATCATACATCCTAATTGCAGAACAGCTCACATTTCAGGCCTTATTTTCCAAAAGAGGTCAATATATCCAGCTCATCTGCTATATGCACCTTTTTAAGGGGTCTGTTTTCTAGCAGAGGTCATCTTCATTTAGGATTTAGCTAAATGAAATGGGCATATTTCACAAAAACACTCATCTTTCTTTTCCATTCTCAGTCCTTCCTGTAAGAAAGAAAAGAAAAAGGATGGGAGAGCACTGGCCTTTTAAAAAAAAAGTACTTCAGTTTTCAAAGGATTAGAATCTTGCAAAAATATGGAGTTGTTGGGCACATAAATTCTACTGCATTAGTGGCAGTATAAAACAATGCAGACAGAGAGTCTTTCTTGTTCTGTTCCCACCACTGGTAATGGCAAATACCAAAATTTTCAAAGTGCAATCTCATAGCTATGAATAATTTGGCTAATGTTACTGGTTATTGCTTAAGTCCCTGAAATATTGTTCATTTTAATGCATAACCTTTTTCTAAGGCCTAATCAGCTGGTGAAATTGAAGTCAAAGGACTTTTTGTTTGCAAAGATGATAGGTGCCTGAGGATCTGGAGTTTGAATCTGATTATTGGATCTGACCACAACAGAGCTGGACACTGGATTTCTCCATTATAAAGTATGATATCAAACAATCTCATTGGCTAATTCAGTCTGAACTCAACAACATCACTTGTGGAAAAAGCATCGTGAAAGGACTTTACACAACAACCCAGGGCAGTCTACAGTTACGAGGTATATTCAGGATATCATTATTCCTGTGAAATCACTCAGGTCAATGCAGTGCAGACAAAATAGGACATAAGCACCTATTTAGAGATATTGGCATTGTCATTTTGTTCTGCTGCCTTCCCGTATTGATGGCTTACCTGCCACACCAAGTTACAAACAATCGTGTACTATTGATAAGATTTCAAAATGTTGTCTGTTTGCTTGCCAAAATTTGATCTTTTCCCTGTAAATGTCTTCTTAGAAAATTAGCAATGACTTTCATTTATGAATGTAACTTTAATTTTGAGTGTTCAGAGACTTTCCAATTGTAGCTAATCACTTTTTTTCATCATTTTCCTTGTAATTTGTTTTAGGTTCAAGATGCCAGAAATTGCATGTCATCAGCAAGTTAACAAGTTTATAGTTGGGCATATTGTCTATCTCATTTTTACAAATTGCATAACACAACGGAATTCAAAGACCTCCCAAAATCCCAAAACATTTTCTCAAGTCCAGTTTCACATAAATCATCTTATAATTGTTGCTTCCTTTGTTCCTTCAGTATGCCATGGCTCTTACCTGATGTAGCACATCTCAGATGTAAAGGGGATATTTCCCTTTCCTGAGAACACTCACAGTCAGAGCTGTTTGTGAGGCTGCTTCTTACAGTCTGGCCTGGGGGGGGGGGTTCACCTTTTTATTGAACGGGCTCACCGTCTTTCTCCACTAACATTAATCAGCAGCACATGCCACTACTAAGTCAAAACTGTTGCACCTAATTTGAAAACAGGCATGTTTTCTGCACAACTTGCAAAATAGTAAGAAAAAAAAAATTACTAACATGTCAGAGATGTATCTGGTGTAAGCAAAAAAGCGAGACTGCTTTTTATTGTGTTTGAAGAAGTCCTAATAAAATAAACTCAAAAATGACCTTGCAAATCACCACCACATTTACAAAATTATGTTGAGTATTCAGAAAATAATATTAAAAGAACTTCATTTAACAGAGGAAGTAGATATTGCTTCAGGGTTAAAAAAAAATGTTTTACTTAAATGTTGTTTATTCTGGATTAAGTTTTAAAGCATCAGGTGAAACTTGCTAGAGTATTTTTACAGTGTGATCCAAGGGTATGAACAGTAGTAAACCCAGTAACAAGCACAGAGCTATAAGTGTTATCTTTCATCATAGCTACACTGCTGGTAGAATCTAAATAAAAGCTATAAACTGCCATCACACTTCACATCATCTCTCTTTCTGCTTCCCGGAAAAAAGACGGAAATACAGTTTATTGCTAGAGACATGATCCAGCCCTATTAAAGAGATAAGAAATTTAGAAATTCTGAGTTTTAAGTACATTGTGAGCACATTCTGAGTTTTCCTTGATAAGTAACTGACTCCTTATACCAACAGTTGGTGTAAAGAAGCTGTTAATGCTTATCAGCTCTTGGTTCATCTGTCCTGCCTTCTTTCTAATGTCACGCCAGAAAGTACCACGTTGTTTGGAATGTGCTAGTTAACACAAGCTATGAAGTTTTTGTGAAATAAAAAAGATAAATGTAAACATTTGTAATGTTTGTGAGTGTGTGTGTTTTTATATTTATAATAAGATGTTTTAATAACACATATATGTATACAATGCATACATGTTATACATACATAAATATATAAATTGTTATATATAGGTCATATAGAATGTACATGATGTAGCACGTGTATAATATAAATAAAACATTATATTAAAAATAATCTATAAAACATATTGTTATATATAATAATATCTAATTATATTTATGGATTGCGAATTATATAATGAAAATTATTGTATTATAAAAATTATTGCATTACATGCATATAAATATATGTTTATATATATTAATTATTCTTCACAAGAGAATAATTAATAGATAGAGATCACTATATAAATCTAGAAACTGCTGATGAACAGTTTTGGAGCTGACTTGGAAGTTTTGGCCTCAGTTTCCACTTAAACCTGAACAGAGACGTTTGTGGGTTTTTCAAAATGCTTTATGTGACTGAAGGCCGCCAGCCTGTGCAGGATTTCTAAGTCACAACTTTTAGACTCCCAAACCATGGAAGTACTTCTGAAAATGCTAACTCTTTGTGGGCCTATCATGGGTTTTTTTTGAGATTATTATTATTATTTCAACCAGCAGTTAGAAAACAGAGGACAGCAGAAGGACAAAAGCAGCAAGATTGTATACAGAGAAGTAGCCCAAATTGCTCTACACTGGAGGTTCTTTGCACCTTATTTTTATATTACTTAAATATAAACTACTGTAACTAACACAAAAAAAACTGAGAAGATACAAATTAGTGTAGAGTGGATGTGAGCAATCAAGCGCTAGGTGAACACAAAATGCTGTTTTAAAACTGTTTACTGTGGGTTCTTTCCAAGCTGTTGCTGCTGCAACAGTGCTACATTTGGGGTGACTAGCAAGAACTCAAGACTTCACACTGTCACTGGCTTCCTCCCACTGACTCACCAAAGGTCCCAGGGAGAGGACTTGCAAAGCCCAACTAGAGAAGCTACTTGCCAGAGATCCCTGTGATTATCCAGCATTTATTCCTACCTTATACTGCCTGTCCTCTGCTAGAAAGCCATCAGATAGTACATCCAGGAGGTTCCCTGTTTACCTGGTATGAGTGGTTATTAATCCCAGATGGATCTTTGGTACCTGCTGTGAAAAAATACACTTGACCTTTCAGATTGTTACTGCTGTGCTGGGCTAAGGATGGCCTTGGTGCTGGTCTGCAATACATATGTACTTAGGATCATTAGAAAAAGAACTCAGGCAGCCCACCATTGCTATCTGGAAGCACACTGAACTTTTGATGATGCCTAAAATTAATACAACAGTCTCTGTTCTCTTGAAATAGAAAGAGTTAAGATCTTGATTATAAATACTGGAGAAACAATTTCAGAGGTAAAGCATGTAAGGAAGCAAACACAGAATGTACAGAAGGGAATTGCCTGAAGGCAGATTCCAAATACCATTTAAAATGTCTTGGGACCTCACCTCTATCTGCTTTACAGAACAGCACAGATCTTCCATGTATTTATTCCATACCTACCCACCACATGCTTGGATACCATAGGAATTCTAAAATAGTGCTGGTGCCCATGTTTAGCCAACTGAATCCTACCCAGTGTTACGAAACTCTTATCCTTACTAGGTCCTGATTTGTCATCAAGTACTTTAGGAGGTCCAAGCTCCATCCTCCACAGGGCTCCATTTCTGCTGAAGCAGTATTACTGATGATTTTATTTACTTCTACATGTATTTACAGCTTTTATAGTTTCTCCTGAAGTTGTAAAGCATGTCTGAAGAACACCCTTATTTCTCTACTCAGTCAAGAACCTCTTTGTGCTTTCATGAAGTTTTTAGCTGTTCATTGTAAAAATGCCTGTAACAGTAGCTTTCTGAGAAAAGGACTAGAAATCTCTGACACCCTCCTTTTGTTTACTTCTAGCCTTGGGAAAGCAGTTGAATAATAAACAGCCTGAGTACTACAAGGGAAGACAGTCTTGTCACTGAGAAAAGAGATTTCACGTCTACAGCTTTTTGTCTCACTTTTACTTTTGGTAAGGAAAAGTAAATGCCTATAGTGCACAGTGAGGTGGGTGATAGTGACCCAAATCAGGTACAAAGATAATGGAATATCTATTCTGTCTATAAAGAAAATATAAGTAAAGCAAGGTATGAGTGTGAACATGTACAGATGTCTTACATATGTGATGCTTAGATCAAGGAACTCTATATATGTAGTATTTTTTTTTCATGAGTATTACAATATACATACATGGAATGACAATTGCAACCTTCCAGTGAAGAAGGTGCACTGTATCAGGTATACACTGACAGATTGCATGTGACATTGCTTTAAATGAGATGTGCCTTTGACCACATTAAAAAAGATTTGAGCCTCTGTTCTCCAGTTTTATTTTGTGTGACCGTGTAGATTATGTGACTTCAGACAGTATACGGAAAAGTGACAGGTAATTTTATAAAGTTAGATCTTATCATTTTTAAATCATCAATAATCTCACTCAGAAATGACTGACAGTAAGAAAACGGTTCTCTGAAACTACATCATCTGATCCACTTTTCAACATGAAGTATGAGACTAGCTTGACGGGAACTGAAAGTTAAGCACCAGAGAATCAGGGGTTAATGGCTATGACACTGTTTGAGAGACAGAAAGAGCACAAAGTACTAAGCTACTAAGGCAACACAATTTAGCCAATAAAATTGCCTTTCTTATCTAAACAAGTATAATTATCTGTCAGTGTTAATTATTGTGCTGGAGCTTAGATTAATGGAATCCTATAAAGTAGCTTTTGTCACCTATAACTCTGCCTTGTTCAATTTTTATGCAAATGCTCACATACATGTTTGGAGTGGTGTTCTCAAGCTGAGATTTTAGTTTTGTAAGAAGATAAGGGTTTACTATGGATAAAGACAATAAAAAGTGTTTCTAATTTTTTTTTTTTTTTTTTTTTTGTTAAAGTACCGTAAGTTCAATTTCTTTTCTTTCCCCTAAGCAGTCTTACAAGTGACAGATGCAGAATACGTGGGGCAGGCTACACGTGACGTAAGACTCATGACCGTCTTGTGTTCTTGCTCAGATCTGCCTCCCCTTCGTTAGATCCGGCTGCATCGAGCAGAGAACAAGCTGCAGAGCATAGGCACATCAAGAACAGCAAACTCCTCACAGTCATGAAATGGGGAATGAGCACCCTGGAAAAATAACGATGAAATGTCACCCAGCAGGCCAGAGGAAGGCACAAAACCTTATTGTTTTGGAACACTGATGCTGAGTTTATCAGTATCTACTGATAACCATTGGTAATCACAGTCATTTGGACATTGATACTTAGTTTATTTAAGATGTTGAATCAGGCTTGCCCTCAGAAGTTGCCTTAAAACCTTCACAGGTACAAGCCCTCAGCCATGTCCTATTTCCGCCATGAAATTTCATGAGATTTGTACAATTTCTGTAATACCGTGTAGTTTGACAGGCTGTCCAGATGTCCTCTGTGTAGTAATTGCCACAAATATAAATACTTGAATAGTTCATTTCATTACACTTCAAACAGCTTAAAAAAGCAAACCAGAATATGTCCATTGTCTTAAAAGTCCTACTGGAAGATGTGCTTGTTTACTTTATCTGTCCCAAAGAGCTTGTGTCTATCACCAATCTTAGTATTTTCAAATGGTTTTCACTGTCTTAAGGTTGTTTAAAAAACAGTTTCTCAGGAGGTTCTGAAAAAGATTTGGTTTAACACCTAAATCTCGGTAGGTGCAATTGCTGCAAGGAAAGAACACAATGTCTTTTTAAAGCTGAATTGTTCTAAAGTATAGAGTAACTTTTATTTTGACTGATTTCCTATTCATATGAGTGCCTTGTGTGACTAGCCGCTCAAAGGAGCAACTGATGTGTTTACAAAGCAAACAATAACTGATTATTTTTGTAAATTCCAGTCATTCACTAAAGCAACATTCTGCTGAATGTTACTTCAAGGAAGTTTTGAATTCTGTTTTCATAGGTCATGGCAGCCAAAAGGGTCATTATGATCTTTCTTTTAGTTACATCACCAAATTGTGAATTTCTAAAAATTGAAATGTTTTGGGAATTTAAAAATCAAAACCATCACTGTTATTTTACTTAGTAATTTATTTCCCCAAAACAGGAAAAGGAATCCTTACTGTGTGTCCAAAAAATACCATAGACTCATTCCTATGTCTCTCAAATATGACAGGAATTGCGTACCAAATATCTATTTTAGGAGAAAGCAATGGTTGTGGGATGAAATAATTTGGGCTCAATCATTGTGTGTCCTTTGCATTTCTTCTTCACTTAAGCAAACCTCTGAATCATAAAATTGTAGAACAATCATCTAGGTAGGAAAGGACCTCTGGAGGTCCTTAATCCAACCCCATACTCAAATAAGGCTACATCCAGTTAGATCCAGCAGCTTAGGGTTGTGTCCAGTTGAAGACTGAAAGTCTCCTGGACGGAGATTTCACTCCACCTCCTGACTCTCTTGATGAAGATTTTTTTTCCTTGCATCTAACTGGAATTTCCCAATGCAACTTGTGTCCAACGTCTCTTGTTATTTCACTGTGCACCTCTGAAAGGAGTCTGGGTCCATCTTCTCTATGGCTCCTCCTCAAGTAGTGGATGCCTGTGATTCAACATCTTCGAAGTCCTCTCTTCTCCTGGTTTGACAGCCACAGCTGCCCCAAAGGCCATAGGCACCATGCTCTTAACCACCTTAGTGGCTTTCCACCACACTCTTGCCAGTTTGTTGATACTGCTGTTGTTTACAGAGAGGGTAAAATTGGACACAATATTCCAGACCTGGCTTCACAAGGGCTGAGTAGAGGGGAACTGTGCAGTGTCTGTCCTTTGACATCTCCAAGTCCTGACTGGTAAGGCCCTGAGAAACCCGGTCTGATCTCACAGCTGACCTCCTTCTCCCAAGCTGAAGTATCTTATGACCTTACAGCACTATGAATAGCAACTTCCCTTGACCTGCTGGCTGCACTCTTGCTATACTGCAGCCCAGCAGGCAATTAGCCTTCACCACTGCAATGGCATATGTCTGACTCATGCCTCTGCTCCTCTTGATAAACTGGATAACAAGAAACACAGTATGTCCAGGTCTCATTAGGGGTATATTCGTCATGTCTACGGAGCGTATGGTCTAGGTATGGAAGCTTATTTCAATCTAAGAACAGATGCAGGGTTAGCTAGAGGCTGAAAATATAAAAATGACAAGGAACTGTGGGTTAAATATGAGATATGCGACAATGAGGTTATTTATTTCTCAGTGAAAAAAAAAACAGTTTTGATTTTGTTTTCCTGTCAGTATCTATTAAACTGAAGATGACTCCAAGGTGTATAACAATGGCAGTTCATTTGTCTATAACAACACTGCTCTCACTCCCCTTGCACTTCTTTTTCCTAAATGAGAAGAAAAACATGATTTTTTGTCAAGTTTCTGACTTTCATATGACCCTATATTTACTTGCCAAACACATGCTAAGGTGGAGTGAAATTGCCTTTATTTCTGAGATAGAACTACATGTTCCTTGGCCAAGTACTTTGTTAAAAAATAATACCTGATCCTTTTTTCATCCTTGTAAAAAGAACAATGCATCAGTTCATATTTCAGAAATGAAAAATGGACCAGGCGTTATTTATAACATCTGCCAAAATACTGGCTAGGAGAGCATCTCTAGCAGCTTTGGAGTAAGGATAGTGTTAGCTGTATCCTCTCAACTCTTCTGTGTGTGCCTGTAGGAATTTCTAAACATGTCAATGGCTTTTTGCATATCAGTAATGCAAAAAGGCAAGAGAACAGCACAGAGTAATTACTAATGTTAAGCAGTCATATGCTATTACAAGGCCACTAAAAGATTCAATGAGTGATTAATCGGTTGAATGGTTCATTTTCCTTGGGGTCTAATGAACAATGAATATTGATTAATGAACCAATTAATTTTTTGTAAAAATATAAGTTGAAATGAACAAAGCTGTTGCTTGTCTCTCACCAGATTGTTCATATGAAACTAATAAAAGCTACAAGCTAAGAATGGGAAAAAGAGACAAAAATCAATGCAACAGTCACAGAGTTGCAGAGAAGAACATTAGCACCTCTTTTAATCTAAAAACATGTGACTATGAAAAAAGTACTTTTTAATTTTAAAATTGTAAGCTGAAATCAGATATACAGGACCTCACTGACCGCAGTGGAACCACAACGAACATTAAAACTCAAATGTACCCCTTTGTTCTTGGCTTTGAAAAATTCCAGTTCCTACAGAAATGTTCTGGAAAAATGTAAGATGCCCAAAGAACTGAAAAACTGTCACAGAAATTGCTCTAAAATCTATCGAAGAGATGGTCAATGAGATATTGTCTATTTGATCACCTTCTTAAAGCTTTCTGTAGAACCCAGAAGTAAATTCAAAACTCTGCTTCAAAACACTCAGCTTTCTTACTATTTATTGTTTATGATGATTAGGAGGCTGAATCATTGACGTTTTATACAGAACAAGGAGTAGTTCCTGAAGGGAGATGTCATTTCTATTAAATCCCTTTAGGATTTCAATAAATCCCTTTCAATTAACTCCCTCTCCCACAATTAGGGACTCAATTCCAGTGCACAATATGAAATAATTTTCAGCTATCTCTAGATGGCACTAGGAACGAGAGAACATCTTCAGGTAGGTGCCAAGTGTGTCTGGCCTCTGGACTCCGAGAATAGACATGATTGCTTCTTAGAGGAGCAGCAGATTTTGATTAGAAATCTTTGAGAAAAGGCAGAGAGATCAAATAATTTTTCCAGAACCCTTTTCTACTCTGTCACAAAAATTAGTGCAAACAATAAACATCTAAATCATTTGGAAAATATATTTGCTATTTTAAGACTTTACAGTGTTTTGGAGACATGACACAAATTCTAACTGGGACATCTATTATTTAAGTTTTATAAAAATACTTTTACAATTACTGCAATGTACATACCTATGCTAGTAAAGGCTATAATTATACCAGTATTTCCTACCCATTAAACATGAATAAGAAAGCAAGAGCTTTTCTTTTTTGATCACAAGTGCTCTACAGCAACCTTATGGAATGACAATTTTGTGCTGCTATTACAGGGGCAAAATATAGCTTGACAAGAAAAACTTAGTGACGGAAGTAGTTTGGGAAAAGCAGCTTTTGTGATTCTTAGAGCAATATTTGGCTGGTGAGGATTTTTGTGTCCTCCAGACCCAAAGTCATTACTTTTTACACGTATGAGATTTGATTTCACTTATGCAAGGTTAAATTCTGAATTCATTTGTGAGTTTAACAAAACTCCTGTTGCTATCAGTGGTGCACTCCTTTAAAGACCCTATGGCCTTACAAGGCCCAGCAACAGAAGTATGTAAATAAAAGGAATTGGGAGATGTAAATAGGAAGAAAAGAGATGAAAAGGCACTTTATGCTGCTGCATGCAATTGAAGTTGAAATACATGGGCTTTAGCAGCAAGAGCAAAGTGTAACGCATGGGGTTTTCTTTTTTCTTTTAGCTCTGCAGTCTAGCCCTTTTCTTTTTCTTCCCTCTAGCTCAACAGCTGCCTTCATCAATGTTCAGAGATAGCTGTGCCTCTTTCAGGTTTCAGTTCCAGAGGAAATGTTACAAAAGAGGTAGGAGAAGATGTTAAACAGCTCCTGAATTAGCTTTTCTCATCAAATATAAAATTAAGTATCTCCTGGCACCCATGAATTTTTGAGGAGCACAGACGCTGGGCAGAGGGGCAAGAGGTCTTAGAAACAGAGGTAATCCAAGAGCTGATAAAGGAAAAATATAATATGCCAAGGAGATCAAATGAAAACATATTAAATGTTCGAGTTTTATGATAAGCATTTTTTAAAACCCAGTAGTTTAGCACATTATTTCCCACTTGTTTATTTCTAGCATTTTTAAATTTCTTTTTCCAAAAAAAGTCCCAAAAATGAAAGTTAAGGCAATGGAATATGATAATGATTTTTTTAAAGAAGAACAAAATCTTCTCTTTTACAATAGTAACAGAACTAATCTGTTTCTGTACTACTAACCCTGAACATAACACTGTAGGATATTGAATATATCTATACTATCGTGCCAGTCAAAAGCCTGACCTCATACAAAGGCTGAAATTCCCTCACCATTTACCTGGCTATACATACTCTAGGCCAAGCCTGGAGCAAGCCTATTGGCTTTTTAGAGTGGGAAGCTCCAGCAAGACAAGCGAAATACATCCCAGTGTACCAGCTGTGCAGACCCACACTGCTGGCCCATGCCACCATACTCCAAGAATTCAACCTTACCTGCAGTGGGCACTGCCTGCAAAGATTGTGCATACAGTCAAGGAGCTTTCAGTGAGATCTCACCAGAAACAGCCTGCCTTCACTGCTCAGACAGGCTGTATGACCACTACCTGCTCACCTCCAGGTCTTCCCATCACTCCAGCTCACGGGTGGAAACTCCTTTCTGCCTTGTGGGTGTCTCCAGCTGTGCAGATGTCGTCAAGTGCTGTGCAAGTCTGTCCTTCAGGCTTTCACAACAGCACACCTGGGAGGATCACAGTGACACCCCAGGGGAGGGGAATCATGGAGGAGGAATCACCTTCTTCAGCTGATGTAGGAAGGCAAAGCAAAAAATAACACTTCCTAGTTTGTCTCTTGTTTTCACTGTTATTTAAATGTCTATAGCACATCTGCTTTCACTCTGCTTCCCAAGTTAGGTTAACAGGCCCAAATGTTTGGAATATTTATTAAAAATATTTTGAAATGTGTATTTTATTTCTTGAAAACTCATGTGACTTTAGGGTGCAGAGCTTTGCTCATCATCAGGTATTTTAGTCTGTCTTCCCAGGGCTTAGCAAGAAATTAAATTTTCTTTTACTAGTTTTCTATGCTACTTTAGCTGAGAGTTTGGCATCTGTCATTTTTACCTTTTTGGAACCAGTAAGGTAAATAATTGCATAATTAGTAGGTTTTTTTGGTAAGGAACTTCTTCTTGTCACCTTTATAAGTCACATACTCTTCTTTAAGTTACTTTCTTCTCTATACTTTTGAAACCATTCTCATTTTTACAGAAAGTTCATATGCATATGTGCATCTTTCTTTTCATCCTTATGGTTTGCTTTTCTCTTTCATTTTACACTTAACTTTATTCTGTAATTCTTTGGTCTTTCTCCAAACTTGAATAATTTCTTGCAGGAATTAGGCATATTAATTATGAACTAGGCTGAATGCTACAAAATGTAGGAATGTGATGTTCCTTCAGTACACATGGTATGCTGCTACTCTGACATTAAACTAGCATGTCCAGATTATAAAAGTTTTGGGAGTCAGAACATATATTACTGTAAATTTGTATAGGCCCCTTCACCTTTCACAGAATCACAGAAGGGTTGAGGCTGGAAGGGACCTCTGGACATCATCTAATCCAAATCCCCTGCTCAAGCACGGTCACCTAAAGCACATTTCCAAGGATTTTGTCCAATGGCTTTTGAATATCTCCAGCAATGGAGACTCCACAACTTCTGGGCAACCTGATCCAGTGCTTTGCCACCCTCACAGTAAAGAAGCTTTTTTCTCATGTTCAGGTGGAACTTCTTGTGTTTCAGTTTGTGCCCACTGCCTCGCTGGACACCACTGAAAAAAGTCTGGCTCCATCCACTCTACACTTTCCCTTCAGATATTTGTAGACATTGATAAGATCCCTGCCTCAGCTTTCTCTTCTCCAAGCTAAAGAGCCTCACCTTTCACAGCCTTTCCTTGTATGAGAGATGCTCCAGTCCTCTGATCATCTTCACAGTCCTGTGCTGGACTCTCTCCAGTAGCTCCATGTCTCTCTTGTACTGGGGAGCCCACAACTGGACACAGTACTCTAGACATGTCTCACCAGGGCTGAGTAGAGGGGCAGGATCACTTCCCTCGCCTGCTGGCAATACTCTTCCTAATGCACCCCAGGAGACCATTGACCTTCTTGGCCACAAGGGCATATTGCTGGCTCATGGTCAACTGGTTGACCATTAGGATCCCCAGATCCTTTTCCACTAAGCTGCTTTCTAGTAGGTCAGCCCCAAGCCTGCACTGGTACATGAGGTTATTCCTCTCTAGGTGAAGGACTTTTCACTTTCTTATGTTGAACTTCATGAGGTTTTCAAGGAAACAACTCTGAATAGGGTTAGTCTCAATTATTCTGACCGTTAAGGACCAGGGATGCGTGTTTTGTGAATTGCTTTATTAACAGTGTATTTAAAAGGGTCCCATTCTTCTCCTTGCTGCAACTGTACAGGAAACCATTTTCTATTGCTTAAGGAAAAGTAGGCATCCTTACCCTTAAACTTATTCTTTACATTCTCAGATTTCTTATTTTAATGTGTCCCATCCCACCAGAACTGATAGGAGATGTATTTCTTTGTATCTGAAACTGGAAGGGAATATACAGCTCCATGCTTGCATTTTTAAAATGCCTCATGTTAGGTAAGATGTTTGCTGCCACAATTTTATCTTTTATTGTTTTCAAATCAGTAGGGTAGATATAAAGCCTCAATATAATGAATGCATTCTGGAAGAACATTCAGAATGATCTGTGGCTGCCACCTTTTTTCTCCTTCTCTCTTTCTTACTCATGTACTTGGCTATATGACAGTTTCTCCCATGCCTCTTATTCAAGTATGCCCTGTGCCTGAGCCTGCTATAATTCATTATGGAGAAAATCCATTGATCTCTTGATAAATTGCTCCTGATTTATTTCACTGAAAGTCTAATTTCCAGCTATTCCCCTCTCTTTACTCTCTTTACATCATGATGTTTCTTGTATTCACATTTTCCAGCTCTTTTAGGTGCCATGATTCCCATTTTCCTGTATGCTCATCCATTACCACCACAAATGTTTGTACTTACTTCAAGTCCTTCTGTGCTTCATGACATCTCAAATTCATCAGCTGTTCTCTACAGGGCTGGTAGATTTCTTGTGGTAAGATTTGCCTTCAGATTTTGTCTGCCTGGAGTTCTTCATCTAGATGCAGAAAGTGCTCTCAATATTACAAACACAAACGGAACGGCTAGCCTAGAAGAGATTTTCTAACCTACTCCATATAATATGGAGTAATGACAGTCAAGAAGTGTCCTATTGGCTGCAAAGAGACCTTGAATGAGAAGAAACTCATTGCTGATATTGTTACAAACCTTTCAAAACAGTCACAATTATTGCAAAGAAGAGCAGGTATGTTTAACCAATTTGATCCTTTCTATAATGTTAGCACATGACCTTCTTCCTTGAGAGCTCTGGTATTCCTAAGACTCCCCAAACAGTAACCTAGTTACAACAAGAAGTCAAGAGGCAAAGACAGCAGGAAACGTGGTGTTCAGAAGTACATTTAGTGACACAGTGATGTGCTTTCATAATGGGAGTGATAAAAGTATTCAGAGGCTCCCAAGATATCATCTGGAACACAAGAATTCTGCAAAACTCTATTTGAGCAATGTCAACTAAAGTAAGTAAGAGGATGGGAAGCATTTTATTAGGTTGTGGAATCTTAAATAAATTTCCAATTTTTAAAAAGTAGTACAAGACTGTACTACACTGACTACAGTGACTGGATTTCTTCTGAAAAGAGGCAGGAGGATTATCCTTATCCTTGACACCATGTTGGTATCTTTGGTAATATCTGCAGTATCTAAAATCTACAAGAGTACAAAAGAGAAACAGTTTTGCATCATGGACCTGTTGGACAGACATGAGTACATACTGGACCAAATAGAGAAGAAGCCTCAAGGGAAAATTGTTGGCTTGAAGATTGTATCCATCTACACCAGAAAGCATTCCCTATTTTTGTTAAAATTATTGTAAAGTGTGATGTAGATTATAAGAATTTGTAAGCTTCATTAACTTTTTTTTATATTAAGCTTCTAATTAAAAAAAATATAGATACAAGCAACTAGATCTTAATATTTTAGTTATGAAAAGAACTCTGCAAGACTACAGAGAAGCACCCGGGGCATAAGGATAATCTCAGATACAGTGCAGAGAAATAAATCCATTTGAATCTGAATGTCAGCAGCACAAAGTTAGGCAATGTATCTGAAAAATGCCCAGTGTGGATGCATATTCACTCTCAGCTTTCAAGGTAGGAACACTTCATGTTATGGTATCACCGAAAAATACACAAATGCAATCTCAGTGGAACAGAGAACTAAATGGGATTTACCAGCCTTCCTCTTCACCTCAACAGAACTAGCAGGAACTCCCAGGGATGATGTTGCTGGCAGCCACTCGTTCCTTCCCAGAGGAGTCACGCATGAGAGGCAGGAGGATCCCAGGCACAAGGAACGGATGGCTAAAAGCAAGTATGTTTCAGCCTGTTCTTCAAAATAGAAGGAATAGTCACTGACCTTAGGAGCCTGGTACTACCGCTCTGGTATGTATGGCTGCCACTGAAAATGCACCTTAAGGTCCTTTATTTTCAAGTGTTTGCAGTATGAAAGTCTAGTTTTCAGATAATAGGTTCTCTCTGGTTTTGAAAGCCAGGTCCTTTGAAGTACATTAAAATGAGCACCTACATTTTGCAGCATTTAAATCACCAAGTCACTTCTGAAAGGGAGCTGTCATCTCTATATACACACACTTAGCAGCCTTGGACATTAGCCACAAAAATGATTACAAAATCTGTAAGTACTTTTAAAGCGCTGACTATCAGTGACTGGAAACTTTATAACCTCTCTTGAGCCTTGTTCATGGAAACATAATGAAATACTGCCCTGGTGCACAGTTGAGATTTTCAGATATGTGTATCTTGAGTTTTTCTGTGTTTCTGATTTCTACAAATAGGAAGAGTTACTGTAAATCCTTAGAAATTTTTCCTTTAACCCTTGTATAGACTTCAGCATCAGTTACTGCTATTGAATTTTCTTCACCTCTTTGAGGTGGAGGTATCAACTCAGAATTTTACTCGGAGCTCTTTGCCTGCAGTCTGACTTGAAAGTTTCACTTCTTGCATTATGCTATGCATCATCCAGCATATTTGGTGAATTATGTCAGGATACTAACAAATTAGCAAAAAAACAAGAGCTAATGGTGATACCGTGTTCTTATCAAAAAGGAAGAACCAGACTCCAGCATATGAACATAATCTAATATTTCATTCAAAAACTAGGTTGGGACTGGGGAGGGAACAGGAAAGCAAAGGAATGTACTAAGTAGATCGAAGAGTTCAACACTTTGTGGAGTAATGCGGATTGACTTAATTTTTCTGTTTCAACAGAGAGTAAATAACAGCTGTATAGATTTGGAGCAAAATAATCTACTAAATAATTTCTGTTTCCTATAAATATATTAAGTCTGGCACTCCTGGAGTAGTTGCGTGAGCAATATCTAAAATAACAATAACAGCAGGGAATGATAAAAATCCGATTGTTTACTCAGTTCCATTCTGCTTTGTTCTGCTGTGAGCCTGGTTTAAAAGCTGCCTGTAATGAAGCACAAGAGACCTACATAAACTCAGATTTAACTCATGTGAAGGAGTTGAGGAGAATGTTCATTTTGATTTAGGAAGTAGATACATTTGCTGATTCATTCTCATCTCACTGGACTAACACCTGTAACATTTCCAAGTAACAGACACACACTGTGCTCATGTAATTAGAGCAATGTTACAAAGATGGCTGGAGAGTGTAGTGAGTAAGTACTGTTATTTTAATTCTATAGTCCACTGCTGTCTGTTGTTAAACAGGAAGTATCGTGCAGTCATTGAACAGGAACAGAATATTTTATGTGTAAGGCAATGCTTTTTAGAAGCAGCAGGATGGAGCTGCATGGACATGGAAATACTGTGAATTGCTTCTATGAGATACTGACACCATTAAGGGACCAAAATTCCCTAAAATTACATGGAATGTAGTTCCTATGAAGTTGCAGAGAGAGCAGTGACATTCATATATCTGAGGAAAGGAACATCATAGGTACATCACCATTAGCAACAAATCTATTTTTTTCACATGGGTTGTTTTTTGCACTCAGTCATTACCTTTCCTCTTTAAAGGATAGCAGAGGAGAAGCTGTGGTGGTTCTACACCTTCCCTTCCTCTTTGCAACCTATCCACTTGGATTCCTGGTGAGGGGGATAATTGCAACCTAGGAAAGGTCGATTGAGTCATCATTTTGGGTCACCAAAGCTGCATATTGCTAGGAAAGTGAATAGTTTTTTCTGAGTGGCGTTAGGAGCTAGCATGGCCAAGATGTACTAGCCAGTTAAGACATTTGTAGGCCTAAATGTCAGCTATAAGAGGCAAAAATGCAAAAGAAGCTGAAAAATTGAGTGGTAACTGTGAAAGAAGGAAAAGGTTTTAGGAAATATGTGTACAATTCAGGCAAGAAGTTTATACATGTAAAATGGTTACAAAATAGAGTATCAAGTACGAAAATGCCTCGAGGACATAAAGGTGCTATTTCTTCAAAATAGATAATACCCTGTTTGGAAGTAGAAAAACATGTAGATCAAAGAAAATTAAACCTGTTTCTGGAATAGATGTGTACACCTGTGTTTAAAAATAGCCTTTTCAAGAAGCAAGACTCACTCACCCCTCTATGGAAACAAGCCGTGGAATAGAACAGAGTCTCCCAAGTTCACTTCAGTTCACTAACCTCTTCTGAATTCTTTTCCTCAAAGAGGAGAGTTTGCTTCTCCAAACAGTGACAGATTTTGCTTCTGTAAAGTCATTACAGTGAAACTGTTTGTGAGAGGGCTATGCAGAACTACCAAGGAGATGTGGAAGCACAAATGCTAAGGCTTGCTCCTAAATATCCTACATGCCATAGAAAAGTCCATTCTTTCTATTTTAGCAAACAAAAAATAATGTATTTGTGACAATTCCAATCCATCTGTCCATCCAAATTTCATGGATACTCTGACTTTCACATTGCTTGCCCAGCTGAGAAAATTTTGAAGGAAGAAACATCTGAAAAAATAAATAGAAAAAAACAATATCAAGAAAATGTGAATATTCATACCAAGTTCAGAGTATTAGTCCAAATGAATAGGCTTAGAACTGAGAGCTCCTAAATCCCCATGACAAGTTGGGTGACAGAAGAAACATCTCAGAGGCACGAAGGAACTCACTGGTCCAGCTCCTATGGCAAGCCAGTAGAGTAGGGTCCTTATTGCCCTGCCTGTCTTAGAATTTCTTCTCACAGGGAACACAACAGAAATGTTAAAGTTTTTATGGCATTTTTTCATTTAGTCATTCATATTTCTCTTTTTATGGATGAAGACAACAATAACAAGATAGGAAAAAAAGAATTGATCAGTAATGCATTTTAGGATATGTATCAGTGTTTCTTCTTTTAAATAACTTTTTGTTTGTGAGAGAGAGAAGCTCAGTCTGGAATAGAAATTTCTTTCACGTTTACTGTAAATATTAAGGCTTTGGTTCAGTGATTTACACCCAGTAGGTGTTCCTATGGCTGGCAAGTTTCAGCAGTGCCAAACCGATTTGTCTTTGCAATCAAATTTGTCTGGTTTCTACCAGATAACCCAGAACATCTGCTCTCCTGCCTCTGGAGAGACAACACAGAAGTGCCTGTATTTTTATGAAGACAAACATAAGTACAAATAGTGTTATCTCACGATGCCAAACCACAGATTTCTAGAATAAGTACATAGTGCAAAGCCCATTCCACTCCAAAGAAAGAGGGCTATGAGGCAGTCCAGAACTTGGATCCAAGATTTTCCACAGAGCTGAGCGTTATTTAGTTTCTCACTGTGAGTAAGGAGGCCACTGATAAAATCCAGTTTCAGCTTGGATCTGACTTTCCACATAGTTTTGAGATGCTTGTTTTCATGGATTTTAGACCTACCTGCAGTTCTTAAACATCATTAAAAAGGAAATTATGGACTATCAAAATGACACAAAGTCTTTTCAAACCTCAGACTAGCTGGAAAAGTACAATTACCTGCCCAAGGAGGAAAAGTTTCCTCAATATTTCATGAAAGAATAACATTATGTTTACTAATGCTAATGCCTCCTTATTTCAGTGTTTGTTTGTTATTTTAAAATGTTTAAATATTTTACCAGTTTTATTTGAAAAATGAGCATCACGTCTGGCTGGTAACTCTCACACTAATGCCTGAAGCAGAAGACATCATCTGTAAAACAAATATTTATGGCCCTAGGCACTTTCAAAGGTGAAACTAATCTAATTACTGTCATTTCTTTTTCTCTGGAGCTTGAGAAAACTTCAATCCTTAACTGTATTCTAGCAAAATAATGTACCTTTAAGGACTCAGTGCTACTTGCTTTTAGAATCTGATGCAGTAAGAACTTCAATCTATTTTTTTTTAATATTTTCTCTTCTATGCGTCTTCTCCTGTTATACACATAAATTCTTCAGAATTTATTCTACAGAATTGTCCAGAAATTTTCCAAAAGAGGTGACCTCAGATTTTGGACATGTAACTTCAGAGGCTTTGGACTAGAGAGCCAGAAATACTGGATACATACAGCCACTAGGGGAGTCCCTGACACATGCGAGTGGGAATATTTGAAAATCAAAAGCAAGGTTTCCCAAGCCAGCTGTTGTTAGGCCAGACAGTGGACACATTTTTGAGAAGTGACCTCTCCATTATAAAGCTGTAAGCCTGTTGCCCACTTTCCAACAGGTTTGGCATAACTGAATTAAAAAAGGTATAAAACATGCATAGAACAGGGTGGATGTACTATCTTATTCATCCTACCACAGGAAATCATTTTATTGATCTTCATTTTGTTTAGATCAGTAATATCCATTATCGACCTGTTGACCAGTACCACGTGTAACAGCCACATACTTCTGCAGGTGAGAGAGGTGTTAGTGTTCCCAGAACAGATGCAGAGATTGAATTAGTTACAAAAGGCCTAGAAGATACAATAATGAATCTGACTCATTGTATTTTAATTACCATTCACATGTTTCTTTCCAGCTATAATTTTAAAACAAATTGAAGGCAAAGGCTCTGATTTCACATACTTCCCTGCATCTCATGAATGCCAGTAACTCTATCCCCTTCTTTAGAGTAACTCCAGATCAGCAATCATATAAATACAAAAAAGAATCTAATACACATCTTTCTTTCATTTAATTTTCCTAGGGAATTATCAAAGTGGTGAGTCAGATGTTGGTTATATGATATTCCTGCTAAGCACTAACAGCTGATGCAGTGTGATGCTGATGAACAATCTGAAGATATGAATTACAACAAAGTGCACACTCATTACAATGAACCAAAATGATCTTAGAAAGCTCTGCTAACATAGCTACCTCTTTATAGGAGTATACACAACAATATTGCAGCAGGTATTTTTCCTGCTAATTCGGAAGTCTTATTTTGCTTTCTCCTAGTTTGTTTTTTCTCAGCTAAACAGTTAACACAAGAGAAAACTATTTCATCTTCATTTTTATTAGGTTGAAAGAAATGTGTCTCCAGAATTCTTCTACCTTCCCGGAAATAATTATTGACACATTTCAGAAGCTAGTACAGTGGAACCTTACTGACATTTTTTGTGTCCAAGTTTTCTCTCAGATGAGTAAAAATTAGTATATACTTTGCTTAAGTATCATCTTCTGCAAGTACATATTCTTCACATAAAAACTTGAGATTTTTTCACAGAAAAAAGGTAATTTGGCAAAAAGAGTAGCAAGAGAAATAATGATTTTCAAGTATGATTAAAGACAACAAATGTGGTCACAGCCAGGCTGTTATAAGAAGAGCAGAAGGAAGAGATTAAGAAAATCAGCAATTGGTTTGGATTAGGGAGGCCCACAATACTGAGGTTCCAAAGGAATGAAATATAGCTAAGTAGGCCTTTTTCGCCTTTCAAGTTTTTAAATGTTTTCAGTTTGCTGGAGCCCTCTAACTGAGAGAAGGTCCTCAGTAGGTGATAAACTTCCCTTCTGAGTGACATTTTGCCCTTAGGAGGAAGACTGCAGGATGACTGATTGTGCTGATTTTTATCTCGTCTTGGCGGTAAGCCAATGTCAACCCACTGATTTCAATTATGAATGATTTTTTGTTATACTATTGTACTCACAGAGAGTCTTGGTTAGTACACAGAAAACATTGCCTACTCTGCATTTCTCAGTGTTTTCACTTCGTTTACAGAAGATGACACGGAGAAAAATTGCAAGAAAACATATTTATTTCCTGTCACACACCAAAAGCAATTCTGCATGAACTACATATATGGCAGGTCATGGAGATGGGGTTCCAGTGCAAGGGGGAAAGAGCTAGAGGACATTGATTTTATGCGATAGATTCACACGGGCAAATAATGAAGAGCTATTTGATGCTACTCAGATCAAACTTTTACCACAGTAGTACTGCTCCTTAAAGGACATGACAATTTTGAAGTGATAGCCTAGGAAGAGAATACAAGCACAATTCCAGCTCAGTCACTACAAAAAATAGAAACATCTGCAGCGTACAAAGAGCAAGACTTTTGTAGCTTATATTGATAGTACTCTGAACAGTTTTTTTCAAGGATCTTTGAAAGAAAATAGGCCTTCTTTCCCCTTCCACATTCACTGATTAGATAAAGGCAGAAATTTCAGGCACCACAGTTATGATTTATAAAATGGATTTTCTCTTCTTAAAGAGAAAGATAATGGTAAAGCAAAATTTGTACGTTATGTCTGCAACATTCTGGATAATTATACAGCGCTAAAAGATTTATTTGAACAAAAAAAAACCAAAAAAGACCATATGTTAAGTAAACTGGGGTGTCACAGGGCCTGATAATAGACCCCAGTGGGGTGTACTGTGGAGCCAATCTGCACTCAACTTGCTGGATAAACACAACAAACCCAGTTCAGCCAAAATGCATTGGACCTGTTGCACCCGTGCTGACTATTCGTGTAAGGCACATACCACACATCTGCTGCGCTCGGAGCTGCTGGACTCCCTACACATGTCCACGCAGCCATCTAGGTTCTCCAGACAGAAATATGAGATCTCATACCCAAGTGAAATAGTTAGTTAGTACACCACAGAGAAGTATCTGTGCATTCACTAGAGATGCCATGCCCCTCCTTATTCAAACAGCAGTGGAAAATTTGGGGAATGAAGGAGTCCTTGCCTCCCACAGTGGTTAATTCTACAAGATAGAATTAGGAATTAACAAGATTGATCTCACAAGATCTTTTTATTTCAACTTATTCTTCTTATTAAGAGTTGGACAAGAAAGAAAGAAAACATGCACTCCAAAATAAAACAGAACTCACAGAATTAGTGAATCACTGATGCTAAGGGAAAATACTGCAATACATACATAAATACATACATTAAATACATATATATGACATTACAAAGACTCTTCTCTGATAAACTCGCATTTTCTCAATTAAGAACAAAATTTAATTTCATATGCAGAGTCTGCGTGTGCCTCTTTTTTCCTTTTCTGGTTTTGACATCATCCTGCAGCTCTAGTTATTACTGTGTAATTGTCTTGAAATGTAGTTATTGTTAGGAATCATTGCAGATGTTCCCCATGTAATTCAAACTAAATGAATATAGAATTAAATTACCAGTGTAAAGCTTTACCAGTGCAAGCTGAAGTAAAAATTGTAAATTATTCTCTCTCTTTAGAGGAAACTATCCAGAAATGTAATGAGGAGTTTAGTAAGCAGTATTTCTTGCTCAGGGATCTAGAAAGATTCAAAAGGTAATGTCAAAGTTACTGCTGAAAAGCTTAATATATTGACCCCACTCAAGAGATGTAACAGTGCAGTACTGTAGTTCTATGATTCTGATTAGGCAGAAGTCAATAAAAAGGTACCAGCAGCTGCCTTCAAATCTATTGGGACTGTAGTGAGCTGGTAGAGTATGTGGCTATTTTATATTATAAACTATGGCTTTTAGGATTTTCAGTTCCCTTTGGACAGCTTCAAAATGTGCTAAAGTACCTAAAGACTGTCCGGTATCTCCCCAGCCATAAGAAGCCAACAATTATCAAATACACCATTCGAAGAGCGGAACATCTGGAACAGGATCCCCCCAGCCCCATAAATTAACCCAATCACATGATCTACTGCTGAAGATTTGTGTATTAATATCTGAACTTCATAAAACAACATAGCAAACATCAACATGACAAGCTGCATTTTCAGAGCTGGTGTTCCATTAGCACCAATCACACATAACATTTGTATTCAGTAACTATTCAAAGGTCAGCACAAAAATGAAAAAAAACAATTTATATCCCCAAAGAAGGTATGGACTCAAGACTGGGAATGGGATGGAAGGAAAGTTTCAAGCTTTCAGACTATCATATGTGGTAGGTAAGAGTGCTCAGACTGCCTGAATCATTAACGACAAAATTGAGTTTCAGGCAGCTGCATAGAATGAGTAGCTCACTTTATCATCCTCACTTCGTCTCTCTCTACAAAACAGGCAGAGGAGTACGCACTCCTCCATCTTTTGTTTTCTGAAATTGAAGTGCTATTAATATTTCAGACAAATCTGGACTTTGATTGGGGCCAAATACTGTGTGTAGGTGAAGTTCCATGGAGGTATCAAAAGAAAATTGTGATGTTGCATACATCTGAATGAACTCTGGGCTGTTTCCGTAAGCTGGGGGAGGTTCTATGTTTGTTTATTTCTTTCCCATGACAGATGTCTATTTTTAAAGTTTTAACCCATATTAAGACTGGTAATTTCAAATATATATTGATTTCATTAGCATAGCTAATATAATCAGTAAAATCTGGATATTTTCCAGTGTACTCATAAGTCCTCCTTTTTCTGCTGTGGAAGTCAGTGATAGTTATAATAGCTCTCTGGGTTCCCACTCAAGTCCGTGACAAAAATCCCATCAGCTTTGAAGTGTGAAGGTTCTGGTTCTTAATAGAAATGTGTGCTACGGGGTTTACTTTTGGAGGGGGAGGGGAGCAGGAGGAATATGTTCATGACAAATTTGGCACAAAATCTGGGTTCTGATATAGTCTCTAACTCCTATTAGCAAAAGCACCGAGTTTGACATTTAATCTTGGATTTAGGCCCAAAGCAGAAACTAACCTCTTGGGTTTCCAAATCAAATTCAAAAGACATTATAGGTGATACATTGTAAGTCCGTTCTTGAACTATTAACTTGCACAGGATGATTACTTCCATAAGAGAGGCAAAGTAGCCATGATTTTTGGCTAAAGTTTGACCACACTGTTAATTACATCAGCTTAGTCTACAAGGGACAGAAAACATATGTTCAGAGCAGAACATGTGAAGGACTACTTATCCTCTCAAGTTCCTTTCCTCAAGCAGCATGAGATACACAAAGCAATGACTTCTGAAGCTGCCCTGATAGCCTTGAAGCTATTCTTTAAGATCTCAGCCTTGTACTTCCTTCTACTTCCTTCCTACTACCCAGAAGTCTGTCTTCTGGAAGCACCAACATGCCATTGCTCAAAAACTCAAGTTAAATATTAAAGCTAACTACTGATATCCTCTGAAATGGACTTATTTAATTAGATAAATGGGTTTATAAATAAATAAGCAATAGGGTTTTGTATAAGCATCCTCTTTGCCCCTAAGATTTTCAAGTAGAATGATCATCTTTCACTTTTCTTTCTAATTCCCTGATCATTTTGAAGATGCATCCAAATCTTAGCACTTCTTTCTGTGAAATATATTAAAGCCTGCACTGTTTGGTGCAAGTAATGGTCAAAACAATCAGTGCAAGCTTATACCTACATCTGCCTTGATTACTCCAGCTTTCAAGTCACTCATCTCTGATCTTTTTAAAAATGCAGCCAACATGATTTTTCTTATGCATAAATCAGATCTTATCATAACACCTTTTAAAATATACATCCTGCAGCTTGCAACATCTGTCTTCACAAATCACTCTTCCCAGTTCTATATACTTTTTCTTGATGATCCCACCAATTAAAAGCATTACTTTTAAGAAGTCCTCAAGAAATTATGTGTGTTGAAGGAAATTAACAATGAGTAAGACATCAGCTCAAAGGTATTAAATGTATAGCTTGGAGCCCTTTTAATACCTAGTACTTACATTAAGGCATATGATTGACTATCTCACTGAATCCAAGCCCAGATGAATGAAATTTTAATTTATCTTTGTCTGTAAATAACCTAATGCACTGTAGCCTCAGCTACCTGCTATTCTTAGCACAAGTTCTGAGTAAAAAAAATGTAGTAAAATTGATAAAATGAAATAGAACAGAGGACAGGTATTGAGCAAGAATCTCTGTGTCTGACTCTACATGCTGCTCTGCTCAAAGTTTAAGAAAACAGGCACTTATCTTCAAGGCTTTTCTGATGAAAAGCAATTGACTGTTATTATGTTCAACACAGTTTTTAGTGTTCTTCCAATATTAACTGGCTTACTAGGTTAGATATTCTTGTAGTTTGTGCAAGCAAAATAACAAACATTTTTGTAACAGGAACATATGACCAGATTTACTGAGGAAGGATCTACAGAAATGTACATGTTAAGACAGACAAATAAAACAGCTTGCTTTTCTGCTGTTCTGTACAAGCTGATAGGACTTTGCCCTTCACTTTGCACTGAGTTATTGGTCAGTATGTATAGCAATGAACAAAGTGACCAACACTCAGGAAGTTACCAAAGTCAGATAAAAAAGTAAATCAATACACTCCAGAAATGTATTTTTTTTTCTTTTAAATAGCCACACATTTCTGTTGCATTGACTATAATGGATTTAGCAGCTGAACCAGGCATCAAATAGTATATGAACCAAAAGGCAGTTTATAAAAGGTTCCCCATCTGGACAGATTTTTTTTTTCCTATAAAGTAAGAATTTACTTTATGAGTTTATAAATTACAGCTCTTAAATCCTTCATTGAAAAATTGACTATAACCTAACTGCAGTTCTTTCAAAGTCTACAAAGAAATGTTTCAGTTTAAATGGATACCATTGACTTTTCCCTGCACTGACTTCTCACAATAACTTTCCACTGATGCTGTAACTATTAGCAATGTGGTAGTGCTTCGAACTTGAGATCAAGGTACATTACATTTGCTGCTGCTGCTGCTGCTGTAAAGCTTTACTGTCCTAAATTTGAACCTAGGTGAGTGAAAATGGCTGTTTCAGAAAACTAGAGATACAATCTGCAGGATTCCAGATATCCAGTAAGGCTATTACAGCCTAATATGTTAGTGTCTAATTCAAAGGGCATTCAGTAACAAGGAGGGCTCCGAATGACTCCTTGCTGGCAATGCTTCTAAAAGAAACCAGATGTTTCCTTAACGTGGTTCCAAGTTTACAGATGTAATTGTGTACTGAAGGCCATGTGGCTTCTTAAAACAGAGTATTTAAATAATGTGTATTTAGTATGTACCTTAAGGGCATGACTCTAATTCCTTTCTCTCTTCTCTCACCAGAGCTGTCAAATTCTGATCCAAATAATGATACATTTGTCTGTCTCTTCATATAGCCCAGGAGTCACATAACGCTGAGGTTTTCTCTGAATACCTGTGTTACATTTTGAATTCCTCCTGAGATCTAATCTGTCCCATTCTCACCCTACGTTCCGAACGTGGTCCCAGATCCTGCAATAAGCATTAACACAGGAGAGGGCTCTATTGTGAGTCCTCTTCCCTCTGCTCCTCTCCTCTCAAACTACCTGATTGACCAGAGCTCTCCACAGCTGACACTGGGCACGTTAATCCCACAGTCATTTCTAAGGCTGTAACAGATACGGAGCACGGAGCTCTGCTGGCTTCCACATGGATGGGCCATTTTGGCCAAGGAGGATACTCTAGCTGTTTGGAAGCAAGACAAGGGGGTAGAGATTTGTGTTGCTCATTCAGAAGATCTAGGAGGGACTCCAAGGGCCTTGGGAAAAAATTCCTTTCTGTTGTTCCCTGAGGGTAGTCATCCCTCTGCTATACATGGATCCTATCCTGTGTGCAAGAAAAAGGACTTTACACACACACCAGGACACCAAAGCCTCTGGGCAATCAGTTATATCTATTTGCAAAATTTCTGCCCCCAGGACATTTCAGTGCAGACCTAAAATCCTTCATCCTTGGAAAGTTTTTTTTTCATTATATCAGTCCACCACATACTCCAGACTGGCTGAACAGTCTGTGCAAAATTCGTAGAGACCAATGAGTTCTGTATTAGCTCAGGAATACACAGCCTGAAAGCAGAGGCTTAAAATAGAGACAGTTTCTCAGCAGTTTCTTCACTTCTTACTAATAATGTGATTGCATTGTACTACTAGTAGCATAAACTCTTGTAATGACATTACTGGAATTGCTGTAGAGGCATTATATATCCTAAGGTGTACTTATCATAATACCAACATTTCTGATACCCACACATTTATCTGTCAATATTTTCATGATGAACCTACCTTTTTCCTGGCATATGAAGAAAACTAGTAATGTTCTGGTTTATGTTTGTGCTTTCCTATCTCAGAAACAGATTAAAATTGACTAATATTGCAGGATTTGAATTAATGCTTGAGTCTTAATTTAAATTTTCTATGTATAAAATAGCAATATTTTTCTATGATATATTTAATACTCATCTTTCAAAATGTTTCTATAAAAATATTCAACAATTTGGAAGAAGAAGCATTACAGCCTCCAGACTGTATTTCGATCAGAAGATTATGCCAAAACACAATATCATATCACTAACAGAGCTGCACTAAAAAAATCAGATTAACTGTAAAATCGGATAAAAAATGACTTCATTGGCCCATATTATTGTGTCTGAGTTGGATGGCATTCAGAAATCATTCTTGCTGAATATGATTGAATAATACAAAAACCCTCTTTATGAGTAAAGAAATTTCTTTAAATCTGTCTTCTAGCAAATCAGAAGCCACTTTAAAACAGAGATGAATGAACATTAAAGAAAAAGTTCAAATCAAAGACTTTAAATAACTGATACTCCTGTGTGTAAGTGGAATACATTTCATCTGACTTCAGCTTCCTGAAAGTTAGTCTGAGTTAGTATAAACTCTTCTGTAGCCGGAGAAGAGGGGCCAGCACTCCCAGACTGCCATTGCCTCATTTGTTTTAGATAGTTACTGTAGGATGGGTCAAGCTGCCTCTGAGCATCAGCTCTCTCCCACTTCTAAAGAGAGATCCTAGAAAACAAGTTTAAATTGATTTATACTCATGCTTTATAAGGATAAAATAAAGGGAGATGAATTACATCTTAAGGCCTACATTCTGATGGAAGTTTTCTTGGTAACTTCCTGATGGATGATGCACCTTAGCATGATATGATCAAATCAGTGAACACATAGGAAAGGAGATTGATCTAAGCCTGAGGCACACTTTTCATTTTGTGGCAAAATTCCCAAAGTTCTCAAAATGATAACCTCTGCCAGGAGTGATTCTCAGCTTTGAGATTATATCTGGCAACATTTTTGCCCAGATTTCTGCCAACTATATGATGGACATTTAAAGGTAGTTTTAATTCCATTATGGACCTGACATAAGTCTTTTTTTGCTATGAAAAGTGCTGAATATAGACATGTTTTACATTTCCAGAGAGATACGAGGACTACAGGAAAAACTATAGATATTACAAAGTACCTGAGTTTTACCCAGAGTAGTAACTAGTTAAATTTGACTACTATGGAATAAGATTTTATTCAGAAGTACTAATATTTAAAGAATGGTATTTTATGGAAAAAACATACATCGAGATACACCCATATTCATACCGTACAGCCATACCTGCTCCTCAGAAACATACATTAAGCACGCACATGCACACGCACACGCACACACACACACGCACACACTCATACCACAGCACTCACTTCTGGATGACCACTGCCAAGCCAGAGTGTCCTTGACTAATCAGGATTCTTGAAGCAGGTCTTATGCTCCCAGCTTTAACTCAGTATGTATACTAAGACCATCTGTTGATATCACTGTTTTATCTTTTATTTGATAGCTGGGTGTCTCAGCAGGTTCCTATTTTTTGTCTTCTTCTCCTATCAGCTGCCCTATCCATTGTTCAACTGCTTTCTTGTATACCAACTTTTTCTTTGTTTTTATCCTTATGCCTAAATCAGTTTTTACCAGCTCTCAAGATTGTATTTCTTCAATGACCACTAGCTGATACTCATTTTACTGTGCAAGGCCCCCATTTTCAGCTCATGCCAGTATTTTAAAGGCCTGTGCTATTTTTCTGAGCTTGTGTTCCACAGGAGAGCAGAGGACATCAGATTCCAAACTCCATTTCACACAAGGTCTGTCTGATGATGTGTCTTATAGGCCTCAGTCCTGAGGCCCTGCGAAGGCAGCAAAAATCTTGTGGGGCTGTTAACTGTACTAGCAACACTACAGTTTGGGGCTATGGGGCAACAACAACAGTTCTTTTCTTAGTCTTACCATGCCCTGCTCTCTACAACACAACCTGCATCAAGAGGCAGGGAAGAGAGAGCATAAAGCTAAGGAGAGCTATTTGGCTGGCCATGACTCTACAGTTTTTCCAGTCCTTCCTCCTCTCAGGAAGCGTATAACTTTGGTACACAGCGGAGGGAAGGTCTTTATTTACATTATCTCCATAACGATGGAGATCTGTCATCTACTCCTTTCCATGTTCTCTGAAGGTGGGGTCCCTGAGCCTCTTGCTGATGCTTCTCAGTCCCTGCGCCAGATCCTGATACCATCTCCCCTGCTTTCCTAGTAAGGTGTTCACTCAAACATGCTTGCAGAGAGCAACCGTTGTTTTGGAAACCTGGCAGTTCCAATAAAAGAGCTCAACACTTCAGTTACAGCACTCTCAGGCTGAGCCTGGGTTTCATTTTCTCACACAATGAGGGGTGCAGAGATTTTTCAGAGTGGAAGTCATGAACCTCTCCCTTTCCCTGCCAGAGTCCAAGAGATGCCCAGTAGCCTCTGTGCCTCACTCTAATATTATAAATCAGTGGGCTGTCGTTATATTTTCAGATGCCTGCTGTCAGTAGCGAAGGAAAAAGCTTTATCCTGCCTGCAAGCGAGGAAGATAATTCAGGAAATGGATGCTGCATCTGCAGAGAGTAGAAAACGTTGTAAAGTAGAGCAAAATTTTTCATTTCCAGCAGATCTTTAATTAACATTCATACATCAGGAATCAGCACACACATCCAAGCTATTCGCGGAATTTTTTATCTTTTAAGTCCAGGTGCACCAAAATCAGTCTGGTTCCCCATTCCAATTCTGAGCCTATTACAGAGGACAAGCAATTCCCTCAGGCAGCTACCTAGGTTACTTGCCTCATATTAAGGTGCTTTTCTGACAGGATGCCCCAGGAATAAGTGAATGCCATCAGAGCTGGGAGTTTAGTGTAAGGAAACCTAGTTATAATGGCATTGCATGTACCTAACCTTACAAAAAAATACATCAGTAGATAGGCACAGACAGGAGAAAACATCAGCATTTCTTTGAGAAGTCACTGGACTATCTTATAAAATACAGAGTTAGGACTCAGGCAATTCAGAATGTTGAAAACATTCTACTTTTTCTTTCTTATATGATAGGAATGCAGAAGAACAAAACAAAAATATCATTCTAATACCTTCGTTTGCATAATATGGTCATTTGGAAAGAGTTTCTTTTATTTATCTGTAATTTTTGTAGAGCAGGTTAGGAAGTATGATTTGGAACTCTAAATCAACCTAGAATTTGTAACTATACCAAAATTACTTTCACCCATTATGTGTTCAAAAGCAGAACCTTTAACTGGAAGCCATTTTAAACCCTAAACCCCTGACAGGTACAGCACAGGATTTCAGTTAGGCTCCATTCCTAAACAGAGTAAATTCCATGGGAAAGAGAACTTGAGATTTTCCATATATTTTCTCTAACGAGAACACTGCTGCAAATCTAAACTCAGTCACAGGTAGTAGGGAGTTAGGCTCTGCAACACATATAATTTGGATTTTCCATTCCCATCAGAAAGATCAGTACAAAATATCCCTTGACACACAAAAAGAGTTCTGTACAGTGGTCTGCCTTGTCTGGAGCAAGGGAAGACCGGTCCTCTCTCATCCCAACTGAAGTCAGCGGGAATTATGATCCTAGCAGCACCATGAAATATCTTCTATTTACTGTCATTGATTCATTGTGTGGCCTAGGACAGGTCATTTAGCCTGCAAGCATTTTAAGCCAAGAGTGCATAAACATCATTACATCCTCAGCCTTAGCATATAGTGTTGTGAGCAAACATATATGCCAGGAAATCAAGTGTGTATGCAGACATATGACTCGTCATACACTTGAAGAGCTAATATATGGGTTGAAATTTGGTATTTAATCTTAAAGTCTCTCTGTGCAACTATTACTGTTAATAGTTTTCATTAATATCAGTAGGAGATCTCTGGAGTACATCAAAAGTACTATAGGGGACTAAATTAGTTGCTTATGCCAGAGCAGAGAGAAGCAACGAGTGTAGTCAGTGCTTCTGGGAACTGCATTGCCCCTTCCGAGCAGGGTTTTGCTTTGTTTTATCTTGCTGTGCTTCATATCTTTACCCCCTGCTGCATCCTGTAGTTTGTTTTTCTCTACTCTTTCCTTCTTTTTAGTTTAATTAAGTGAATTGGAGGGAACAAACACAAAACCTCAGACACTTGTAAATTCCCAGCTACCAGAACTGTGAACATTCCACATTCATGGAAATTGCTTTTTGCATCTTTAATTTGTAGACTGTATCTAATAGGAGCATGAACAGAGTCTGTCCCACTGGATTATTAGACAGATGAAAGATGTGATGCAATAACAGCAGAATAAATCGAACAACAAAGCAGTAAAAGAACAACTAGAGTGAACAGACTGTTAGGGAATAAAGCTATATGCCATGCAGCAAAGAAACTCATTTCTGTTTTCTTCTGAGCTCACAGAAATGTTAGCAGGAAAAAAGGTGCTTGTGCACTTTTAACATCTGAATTAGCACATGCAGGGAAAATTATTAAAATAAATAGATGTAGCCAAGCATGTTTGACTAGTGATTAGTCACTGTCAGTCTTTTTTCAATAGCAGTCATTATGCTAACAAAATTCAAACCAGACTTTTACTATCAAGTAGCAAAATGGACATCCCTGGATATTATATAATCGTGAGAATGGCTATCTAACAGAGGAAGCAATTTTTTTCTTCCATATACAGATGAGGAAGTAAGAAAAAAAATGCTTATCCGATCATTAAGTATATGAAGGAATCTTTCAAAGTGACGATGGTTAGAGGAAACAAGAAGGTAGAGATGGTTGTCCACCAACTAAGGCGCAACACAGCACTGAGATCTTTGTGCTGACAATGAGTCTCCTTCACACCTCTGTAATCCTGTTGCTCTTTAACTGTGTACAGAAATTTGGCCTTGAGTATTGAAACTGCACATCTGATGAGACTGGCAATCTGAAAGGGGAGCACAGAAACTGATAAATTATGATTATTGGTTAAATGTAGATATAACATTTTAGATAGAATAGCAGAGATTCTTTGAATAAAACCTAAAGAGAACTGAAAAGTGAGAAACTGGTAAAATAACCTGTCAGGTAACACAGAATAACAGGTAACAGAAAACCCTGAGAACACAACAATTTTAGTTCACTTTGTGCTTTCTCGGAACGTAGCCTCTCAAAGTGATCTGTGTAACAGCTTGAGCAGTGGTGATGGGGTGTCAGTTATGACTCTGGACTTCATTATAAAGACAATGTTTAGATTAACTGTCATTCAGTGACAAATTTAAAAGACAGTTGTTGAAAAAGGTTTTATAACGTAAGATTCTGTTCATTTTTTTACAGCTTTTTGATTGGTCAAAATAGAGGTTATTGTGTATGTTACAGAATATCTTTGAAGTAATAACGTAATTTGAAAGAATAACAGCTAAAATTTGGTGACTAAATTATTATTATATTTGATGCATTCAAGAGAAAATGCTAGAACAAGTGAGGTAAAAAGAAATAGATTTTAATCTTAGAAAGCACTCTGAGAAACAAGTAATAAGACATGGATATGAACATGAATGAATCATTTTAACCTGCCATGGAAGAGCTGTGACATGTAAGGCCCCATTTCACCTCATATTGTTTGAACAGTGATTACTGGATCCTCAGAGAGAACAGACAAAATTTTGGAAGGGTCAAGCCTGAAAATGAATGAGGCCAAAAGTCTATTTTCTAGCCTGAAATAATTAAGCCATTATTTTGCATCTTGTGCCTGATGATTGTCCTGCCCTTTTCAGACAGTAGAATAATAATACTGTGAAAGACATCTGAAGAATTAAAATACATATATATATGAAGAAAAATTAAAACATCTGGAGTCTTACAATTTTGTTGCTCTTATAGTATTTTAATAAACTCATACAGGCATCATGAGCCTATGTTAGTGATATCTGAGGTCTGGCTCTGAGACTATTACTGACCTTTGAAAATGTTATGCTTATTTTGACATCCACTGAAAAGAATACTTTACCTCCCACTTGAATCTTTGACACTGTCTTCTCCCCCTCCATTGTTACAACTCTAGGCTGTTATATTTTGGTAAGTAAGATGATATTTTAACCATATCTCTTCATAAGTCCTACTGACAATCTCTTCCTCACATTTATTAGCACTTATTATATCGAGATCAGTCAGCTCTGCATCTGCTTGATTTCTAAGACAATACACAGTGCATCCACTCATTAAATCCCAGGGGTCACATCCTTATTTGAAGCTGATACTACTGATACAGAGATCCTATTGTCAAGGATTTATTTCTTCAAGATTGATTATGATAATTTTTATTACAAAGATTTCCTAAAGCTGCCTGGCTCAATTTATAGTCCCTTATGTTTGCGCTCAGCATGTTCTTAAAGCTGCGGTGTGTTCCTACCTTACTACGGATTCCTGTTTTATGAAGAGAGTAAGATTAGCTCAGATGACATGTGAATATCTGAAAAATGTATTATCTTACTGAGGCTTCCACATTACTTCCCAATCTTTCACATTTAATTTCATGGCTGGGGAGCCTGAGACTTTTTTCCAGCTTGCAAGTCCTTGTATCCCAGCCACTGTCCACTGTCCTGTGTTAGCTCCTGTGTTAGCTCCCCTTGGTTTCACCCACGCATGGAAAACTCTACTTTCTGATAAGTTCATAGGTTTGTAACACCTCACTGTTAACACACTTCACCCCCTAAGCCTCTCCTCAAAACTTCAGCTTTGATGCTAGTGTTGTCAGGATCTGGCAAATACTGCAGCTTCCCTGGGAGACTCCAGAGCCAGTCTCAACCCTAACCTGATGCCTTTGACTAGGTCTATATTGGCAGCCAATGTGATCCAAAGGAAGCAGATTCGTATGGCAAAATAGCTGGTGCAGAAGACCTTTTGGGGACCTACTCACAAAGGAATGAGAAGATACACTTGGAAATTGTTGGGCTATTTTCAACTGGCAATTGTTTTGGTCACTAATAGTCATTTGCAGTAAACTCCTGCGTCTGGGAACTCCTCAAAGCACAGTACCGAGGAACTCTTCCTGGGTCTCTCTGCTGCCAGGTGTGTTCACACAGACTTCTACCTCTGAAAAACTTGACCAATTTTTATTAGCTTCTACTATGCGGGAAAAGTGTCTGCAGATTTTTTTTTTCTTTTGGAAGGGTCAGTCATATCATTAAGCTCATGTGTAACAAGCCCCTCACCACCAGGTTTTGCCCTGTACGTAGTGAGGTATTTCTGTTCTTAATGAAAACAATATCACAGTATTCCTACCTTCCTAGGTATTCTGCCCTAGATTAAGAGCTGTAAGTCAGGAGCTGGATATAGATGCGCTTGACATGCAGCACATCACACTCGGGCTGATACTTAACTCAGTGAAATGGAGGTCATATATAATGCCATAGTGATTCCTGAGAGAAAACTACTGCTTTTCTCTGAATCTCTGTGTACATCAACACTTCTTTGCAAAATCTAGGCCTGAAAGCAGAGGAGAAAGAATGAGGAGGAGTCAAGTGAAATATTATTTAAAGCAATAAGTATTTGATACTTCAGCTTATACTGTTACTGTGTTCTTTTAAAAGAACACACAACACTTTTCAGAGAATCACACACACAATCACAGAATCATAGAATGGTTGAGGCTGGAAGGGACCTCTGGACATCATCTAGTCCAACCCTCCTGCTCAAGCAGTGTCATTTTGAGCACATTGCTCAGGATTGCACCCAGGTGGGCTTTCAATATTTCCAGAGAAGGAGACTTCACAACCTCTCCGGGCAACCTGTGCCAGTGCTTTCTCACCCTCACAGGAAAGAAGTTTTCTATTAGAATTTCTTCCCTGTGAGAGTGACGGAGCACTGGCACAGGTTGCCCAGAGAGGCTATGGAGTCTCCTTCTCTGGAGATCTTCAAGGCCCACATGGACGCAACCCTGTCTAACATGCTCTAGGTGACTCTGCTTGAGCAGAAAGGTTGGACTAGATGATCTCCAGAGGTCCTTTCCAACCTTACTGATTCTATGATTCTATGATTTTCAGGTGGAACTTCCTCTGTTTCAGTTTGTACCTGTTACCTCTTCTCCTGTCACATGGCACCACTGAAAAGAGTCTGGCTCCATCCTCTTGACAACCTCCCTTCGGGTATTTGTAGGCATTGATAAGATCCCCGCTCAGTCTTCTCTTCCCCAGGCTAGACAGGCCCAGCTCTCGCAGCCGTTCCTCATATGAGAGATGCTCCAGTCCTCTAATCATCTTCATAGCCCTATGCCGGACTCTCTCCAGTAGCTCCATATCTCTCTTTTACTGGGGAGTCCAGAACTGGATGCAGCACTCCAGATGTGGCCTCACCAGGGCAAAGTAGAGGGGCAGGATCACCTCCCTCAACCTGCTGGCAACACTCTCCCTAATGCACCCCAGGAGACCATTGGCCTTCCTGGCCACAAGGGCACATTGCGGGTTCATAGTTTACTTTTCATCCACCAAAACTCCCAGGTCCTTCTTCATAGAGCTGCTTTCCAGCAGATCAGTTCCCAGCCTGTATTGGTGCATGGGGTTATTCTTCCCTAGGTGCAGGACCCTGCACTTGCTTTTGTTGAACTTCATGATGCTCCTCTCTGCCCAACTCCCCAGCCTGTCCAGATCTCTCTGAATGGCAAGACAGTCCTCAGGTGTATCAGTTTGGTACCTCCCAGTTTGGTATCATTGGCAAACTTGATGAGGAGGCACTCTGTCCCTTCATCCAGGTCACTGATGTAGAAGTAGAAGAAGACTGGACCCAGTACATCAGTGGGGGTGACACCAGGGGGACACCACTAGCTACAGACCTCCAACTAGACTCTATCACTGAGCACAACCCTCTGAGCTCTGCCTTTCAGCCAGTTCTCAAGCCATCTCTCTGTTCATTCATCTAGCCTGCACTTCCTGAGCTTATCTAGGAGGACATTATGGGAGACAGTGTTGAAAGCCTTGCTGAAGTCAAGGTACACAAAGTCCACTGCTCTCCCCTCATCTGCCCAGCCAGTTGTTCCATCATAGAAGGCTATCAGATTGGTTAAGCAGGATTTCCCCTTGGTGAATCCATGCTGGCTACTCCTGTTCACCTTCTTTTCCTCCATATGTCTGGAGATGACATCCAGAATGAGCTGTTTCATCCCCTTTCCAGGGATGGAGGTGAGGCTGACTGGCCTATAGTTGCTTTGGTCCTCCTTATTGCCCTTCTTGAAGACTGGAGTGACACTGGCTTTCTTCCAGTCCTCAGCCGCCTCTCCTGGTCTCCATGACCTTTCAAAGATGATAGGGAGTGGCCTATCAATAACATCCACCAGCTCCCTCAACACTCATGGCTATATTCCACCAGGCCCATGGATTTGTGGGTTTGCCTAAATGATCTCTAACTCCATCCTCCTTGACCAAGGGAAAATCTTCCTTTCTCCAGACTTTCTCTCTTGTCTCTAGACTCTGGGATTCCTGAGGGCTGCCCTCAGCAGTAAAGACTGAAGCGAAGAAGGCATTCAGTAACTCTGCCTTCTCTGCATCCTTCGTCACCAGGGCCCCCACCCCATTCAGCAGCGGGCTCATGTTTTCCCTAGTCTTCCTTTTGCTATTGATGTAGCAAAGGAGAAGAAGCTCTTCTTGCTGTCCTTGACATCGCTTGTCAGATTTAATTCCAAATGGGGCTTAGCCCTCCTCATTGCATGCCTGCATACTCTGACAACATTCCTTTATTCCTCCCCAGTGGCTTGTCCCTAAGAGGTGAGCGAGGATGTCATATCACAACTGTACAACAGCCTACTTAGGCTAGACATTGAAGTTTCCCCCTGTTCCACCCAGATATTAATCATAGCAGGAAAAAGGAATCTATTTGTCTGTCATCCTTAGAGAAAAATGTTCAAATGTATAAAAGTTCAATAAACAGCTTCACATGACATCAACATTGTACAGCTGAAAGCCCCTCAGATCTCTCAGCCCTGCATACAAAGACTTCAGATTTGGAAATATATGTACTAAAATAAATGCAGGGACACAATGACTGTGAATGTAGAAAACTATTTGTATACAATCAAGTTAGGTAATGGTGCAAAAAATTGCTCCATAAATCAATCAGTCTTCTATACTTGTTTCATTAAGGGATAATATAACTCTGATATCATTTCACTAAAATTGGCAAAGCTTCTCATATTTGATTTCCATCCAACTTTTTTAGCAGTACTCAGCATTTTAGAAACAAAGGAAAGAAAAAAAAAAATCCAGTGCAGATGTACATTTTCATGATGTTTAATGTATAACAGCAAGGTTGCAGTACATTAGTCATCACGGGAAGCAGCCTATATGGAATATTAACTAAACTTTGAAGAAAAGCTGTATTTGTTCTAAATGTCTATATTGGTGTTTGCAGAAAATTTCAATATTCCAAAGTGAGTGTGAGAGTTATCATTAAGGTTAACCTCTCCCCATATGCAAGCATATGCAGCTCTAACTGAAAATAATACATAGCCACATAATCATACCTCAGGTCAAATTTTTTTCCCCCATATTGCCACCCTGACTTGTACAGAAGAGTTTATTCTGAAAAACTGTGTGTAGAATGAGAAAAACAGCTATTGATACTTCCTGATTCATGGTGACACCTCATTCTTGATCATCTCATGCACATTCTTGGCTTGATCCTGTCAGATACCCACAGCTTTTAGAGAACGTGCTAAGCTCCCTCTGTTACCATTTATCAATGGGGTGACATGTTCAAGATCAATCAGCTTTAGAGTGAGATGAGATCACATGACTCCTTACAATCAGCAAGTATCAAGTTAAAAAGGCTATGTATAACATTTCATACAGCAATAAGTCCCGTCAGTCGTCTGATATATTAAAAAGGGCCACACCTCAAGAAATACCAGCTTACCCTAAAGCTCCACTTTGATGATGTAAAGCAAAATCCACAAAACTATTATCCTCAAGGTTCTTTTCTAAAGGGTAAATACCAGTATCTCTTCTCAAGTATTCAAAAATTGTACTGATTCATAATGGAGCATTTCCATATCAGCTCTTGAAGATATGAAAAATCATGCAAATAAGCAATTGGCATGATTATGCTTTTACTGCTGCACAAGCCAACAGTTTTAAAGTAATTTTTGGCACTTATGTCATGTTATTCTGCAAAGTAATAAGTTAGGTAGCTGCATGTTTTTAAACACCATTTTCTTGGTGTAATCATACTTTCACTCTCTATTACCTGATCTTTGCTGTCTGCATTCTTAATCCATCTCTGCAACATACTGTTTTGCACTTTTTTTTGTTCATTCTCTTACATGCATTCACTTACATTCTGTCTTGCCTTCTTCGTCCATCACACTGTGACACATAATTTTCTCCCTCTATATCATGTTCTACTTTTTCTTCGTTGAACTGCTGACCAGGACATGGCTTCTTCTATCTCTTAAATTGTTTATATTTCAGCCTATGATGTCATTTTGTTCCGCTTAATTCTGAATAAAATATATCTCACCTATTCTTCAGAAAGGATCTCTCCAAGCAGCAAACAGATTACACAAGAGTTAGCAAGTTCCACCCTATTTATCAGTCACTCCTGAACTACCTAACAATACACTCCTTCATAGATGCCAGATGATATAACAAAATCTAACCATCTCTGCTCTTTAGAGGCCTACCTCCTATGAAAAAGGATCGACATCATTTGTGCTTCATATGCTCATTCGTGTGCCAAACACACATCAAGATTCCTGAATATGTGTCCACACTGCCTGGTTCATGAGGCACTCTGAAGCATACAATCTATTCCATAAATCCTTTCAGCTCTTTGAAGTATGTGGCCCTCATCTTCAGACTTCAAAGTATATTCCAATCTGGATAAACACATATTGCCTAAATCAATCTCCCTGCACTCTGCAGCTTTACTATAATAGAATATGTTTGACTTTTTTGTTCTTAATGGGCAGCTCAAGAGCAGGTGTTTCACTGACAGGAAGAAAGAAAAAAACATACCAGTTTTTCATCCCTTCTACACCAAGTCAGTCATCATCAGGGCTCAGCTAACAGAATCATAACAACTAATGCAGCTACCAGAACTGCAGTGAAACATGTTTTAGAAGAGAGAGACAGTCAAAGGTTGGTGTGCAGATGAAGTCACAGCTTGTAGGCAAATATGTCAAAAGAAGTGGGAAGCACTAGTTTTTGAAAAATAAGGCAACCAGAGAGGAATAGCTGACAACAGGACATAGTGAAAGTTAAAAAAGAGGAGAGGAAGACTGAAGCTACACATCTCCTGAGTTACAGTAGAATCACTTTTTTCATTAGGCTTTGTTCAAGTCAACTATCAAAACACTCGTGGTTTTGAATGGGATGTACACTGTGCCTTTCACATACTTGGAAGAGTGGTGAATCACTAATCTAATCAGTCATTTGGATATTTAAAGGACTGCCCTATGCTTAGGCAGAAGCAAGCAGAGTGAAGCTAAGACTGGTTCAGAGCAGGGGAAGGACAGCCTTCAATTACTCCCATCCTCTGAGTCCAGGCTTTTTCATGCTGGCAGCTAGAGGACAGCTAGGCAGGTACTCTCTGCCATTAACAGATCAGTGATTTTTTCCATTTCCAAAGTCAAGTTAATAAGCACCCAAACATTTCTCCTATCATACTATCTCTATAAGGGAGGGAAAACAATTAAGTTAACAGATGAAAAAAAAGAGACGTGGGATATTTGCAACTCATACAAATAATTCAATATCTAATTCCTAGTCATACAAAGGTTCAAGATACTGAAAGGACCGCAGAAATCTTTCAGTAAATTTAGTCGAGGCTGAAGGTATTAACACACAGAGGACTGTGTGTGGGGGTGACTGCTTGGTAAGGAAAGAGCAAATCATATAGGTCTACCACTTAAACATCTTCCCAGGGTAATGACTGACCCTGTGGAATAACTAAGAGTAGACTGATACGAAATTTGCTGTGAAGGGAAGAAACAGTTTTAGATCTCTTAGCTAAGATGAGAGTTATCAGGATCAAAAAAGACTAACTTTGCAGAAACAACTTCAGATTAGGATGAGAAGAGTATTTGAGAGATTCTTAATTTCCTCTTGAGCCAGAGCTCAAGAGCCAGAGCTCGTGCAGACAAAATAGATAAGGACTGTAATGGTTACAGAAAGGGGTGTTGAGCTTGCAAATGAAGTCAGTGTGGAAACCTTTTCTTTCTACACATTAAAAAAAAATGTGAACAGAAAGGTCAAAGAACAGGATAAATGTGTTTTACAAATGCTAAAAACATATGTAACAAGATTGCTGTATTAGAAACATATGTTGAAAGAAAATCATGATTACATTGGAATGACAAAGACTTGGTTAAACTAAGCTATCAACTGGAGGATAGAATTACCAAAGTATAAAGTTTGCAGACGGATGAGGTAAAACAAAAGCATGAGGGAGGGAGCAAATTTCGTGTAGGGAAAATACTGAATAAACAGAAATAAATGGTACTAGGATTTTGGCTGACACAACAGAGACCATTTGGAGCAAGCTGAAGAATTAGATATGGAAAAGGCTAGTCCTTGGATCTTGCCAGCGACTTTCAGGAGAGGATGAGAAATCATATCAGGAAATGTTTTTACAGATGAAGGAAGTTTGTACCAAATCCAGTGTAGTGATCATGTTAGGAGTTCAATTACCTAGATATTTCCTAGGAAAACATTAATGGGAAAACCTAGGAAGGAAGCATGATTATGAAAATAATACATGATTGCTTCCCTACAGAATATGCTCAAATTCCACTGAGGCCACAGGAAAGGGATAATGTGAACATAGTGATTCAAAATGATATGATGAATACAGTGAAAGCTGGGGAGAATAGTAAAATAATTAGTGCAATATGAAGGATGAAATGCTGATAAGACTGTAAAAGGATAACATCTTTGCACTTTTATTTTAGTAAAATCAGACCCTGAATGAATATTAAAGGTAGCTCAAAGGAATTCAACTCTTTCTTCCAAAGGAAATTCAGAAACACATCTGAGATATATTTAAGAAGGATATATTCAAAAGGCAAGTAGTATGTCAGAAATTAAAGGAGAAAATTTACTGTAGTTATGTCAGGGAAGTATTAAGGCAACAGCTAGTCCTGTTAGCAGAATGACAAGACTCAATGGATTTTGTGGCTAAGAATGCGAGTTTGCTCCCACATTTTCCTACTTTTAGGGGCCTGGGTTTAAAACAAAGCTCGAGAACAGTGATCCTGTACTGCACTTTATAGTTGGGCAGACTTGTCAAATGTGGGGAATTTGTGTTCAAAACCCTATTTTGTCTAATAAGGGTGGACTCGGATCTCTGAGAAAACTAGTTTTTCCTGGACAGTCAGATAGTCCATGATAGAGTTCCTTTATCTTTTCATCCTTAAAGATGCTCCACCCTGTATCAATAGTATGGCATTTGCTCTTTGTTGAATGTTGGTTGTTGTAATGATGCTCAGTGACAGTTTGGAGGGATCTAGGGAACATTTCAGTTCATGGAATTACTTCATCTAGAGATGTTGACAGATTCCTAAATTTCCTAGTGCCCTGCAGCTACTGCCCTGCATTCTTCCCTTGAGCTTGGAACATGAATTCAAGCTGTTTATCCAACTCAGTGAAGAAGTGTGAAGCTTATCTCTCACACCTTGGTCATGCTCCTTATGCTCCCAGAAAATCCCTCCTTCATCACCTTTTTCACTGAATTCAAAGGAACATTGCTAAACCTCCCTTTTTGTTCATAATTCCTCTGTTATTGAATTCAACAAAAGCATTGGGAACTCCCTGGAACTAGGTTTGTTTTAAAATCATCTGTAGTATAATAATTTGATATGTAGAAAACACTTCTGTTATCATTTTCTCTCAGAATTGCTACAAAGTAATAAAAAGAACAGAAATTATTATCTCCTGACTGTCGTCACCCTTGTAGTAGGAAACTACTTTTTCCCATTTTTGTATAATATTCAGAGCCAACACACTTGTGATGACCTGCTCAGGCAAAACCGCTCTGCTTTCCCATCTAGTCAGAGGACTAGACTCTGTCTGAGACAGCCTGTTGCCACGGAAGAGCCAGAGGAGATCTGCTCGAGTAACCTAGTACAAGAGTGAACAGATATTCTGATGCTTTCTCTTGTTCAAGAAGAGTAAGGAAGATCTTCGTATTCCTTATTTCTGCTTCAGACACACAGGCAGGGCTCCTCGGGGTAAAATTCTGCTAAAAAGCTGTTCAATCTGTGAGAAGTAATTACTTATTATCAGGAAGTTCACATACACAATAATATTCATGCATGCAAGGAGTAAAACTCAGGTCAAACCTTAGTAAGTAGTAGTCTTAATCATAACTCTAGGAAATAAGATCATATATCTCAAAATTCTTCACTGTGCATTGAGATAACCTACTATTATTAACTTTCCTGTATGGCCCAGTTGTTAGCTGTTATCCAGTTTTCTACAATTGACCTCTTCAGCATTATATGGACTTTTAAGAAAAAATATGTATGCAACTTACATTGACCTAATAAGTCAATTTCTATCCAGTTTCATCCCTGCCAGTAATTCAGTTTAAGTAAATTTTGCATGTCCATTTAACTTCCACCTCAACATACTTCAGTCAAAATTTGTTAAAGTTTTTGGCTTCTGAAGCAGCTTCCAAAGGCCTCAAGCTAATCGTCAAGTTGAGTACTAAATGCTACACAAATACACAGGAGTACACAACTCTTTCCGTCAAAGGAAAAAATATCTTAGGGAAAAAAACAGAAGGGAGAAGAGATACACCAATACACAACATGAGCCGCAGTATAAGCACCTGGGTTGCTGTATTTGTGTAGTGTGCTCTGTGTTGCATGTCTTCTGCCACAGCTAGAGGCTCAGACTTTCCCTTCCTGGATCAAGTTCAGAAATAAGAGTAGCGATAGCTTTCTTCTACCAAGAGAATTGGAACCAGTTTTGAGGTTTGAAAGCCACTGCTGTAAAGAGAAAAGCGTATTTTTGACATCTTATAGATACTTTGGCATTCATGGATCATTGTTAGAATGTCGGTCGCATAGTTGTTTTCTCCTGGTTTTCTGATAATTCCACACTCACACTCATACAGCAGACCGGCAGTAGCAAGCACTGGTCCACACAGGTAATTATCAAGACAGGAAAGATCTGAGAAACATTTTTCATGAATACTGTCAGTTCAGTTTGGTAACAATTGTAAAAATTCTGGATAGAAACATTTAAAATCGCACTTGTGCACAGAATGGAATTAGCTTCTATTGTTTCAAGTAGATCCTAGCACTGAATCAAAGCACAAAAAAACCCTTTCAATTTTGTGTTTGAGGATTTGAATAATCAATTCTGATTAATTACACCTATTAATTTCATGGCTTACAAGGCAGAGTGTCATTCACTCACTTTTCTACAACAATGGGAAAGGCAAATGGTGTAAAAATTAGGAAATGATTCTATAAAAAAACAGCTTTGTTGGGGTAGTTGGCAAGTATCATTCCTGAAAACTCTCAAATCTCAAAATCCAGTATTTTTTAAAAACTCTATTCCTTACCCCTAAGAAGTATAAAACAGTGACACGGGCACTCCCAAAGTTCTCAGCCCCAGGCCATTTGGCAGTGTCTAGGACACCAATAAACCGCCGCCCTCCCGAGTAGACCACTTCTCCCGAGTGGACTTCAAGTTAACAGGACTCCAAATATCTGCAAGAAAGTTCATGAGCTCACCAGGAATTTAATTATTCCTAACCACTGCCATATATTTATATTCCAAAGTCAATCATAGAACTTCATTTTCTGCTTACATTTAAGTATGGAAATTAATCATTTGGGATAGTAATTATGCATATGATGCCCGGAGAAATTATAATAAAATTCTAAGTACCACATCTTTAGCCTGCATTTTGTTTTAGACATGTTAGATAATATGTAATAAAGTATTTTACATCCTATTAAAGCTTTATAGCATATACTACCTCCTACTAAAAAATGCTTGGAGTCAGTACCTAAGTGTAGCTTAGAATCAGATATAAAATATAATTTTTTTATATAATTTTCCTGCGTGTTAGAGCTGATGTGACTTACTAGAGAAGGACAGCAATCTGCGTATTTTGCGCATCATTCACAGTAGTAACTGCCAATGGTAAAATACACTAGATCAAGATCAGGTAGCATTCATGTATTGCTATATTAAAGTTACCAGAGTTTTGTTATATGATAGGAATAAATTATTTTTGTGCAATATTTCTGTAATACAATTTGCATCGACGAATGATCATGTGCAATGGAGTTTTCTAATTTATTAAAGTAAAAAAAATCTTTCAAGATAATGTATATACACAGGCAGAGGCATTCTGGAATCTTTACCCTCAAGGACACTAGTACCGTTTGCCAAGGAGTATGTCTTTTCATGTGCATTAACAACATTATTTCAAAACCAATGTGTACTGATCACAGCATAATGGGATGGATGCCAAACCTGGGCTCAATCTTTAAGTGCATAGTTAAATCTCAGTGGTGCTAGTAGCGAACACAATTCACCCCAGGTAAAGTTTCAGGTAAATATAGAAAATAGAGAAGGGAAAGAAAAAATTGTAGAGAAGACATGAAGGTAGCACCGGATTCCATGGTGTTAGCAAAGTAGTATTTTCACTTTGTCGTAACTTTCCATTTCTGTTTCAAAAATTACTGTGAGATAAAGCTTTAATTTATTTGTGATAGTTGTCTGACCCAAATGGCTCAATCCAGAGATATGTTCAGCTAATGTGATATGATTGAATTTGGACTAATAGTGATGGAAATGGTAAGAGCCACCTTCCTAACACCAGAGAAATCCTCTGCCAAAGTCCAAGTCCTTGCTCCAAACACTGTTTTTGTTGGAGCAGAACTGAGAGCAGTTCCACCCTTGGAACACTTTTCTACCTCCATTCATGTAAACAGATGAACCATTTTTTGCTGAAACTTTCCAAATCTTTCAGCTCAAGGCAGATCACCAACCTGGCAAAATTCAATCTCAGTCATTAAGGTTATAAGCAACTAAAATAAGGTTCTTATGATACGGTGTTAACTACAAATGTTGTTGGGACTACAGTATATGTCTATTCTGCCGAGGAGAAATAAAACATGAAGGTTTACAACTATCTTTGCCACAACTGTAGCAAAAAATGCCAGAATATTTCTTGATAAAATTTTCCAGCCACATGGACAGAATCTGATACTGGTTCTTGAAATGAAATTACTTACTATCAAATGGTTCCAGTTAGATCAAGTAGTTTTATTTCTGTTTCAGGCATCACTTACAGCAAGTAGCCTGTCATTTCTTGTGATTTCTTGTAATGCGGTTTAAGAAGGTCATTTTAACCAAACCAAAATATGTTATTTAAGTTTTCTTTTATCCCTAGTCAAGTAGAACATTTCCTAAACTTGTCTCTCATAGTAGCTTTCAGATCTCATTTTGGCTGAGATGGAAACGTAATTCAGCCAGGTGCACAGAGCTGGCACAAGGCTGTTTACCATGCAAGTCCAATACTGCAGTGGTAACCTGTGATGGACTCTTCCTGTTTTCTTTATAAAATGAATTACACCCTTATCAAGGACTTGACCCAGAGTTTTACAGTATCTATCAATCTGTCCATTCATAATAATAATTTATTATGGAATTAAACCTGCAAAATTAGAGCTCAGAAGCAGGATTATTTTATAAGAAAAATGTCACCAAAACACTGTTCTAAACAGAATAAATAGACTTCTTAGACATTACACTACGTTTTATAAACACAGGAGTGAGCATCTCCCATGCCCTAAAGAGATTATCATGAAGGGAACCGCAATGTAGGCGCTGCCATAATGGATCAAATTGTTGATTCATCTAATTTCATATCCTGCCTCCAGCAAAGGCCAATACCTAATGCATCAGAGGAAAGCAAAAACTTCCAGAGTGCCTAATGATGATCCTAATAAGGTTTCATCTATAGCAGCTGGTAGAAAAATTTGAAGAGTCACATATCAAACAAAGTGGTGTAACAGGACTCTTAATGAAGACAAGGGAGGATGTTTTCATGTTTAATTTCATTGTCAAAAATATTTTCTCCCTCAGAACATTTGCATGACTGTGACCATTCAGTCTGCAGAAAATAGTCATTTAATTGTATCTACCCTTTGTAGATTTGAATTCCTGTTCTTCTTCAGCATCTTCATCTGCAGTGACATTGCCATCAAATTGAAGCAAAAAAGCAATGAAATACTTGCATGCAAAGTTCAGGAATCAAGGCTTCAGGCTGATGGAAGTGATTCAGCTGGCTGCCTCTCATTAAATGTTGAGAGAAAGAGAGTTGTTAAGCTTCTTTAAATAAGCTGTTCTTTCAACTGTTGATCAAAAAAAGAAAAATGCTCCAGTCTTTACCATTTTCTTTCCAAAAAGAAAAACAGAGCATCTTATGTCAATGCAGTCAATCATCATAATAACATGTACCTGTCAGCCCGAAAAGATTAGAATAAAGGGTAAAAATATATTTTGCTATGTTAAATGCTTTCTTAAAGAGTAGATGATTTTGGGGAACAGGAGGAAAAGAGCAAAAGAGATACTCTATAAGCAACATTAGGCTAGTGAATAGGAAAAAGAAGTAGGAATGAGGAGAATATTTCAGTTCCCAGTTACGATGAGGATCTGGTGTAACATAAGATACATTAAAATAGATTAACTCCCATACACTTGATTGAAGCTGGGATGTAGACAACTACAGCCCGCATAACTCGCACACAGCCAGTCCAGTCTACCACTTTCTAGGCACACTTACATTAGCCCTACTTAGTCTAAAAGTTTCCTTGGCTCTTATTCTTCAAAAATGCCGAGGAAATAGATGTCTCTCTCTTTCATCTAACCTCTCTAAGTAAAAGCAAAGAGTCACCAGTCTTGAGTTGCACAGCAAGTCTTACAACTAAGTGCATCTGCAAGAGTATGGGCTACTTCTGTACGGCAGGCCTACAAGGAGATCAGAGCCCAAGGCTGCACACAGCCTGAACCACATCTCAAGCACCCCACGAGAGCATTGTAGCTCACACACTAAGACAAGGACGCTCCGGTCTTCCAGCTGATGCTGAGCCACTGTGTCAGGAACATGCAGGCAAGATGGAGAGCTGCAAGGGGAAGCTTCGCTCTCTCCCAATAATTAACTGGGATTGTCATGGAAAATACAGAGCTAAGTTGCTCCCTGAGAGTTACATGAGGCTTAGGTGTTTATGACCAAACTTGGGTAGGTAGGATTTAGGCAGGTTGGATCCCACCCATAAATTAGGCAGACCAAATTCCACCCTTGAGACTGTATATTCCTGTTCTACTCTCGCTGAGCTTTCCAGCTAATGAAGCACAGCAACTCCTCCGCGATGAAGACAATTTCAGACAGTTTTACCTATCCCCACTGCAGAGTCTGAAAATACTTATCTCCTAAAATGCGCTAGACAAGATGGTGTCTGTACATTTTGAATCATAAAGGAACGAATCCTCTGCAGTTCTATTTCTGAACACTTACAATTCCTGCTAATCTCTCTCCCTCCTCTTTTTCTTCATAATCATGTTCTTTCCTGCTGCCCCTCCTCTCTCCTTCTCACTACAAAAATTTCATAAGAGATGGGTATGGTTATAGACTGTAGCTGCTGCCTGACACCAAGGACTGTGGAGATCACCACCTTCCCACTTGCCTGTAGAAATGCAAGTTACCTATATTTAATGCATTAACCTCCTTCCAGACCTCATGGTGCCTAGGCCTCAGTTTTCCTCTTTGTAAAATAAAGATAATATATAGCCATCTTACTGAAAAGCTTTTAAAAATGTCAAAGGGGAGATGCTATAATTGCAAAACATCATATAAGAGTAACGTTCATTTCAAAGCTTAACTGCATTGGTCTGAGGGAAAGAGATGCAAGACTGAGATTTGAAAGACCTGTGGTATTACAAGGATCTGCATTACGTTCACACAAATGCACTGCACAGTCCTAGTCCCTGATTTGGGAACGGTTAACTAGACACACTCATCACAACATTAGTGATGTTGATTTCATATAGTTGGTTAAAATATCATAAAAATTATTACCAATTTCTTCATCAAATTATCTGAGTCAAAGAGCTAAGAGGCTTATCCCTGCCAGAGTATTCTGAATAGCTGATATGGGATGACGCATTTCTAAAATTAAATCTTAAGTTGTTTTTTTCATTCCTTTATGCAAAGTACTTTGTATATCATTATTTTATCTGGAATAGACCTCATCTCTGATGGAAAATGGAAAAAAAATATGCTTTTTATCTATTGATTTTAGGTTAAAGAAGATCCTACAGATAAGGATAGATCTGGCTTTGTCTGAAATAAATGAGGACCATTTTCCAGCTAATCCCTAACATGTCAATCTCTAGCCACACTTGACAAGGCTTCAGAATGACACATAATTCCTACTAACCTTTTACATACCAACAGTTTCCTTTATGTAATCAACAGAGTAAATCAAACTAATGAACTGCTTAAAAATAAAGTGAAGTATCACTGATAATTTTGGTTCAGTGTGTACTGAAATTAGGCATGAGCGTGAACTGTGTGATTTGGATTATGAACTTCCTTTCACAACGTAGGGGGCATTTGGAGTCAGGATTTTGATTCAGATCCTAGTCTTAATTAAACGATTTCATTATTAAGCCCTGCTGGTAAAAGAGTTTGCCTTATCATTATACTCATCCACACTGTAATAATTGATAGTATGAATGAATCCCTGTGCTCTCTGTGAGACATCTGGCAATTTTGATCAGAAGCACATAGAGCATTGCAAGGGGGAAAATATCATTTTAAAATTGGCAGTAGCTGAACATTTGCTTATCTGAATCATATATTTCAACCTTTTATATTTCATTTGTGAGTGGAAAGAAGAATTAATTCCCCTTCATGGTGTCCATGGAGCTGGATAAACACTAATGGAGGCTTTTTCCTCAAAATCAAAATATTTCAGGAATAGACAGTAAGTTTCCCAAATTTTCCATTGGGAAAAATAATATCAGAAGTTATGATACTGCTGAAACTATTTTAAATTTTCCAGAATGCTATTTATTCTTTGTGTTGAAACTGTGTCATTTTCTATAATAAAACAAAATCAAAAAAAATATCTTGAAGAGTTTTATTTGGACTAAACCAATCAATCCAAAAACAATAATTTCACAGAATTTTTTTTAAAAAGCTCGATATTTTGTAACTTCATTCCAATATGAAATTAAACCAAACTTTGAAACCTTGATTACTGAGAGCTCCAGAAGTTCCAAGAGAGGAGGAGATTTTCTCTCCTTTTCAGGTTATAATGATAAGTACACATATGTTTCACTAAAACCAGGAAGTTGATGAGGAAGGTGGTGTCTCCCTATGAAAATCTTTCTCACAGAAAAAAACAAACTACATAACTCTATTCTTTCAAAACAAAGTATTTTCAGTGCACTTTTGAAATAAAAAAAAATCCTGAGAAAAAATCACAAATGGAACTAATAAATACCATGCTTTTTCCCATAAACTAGGAAGGGGAAAGGAGAAAGACAGACATGGTTAGGTGCTAGTGCTAATATTTTTTAAGATCCGTTGAAGTCAGGAACTAACAAAGCTTTTCTTGTCTGGAAGTACACGAGCACTCCCATGGCTCACTGCACCCAGTGACCCATCCATTTCCCTCTCCTCTCCACTCTGCTCCTCTTCTCTCTTCTTCTCATTAATAACCTTTCTTGTGACCATTAATAGTTCTATTTCATTTTTCCTTTTTGTTATTCATTTTCAGCCAACATTTCCCATTCCTTAACTTTCTTCAGCACAGTTACTTTTTAAATATAAGCAAAATCTGGCCAGAAAAGAGCTTCAGGTGTTGTATAGAATGAACAGTGAGATAACAGTGATTGCAGAGTCTTCATCAATGAGAAATATGTGCATGTATGTTTTCAGGCTGTTGATGCCATTGAAATATTTTCTTCTAACTTAAAGAGTGAGGATATTATACTGAAAACCTTGTTTACATGTATTTGCTGAATAATGCAGTTTTCAGGCAATTGAAACTTACTGTGCAATGGCCCAGATTTGAGGAAGAAAAAGCAGGAGAGATCTCAGGGAGATGGAAGGAGTATCATCCAAACAGTTTGGTTCTTCAAGCTATATTTACTAAGGAAGTAATGAATTTTCACAATCTACTTCAGATATCTCACTTTGTGTGCCTATGCTAGGAGCCTCATCTTCTTCAGCTCCCAGCCACAACATATTTGTTATCTGTAGCAGATGTTGCCCCTATTCTCCTGGTTCACCTAGTAAGACGAATCAGAGATTCTGCTCAAAAGATTCAATCAAATTGCAGTATGTGGTGGTATCACAAAATTTTATATTACAATATTATGCTGGGCTTGCTGAACTCTAGAAGCAGAGGTTTTGTTCCAAGTCCAAATCCAAAAATCAGTCACTAGCTTTGGTTATCTTCTTAAGTCATTTTCCATAATAGCATTTTTTTAAAAGCTTCTATGTTAGCTTGCTTTTTCTTTTCATTGTTCACCACCACTTCTCCCTTCTGTTCAATAACCCTCTCATCTTTACCCTGCATTTTGGTAAGGGATGAATCATTGATAAATCACTTTCCACCACTGCTACCACTGCTCCTTTCATGTTAACAACAGGCTGGCTGCTGTTAAATTCCTATATTTGATACAGTCAAGATTTGCATGCTCCTTTCTCCCTACTCTGGTACAGTTGTTACAAATGCTGAGGGTGAACACTGTGTCCTGAATCTTGTATTTCAGAAAAGGGATGCTATTGTTCTTTCTCTCTCTTCCTTATTTACCAAACAAGAAAAAGAATACGGATGTCTTAAAATCTTCCATATTTTCTTCTAGAATAGAAAAACATTTGGGGTGAAATCTTGGACCACTTAACATTAGTGGGAGTGAGAATGGCTTTAGCTTTAATGACGAATTCTGGCAGACTATCTCTGCCAAATATCTTGGAGCATTTACAATCCCAGATGAGTCAAACAGTCTTGAATTACCTCTTTGCATAATGATAGCATCACAGAAGAACTACCAAAAATGTGGCATGAAGTTACAGGAAGAATTTGCTGCAGCACCAAAAGAAGTTCATTCATATTTTTGTCAGGAACAATAATTTTCCCTTTTTCCCTCTCCTTTTATTGACTGTGAATTGGAAGCTTTATTACAAAACACAAACTTCAGAGAAACAAGTTTTCTTGTCTTCCTGTCTGCTCATTTGATTAAGGTTACTTATTCACAAAAACAGCTATTTACTAAAATATAAAATCCTCTATGGCCAGAGGAAAACATATGTAAGATACTGACTTTTGGTCACTCTCTGAAGAAAAGTAATAAGTAAGTGAGTGAGTTCAACAGTATATTTAAGGTTTATGGCTCTTTTGCCTGGCACTGAAGGTCTTTGCTTTGCAGAGAAGCAGCGCCAAAAGACACTCAAGGAGCCATAGTCTCAGCATTCAAGGACAGTCTTGGTGTCACAGCTTTAGTTTCGATCTGCAGATTAGACATCAGAATGCATTCGCAAAATAATATCGAGGAAAAATCATCTGGAATAGAGAAACATATCCACTCTTGTTGCCAGGGAGCTGCCGATATTGCTCAATATGGGAGCTGTCTCTATTTCCTTTGGGCAAGCATAGGCACCAACCTCCCACCCAGCCAGTCTCTTCACAGAGAATGCGCAGGTTGGCTGGATACCAGATTGTACTTTTCAAAAAGGTGACATGGTTCTCTGATATTAAAAGGTGGGAAATGCTGGGCACAGGGATTTTCCAGGTGTTCTCTTTCACAGCTCCATTCCTCCTTGCCTGTTTCTCCTTCCCCCAGTAGAAATTTATCCCATCTCATTCCCTCTTGTCCTCAGCTTTGCAGTCCTTCCTTCTCTCTTCCACCAGCTTTGGCACCTGTCAGAGTCATCTGTGATTCACATTAATTCATTAACAAAGCATAAAAACTATTAACTTCTGTTTCTAGTTTTGCTTTTTGCAGCTTTAGCATGTTAAAGTGGCTCACAAAGGGATCTGATGTGTGTTTGGGCCAGCATGAAATAAGCAGCAGGATTGCAGCAGGGAGAAGAAGAAGAGAGAGGAAGTAGAAAATGCCCCTTTCAGCAGAGTTTTCTGCTGACATTTCACTGTGTAACATGGGCCTGCACCATGAGACTCATACAGGCAGGGAGATTAAGGAGTTAGATTTAAATTAGACTTCAGGGATATTGAGGTGCAAAATAGCTGCATCTTTTGAAAACGTCAGTTGTGCTTTGCTGGTGGCTATGTAAGTTGCTACCAATGAGAATAACGCTTCTCTTTTCCAAGTGAAGACCTGTGTATAATGCATATATACCAAAAAATAGTATATTCTTCTGAGAGTTTACCCTCAAAAGAGAATCAACAATAAATACCTGCTCTTGCATTTTTTCTCCTTCATTTATTATAGTTCTACCTGTTTTACTTCAGTTATTCAAAACACACAGTGTGAAAAGTTCCATGAAACAGGCCAAACAGACTGATTCTCTCTGTTGGTTGAGAAGTTTTGGTAGATATTCATATTCATTTCCCTTCCTAATTCACCTCTCTTTGTCTTGAGATATTCTCAGATAGATGGTTTAATTCAGGTGCTTTCTATTTTATGCTTTGCAATATATTAATCATAGTAGTGCCTAGGTGACACTGTTGTATGAGGATTAGTCATCTCCTATTCGTTAGTTTGCCAGTAATTTGAGTTGTCTGAGTTTTGCACAGATTTAGGAAAGTATCTAATTATCCCAGAAAGATTTCTTTGAAAATATACGAATGGATTTTTCAGTCAGTCCATTAAAATTCTACTGTGATTTCTTTATAGATAATTCTTCCTATGGATAATTGCAATCTATATTTAAATAATGTAAAGCTATATAGTTTGCTAGAGCTTTATCCTTCTCTGTTGGAAATGGCTGAGTAGCCTCAGGGGATACTCACAGAAGCTAACTTTAGCTTATTGAGGCTAATCTTCTCAGACTGTCTTCAGAGTTTCAGAGCCATTGGAGAAGTAGTTTTTTTGAGGACAAATCAGAGTAGAAGCCTTCCTTAGGTGTTCTAAGTTACCCAGTAAGTTTGAAGTTTGATGTGTCTGTGCTTCTTTTAATAATAAGCTCAAACTCTTGAGTGGTCTGACTCAGTCTTTTATCCTGCAGATACATATAAATAGCCTCCCACAATTTTCTGGTTCTGAAGGAGGAGGTATTTGAAGTATTCGAAGTATCTTGCACCATGTCCCTGTTCATGAAAGATCCCAGGGCAAGTTACTAACAGACAGGGAAGTGTTTGGGCCAATATTTGTTCTTATTATTGTGCCTCAATCCACTTCACTGCCACTTGCCTATTTGTTGTGCCTGAGCAGCATGCTGAGCCACTGAGACTATTTACAGCACTGTTTAAGTGAAGAGAAAACTGGTGAGGAAACTGGGCAAGCTCAAGGCCCTCCCATGGAAGTTCCTTCAAGCCTCACAGAGTCCCATCACGTTAAGAATGAGTACAGGTACAAGGCAGCAGAGTATGACAGTCCAAAGAGGTGATCTCATCCTCTAGATGAGATCTAGAGTAGTTCACTAGAAAAGTAGTTCACAAATTTGAGGTTACGATCCCGCACGGTTGGAGTCCTGAAAGTATGACATTTTTTGTTTCAAAATGGAAACTGCGGCACTGGAACAGGGAATAAAACCCAAATCAGTTGCTAAGAGAACAGATTAAAAGAGAGAGAGAGAGAGAGAGAGAGAGAGAGAGAGAGAGAGAGAGAGAGAGAGAGACATAAGGAAAGAGAAAAGCTCCCTGCTATTGATGTCTTTCTGTTTTATATAACTGTTTTATATAACAGTATTGGACAAAAGAAAGAGGGTAGAAGCAAAGGGGACCAGGATTTTGGTTCCTTCCTCTGCATTTCTGCACAAGTTCTCAGAGAATAACAGAGAATTCAGCCAGCAAGGCAAGAAAACATGCACAACAGTAATTAATGAGAATTAATGAACACACAGCATAACTATATCTGTAAGGGAAAGCATTTGCTATCAAAGAGGCTACAGGGGCTGCCAGCTTTGAACCGGACTCTGCCTCACATAGGACTGAAAGGAGATGAGAGAGTTCATGAATTTATACGTGCTTCATCTAGATGTATAGCAGAACAAGCACATAACATGTATCTCCTTGTCTGGGATGCTGGCTTTCTCTTTTCTCATGGTGTCTGTAGTTGGAGATTGTCCCCTTCCTTTTCAAATGAATGAAGTGCCCAGCTCTGATCTTACAATGGTTGTACTGAAATGGAAAGTTTCCACCTGGGACTCAGTGGAAAGAAGAATGCTGAAACACTTGGGGAAAAAAGAAATCTGTTGGAGACTTTACAGGTCATGTGCCACAGGTGGTGCATTCAGAGCCAAAGGAGGGCCAAAGCACCCCTTCTAACTCCGTTTTCTAAGGGGTTCGTGGTAGCTGACTGCCCAATGCCAGCAATTCTGTATCTGCCTAGCAGTCAAATAAATGAGGAGATGTTAAATTCTTGATCTTCCAAAAAATTAAAAAAAAATTGAAACTGAGATCAGCAGTTTCTTCTTAAATTGTATTTAAGAATAAGCAAAGTATATCATGAAACTGATAGAATGAGGGGCTTGATATATTCATTCTTGGGGCTGAAAGATTTCTTTTAAGTTCCTGTAAAGGTCTACTTTTTTTTTTTTTTTTTTTTTTTTTTTTTTTTTCCCAGAAGTATTATTTTTCATTCAGATCTATCTCTCTCTTTTGTTGACTGTTCAGCTGCATGGAAATAAATCATGTTATTTCTGCAAAGTGAAAACATGGTTTATCTCACTGGGGCATAATAAATCTTGGTGAAAATACAGATTTATTTTTTTAATGTAATGATTCTGTGTTTGAAAAATGTTAAGGTTGTGACAAAAAACAACAAAAGCCAGGAAATTCAAAGTTAATGTTGAATTGTGTCCATAAAGCACCTCATTAAGCCTAGTCATTGTATCCCATATGGAATCATACAGTTTACAGAGACATATGTAATTCTTCATAATAAAAGGGCATACTAAGGACAGAATCAGTGGATGTCCCTGATCGAGCCAAAAATAACCCAAGCTTTTGTACACTCTGTAAACCATGAAAGGTGGGTCCATTTTAGCTCAAACCACGAAACACTCTGTTTAGGGTAGTCTGGCAAATAGATAAACAAATAAATAAAAGACAAACAAACAAAACTTTGAGTTAGGTGTCAATGTAAGAAATATAGGAGGAGAGTTCCATATTTTCTCCTGTGGCTTGGAAAATCCAGCGTAGTCATCATTTTCTAAAATGACTGTTGATTTAGAATCCAAAATGATTGCATACTTTCTGCTGAAATAATTTCTTGTTGAAAAAATTGAAGTTTATCAAAAAATATCTCTTATAACAGGGTCTCATCTGTCAAGCATTTTCACTGAGGCATGAGTAAAGATGGGCTGGACCTCTCTGACATGTTCTGCCAGATCAGTATGGGGCTAACAAGAACCATAATGCTTCCAGCATTTGTAGCTTTAGCTCACACACACCACGTGAACTCATCTGCACCCGGGCCACTTCAGTAGGGTTTGAAAAGCTTCTGCAACTCTGGATAAACACAGTGTCCCAGATGCCCAGGGCAAGGCATCTGTTACATTTGTTTGGATTTTCCTGGAAAAATTGGGAAAATACTGGTTTTGTGGGGGAAAAGGAAGAAAATCTGAACAATGAGCATTCTTTAATTTTCTACCATATCCCAGATATAAATATTCAAGAGTTTTTCTTTCTCTATTTTTTTAGCCTACAGTAATTAAAGTAAGGGAAAAATCAGCTTACCTCTATTTATGAAACATGTACGAATATGGTATACTCTGCTAGCCCTGGGGGTGTGCTCCAGTGCATCAACCTACCCACCAGGGAGGCTAGATTTTTTTTTAAAGGCGAAGGAGCAGGAAAAGAATTTTTTTTTTTTTAATTTTACTTAGCTTGCTACATGTAGTAACTGGGGGTGTAAAGCCTGAAAAGCCTGCCACACCTGCAGTGACCGTGGCAGTGAACAGAGAGAGAAGGGGGCTCTCTGAGACCTCTTGGTGGACAGCACATCGAGCATTGAGTGTCACCAGGCTGGGAAGAGGCAGCATGGGGTCATGGGCCAGGGCAAGACCTGGAACATGAAAATCAAGAGTAGCTGTTCATCGTTATGGAAACATGGAGACTTTCAAGTCTGAGCCAGAGCAGATGGAGTGAGAAGGGACTGAGCAAGAGCCAGAGCCACTTGCGGGATTTCATCAGGGCTGCTGGAGCTCTGTCTTAACTGCTAAAGGGAAGAGAAGCTGCTGGAAGCATGTGCTGGCATGGTGAAAATCCCAGGAGAGGAGGTGGCAGCAGTGGAGAGACTGAACTTCCTTCAGCCAGGCATGGGCAGAAGCTCCCTTGGAGGAGGAACCTTCCGTCCCATCAG